>NC_134484.1:403356812-403726812 GCF_040206685.1 Ascaphus truei | reverse complement strand
AACAAATATCCTCCTCTATTACATACAGTTTATAACATTACAAGAAACCCCATTTTAACAACTTAGGATAAAGTCATGTAAGAGTAACATTTTGCGGTTAGTATGGCAACCAAGTAGTGGCTCACCCCGTTCCTAAAAGAACTTTTCATTCTGTTTCCCTCTGGCAATAAGGGTCCGTGTAATAAAAAGCCACGGGTCCATCGCTTAAGTGGCAAAAAAATGAAGAATATGCATGTTGTTTTCTGAGGAACTAGCTGCCGATATTAAAATGACTGAGAGGGTACAGATACCCAAATAGGTGTTATCTGGAGCGGCGAGCTTCAAAGGCCCTCGTATACATTCCTTATATAATCAGACACAATGGTGCCTGAAAGGACACTCCATTCCTTAGCATTACAGATTGACATTCCGATCATTCATGTTCTGTACGATTCTCAATGTTATAAACATAAATCTGTCACGGGCAAATGCACCAGATCGCATCAATATAAAAAGTTAGAGGACGCAGTTTTAACAAATAGAGAATGAATGGATCTCTCTCGAGGTTACAAATGGGGGCTGTCACAGGTGGTACATATACATTCACCAGTTTCCTCCGAGTGCAAGGATGTGGGTACCATGAATCTGATAACTACTGGGAAAGTATTATTAAGTATTTGGTACTCCCCGATTAAATTGGAAATGAAATAATTCCCTTCTCCAAGCTATGTAGTAAGAAGTGTCCTTGGTCAGTAGATGACAGCACAAACCCACGCAGGCCCGTCACAGCACCTGCAGTCTTTCAGAGGAGAGTTGTGTGGTATAAGAATGTGTAAGGACCTACAAGGCAGACTGACCTAGGAACGCACTGAGTGTGTCTCTCAGATCTTCTACCTCACAATCCCGTGAGAACCTATGACAGGACTTTCGCTGCTAATATATAGGTTTACGGTTTTACTCCTTTTTATTTTATAAACCGCCTGACCCTATGTACCGCATGTTATTTTGTAATCCTTGTGCTGCAACAAGCGCCTTTCGTAATCCTAAATCTAAAATATAAGAAGTACTGTCTGACCTGTAAATGGACCTATTACAGTTTGAAGAGATTGCACTCACTTTCCGACACATTTTGCTCAATTGGGTTTTTGTTTAATTTGTTTATTTCCTCGATTATAAGACGCACCTTTTTTCCCATTTTCACACTGCTGAAATTGGGATGCGTCTTAGAATCGATGTTTAAAAAAAAAAAACAACAATTTGCTAGGGGTCGCTGCTGGAGCAGCCACAGCAGGGCTGCTTTCAGAGCCTGGGGATAACGGCGGTGCGGCGGCTGGTAAAAGAGCTGGCTGCTCCGCTCACGTTCCTCCACTTTCCGCCCGTCACGCGACTCACAGCCTGGGGTTCACGGCAGTGCCGTGGCTGTTAAACAAGTTGGCTGCTCCGCTCACAGTCCCCCGCCCCCCGACTCACAGCCACGGGATAACGGGTAATGGAAGAGATCTCAAGCTGGTCCCGCCCCCCTGCAGCAACTCCTATCGGCCTGGGATGTGTGTACGGGGTTCCCCACAACCTGCCGACGGACCCTACTGCCAGCCTTGCACGCCGGGGGAGAGGTAAGCCTGCTTGACTGGTGGCTCCACAGGGGGCGATTTTCACAGTGATTTAATCTCCGCGATCTCTGAGCAGCTTCCAGTGCATTGCAAATGAATGCCTTGCAGAAGTCAGATTTAGGATTTTACCGTATACTGTGTAATGTGGGCCCTTATAGTAGAAAATAGTATTGGTAATTAAATATACGGATATTTCAGTGGAACAGAAGTTAGAAACAACACTGACATCACTCAACTATCTGGGGATGTAGCCATGCCCCGCCTGCGATAGGCACATTCTGCCTGCCCACCTTGCTTCTGATTGGTTGAGCAGGAGGTTACGTTTTTTCCACGAAAATTGTTATTACCGTTTTCCTCCATTGTAAATGCTAAATCAATGGTGCATCTTACAAATCGCTGCCATCTTGCAATCGAGGAAATACTGTATTTTTCTATGATAAAAGGGGACCAAGTTCTTAGATTGTAAACCATTAAAGCAGGGGTAGCCAACTCCACTCCTCAAGCTACCAACAGGTCAGATTTTCAGGATATCCCTGCTTCGGAACAGATGGCTCAGTCCGTGGCACAGTCGATGACTGACATATATAGCCAACTGTGCTGAAGCAGGGATATCCCAAAAACCTGACCTGTTGGAAGCTCTGGAGGACTGGAGTTGGCTACCCCTGCCTTAAATGAATCCTGGTTGTGGCAGCGCAATATGGTTGTAGTGCAGGGGCGGGCAACTCCAGTCCTCAAGGGCCACCAACACGTCAGATTTCAAGGATATCCCTGCTTCAGCACAGGTGGCTCAATCAGCGGCTCAGTCTTCTGAGCCACCTGTGCAGAAGCAGGGATATCCTGAAGACCTGACCTGTTGGTGGCCCCTTGAGGACTAGAGTTGCCCGCTTCCTGGTGTAGTGTGGCTGTTTTGGGGGGATGAGTGCTTATTTTTAGTGCTCTCCAGGGTAAGCACAGAGTTAAGCCCTTCGCTGGACCAAGGATGACAAGTGGCCTAGGCAGCAATTGAAGAAACAAAAAGTATTCAAGAATACCTTATTAACCACTAAACGCCTCCTCCCATATGAACGCATTTATTAGACATTTATTTAGGGCTAAAATATATACTTGCCGTTTTTTCCTCACTGCTTTTTTTCTTTTTCACATGAATCTTAAAAACACAACAGAAATAATTGTTAGGACGTGTCTCCATCGCTCTGCTGTGGGTGTCATATAAGCCGCCGCTTAGGTTCAAGGGAGTTCCTTTATTTTAGTAACAAATCTGAATTACAGACATCTAATAATTCTTTCATTAAACTTTTTTACTTAATTTCTATATCGACTTAAGGTTTTAGAGCAAGTTATGCATATCATAAATTCAAGCCGTCCATTTTTTATTATTATTATATTATAATCACTAAACATAATAAATAAGAGAAGCATATTTGGGGATATGAGAAAACAAATGACATCTTTTTCATGTACAATGTGAAATTTAAGTTCAGAGGCTGACGGTCCACACAATATAAATTGAAAGTAAACCTCGCCTATATGGAGTGATGGCAAATAAAAATACCACTTGTGAGCACATTAACAGCAGCCAGGGATTCTGGGTAATGAAATGCAAATGTGCACACTGTGTCACCTTTTACGTCTTATCCATTTTAACATGGACCCTTTTAAGCTAATGCCTGTCGTATTACACAGCCTTGCAGCACAGCACGTGTTAAGTAAGTGCTTAGCCAGTAAACCTACTCACAGACAGCTGTTTCTACCTTTTGGGTATCTTCAGTGTGTTTTTGGTTACTGGCTATGCAACGTGAAACTGGTGAACTGATAAAACCATACCACTTTGTTTTGAATAAAGCACTAGCTTTGTGTGTGATGGTTTCTTTACCATTCTTAGAGACACATTTACCAAGTGCGGTATGGTTTATCGCACCCGTTCCGATGTTGCCACCTATTGAGGTCAATGGGAGTTAATGCCGGAATGGGTGGCACAACTCATACAGGCACTTCATAAATGTGCCTCTTAATGGTTACTTTTTAATACAAAATGTTTGATGGTATTTCAAATCAATTTCCATAGATACCAAGGAATGTGCACTGTACAGTTTCTGCTGGGGTCTCATGTTACACAGAGAAACAAATGCATCAGCAAGTCAAAAAACAGTACTAAGGGGGGGGGGGGGGAGAAACCTATGAAAAACATTTTTACAAGTCCATTAAATATTACTTAATATATATTTATGTGCTTTCTTAACCAACTATTTGGAAGCAACATGAGATATATATATATATCTATATATATATATATATATCTATATATATATATAGATATATATATATATAGATATATATATCTATATATATATATATGTACAAATAGCTTCTGAATCTCATCAGGGTCTCACTATAGATTCTATTTATTTTTAAACGGACCTTGTCCTCAGATTCTGATTTTGATAAAGATTCAGGTGATGAATGTCTATGGTCCTCATCCAGCCTTTTTCTTTTTCTTAGGCTTTTACTGTCCTAGAAACAAACAAATCAAAGATCACTACAAAATGCAAGCCTTCCATTTACAGTATTTGTTTTTCCATTTGGAATCACATAAGCGAACCAAAAAAAAACTAGATACAACAAGAATAAATGTATGTTGCCATGAGTAGTTCAAATGTTCATATACAACACTAGTTGTATATACAGTATATTTCTCATGTTGAGCCAAGCAATGAATGTATTAATCTCTAGCAAACTGGGTTGGTTTATGAAACGGGTGCTCCGTTTGAGCTTACAAAAAACTATATCGGGACCTTTCTTGTGACTATGACAAATGAAATCACTTCACATCTTATGTTAGCTTTGAAGTAAATTGATCTAAATAGGATTATGCTTGGATGAAGCATGCAATGAGTATTAGTGGGGTGAGTGCAATCTCCCCTGTATTAACTAGAGCTTTTATATGTAACCCAAGCTCAACACTGCAGCAATTTCAATGATGCGCAGTAACTGCGAAAACATTCAGTGACAGAAACCGGTGACCATCATTTCAACAAAATAGCTAACCTCTGCAGTCTTCCCAGTGAACAAGGAGGTCGACATGATAACAAGAGTAACATAGAAAGTCATTCTTTTGTTCCCAACAAGAGGAATTTAATTGGTGTTATAAACAGCAGGAGAAAGTTATATTTTTCATGTTAAAAAAATATTTGTTAAATATCTCATTCAAGTTGTATCTTCATAGTACAGTTCTGGTAAGTTATAGGACATTGATTAATCACGCACAGACATTGAGGCAGAACACTCGGCTCATCTTGCAAGACACTTTTGAAAGTAACAACCACCACAGGAGGGGGATTCCTGTACAACTCAATGCTTTATACCAGGTTATTATTTATAGATTAAAAAAACCCGCGCCAGTACAAGGAACATTACCTTGTCTTTGTCTTGCTCTTCCTTTGCTTTCTTTTTTTTGACGGAGTGCTAAAAATATAGTAGTAATAATCAGGTTATGTATGAAATCACAGTATGTAGCTGAGGACTAATAAGTTCACTGGTAACTCAGTACATGGTCAATATACCCAACTATGTATAATAACGTTGCAATGAGTTTAAAAGCTTCTAGAAATCTCCTAATGCACTGGTTTGGGCTGAGAGTTTTAATAACATCAGAAAGCTTACTGTATATGAAAATCATGATCTGTTGAAATAAAAACAAACTTAAAGGGCATAAAGTTTAAGTGGTTTTGCATGTCAAAAATAGTATATATTTGTTGCTTGCTATACACTATACTATTATCAAGGTCATGTATTGCATTGACCAATTAAATTGGCCGAGGTCACTTTTTAGTGTGTGTGTGTGTGTGTGTGTGTGTGTGTGTGTGTGTGTGTGTGTGTGTGTGTGTGTGTGTATATATATGTATATATATATATATATATATATATATATATATATATATATATATATATATATATATATATATATATGTGGTTTTCTGGGTATGCACCTTAACCCTGGCTGTGCTCAAAGCTGTGACCATGCAGCAAGCTTAAGCCTATAGGGAACCATGTTAAAAATGGTTTTTGAAGCAAAAAGTGGCACTGTGTGCTCATTTGCATGTCATTTCCCAGAATCCCTTGCTGCAGTGGAAGTGCTGTGTGATAATGGGGAAAGGTGGGGTTGCAGACCTGCCTAAGACATGCAGATGAGCATACAGTTGTATTTACATATATATATATATACTCTACATGTACATATATATATATATATATATATATATATATATATATATATATATATATATATATATATATATATATATATACTCTACATGTACATGTACATATATATATATATATATATATATATATATATATATATATATATATATATATATATATATATATATATATATATATATATATATATATATATATATATATATATATATATATATGAATCCGCAGCACTCACGTGTAGAAAAACATGAATATGAGAGCTTGAGAAAAGACCTAGGAGTCTGAAACGTACTTCGCTCTGGAGTTTGTCTGACTGCCTGATGACCTTTTTTGATTGAATTCATGTTTTTCTACACGTGAGTGCTGCGGATTCTTTTTCTTATACTATTTTGGGACTGGTTAGTGTTCCCCGTCCACTTGCAAGTATACGGTTATTTTTATTTACATTATTGTGTGCACCCAGCATCTTTAATTTTATATATATATATATATATATATATATATATATATATATATATATATATATATATATATATATATGTGATTTGTCGACCACTGTATATATATATATCACAAGTGGATGTGAAAAGCTTATAAACCTAGGTGTTCACGAGACCAAATATAAAATCTGCACACTTCCAAAGCACAAGACAATTATTTGTCAGAAGTGAGCATGGCAATGGTTATCACATCAGGAGAACTTGCAATGGTATTTGCTTTCATTTTCGGTACAGATCTCGTAGACACATCTAGGAGATCCATTATAACCCGGACATGTCAGGCTAATAAATGATACCTTGCTTTCCGAGTCAGAATCAGAAGAGCCCTCAGACGATTTCCGGGAAGAATACTTTTTCTTCTTCTTTCTTTTTGCTTGTTTTTTCTTGCTCTAGTAAGTGTAAAATAAATAAATAAAAATATTACCCATACAAAATACACATATTTTGATCATTATTTTAACATAGTTAAAAAGAAGCTGCTGAATTTATTTTATGTAAATCCATCTAACAATTGTAAAGCTACTTTACCAATAATGCAACATATATCTTTCAAGGCATCTTTAACTTATAGTAAGAACTCTTCAACTAAAACAAAGATGACAAAATATCAGCCAAAAAAAATAATTAAGACAAAAGGAAAAATTACACGCAAATAGGCAGCTAATACAGAAATGCTGCAGTACTATGTTGCATAGGAATTGGAAAGTAATCAAAAAGACCTAAAATATCCAGTGCATTACATTACAGGAGACAAGAACGTACCAATAAGAGACAAATACTCACCTCATTATCAGATTCATCAGAACTGCTGGAAGAATCAGAACTCCATGAGGAAGAGGAAGATGAAGAAGGCAACTTGACCACAGACAATAAAAAGTAAAATTTGTGAGACGCACAATTTGAAATGAAAGTCATTGCTTACACAGAACAATTCCTGGGAACTAACCAAAAAATAAAGGAAGAATCTGACCGTGGCTATCTGCAAAGATTAGCCTGCATTTGTTTCCTTTCCTTTTCTGCAGGGCCATTGACAAACGGGTGTTCAACTCAAGTACTCAAGCCCTCCCCCCCAACAGGTCAGGTTTTCAGGATATCCCAGCGTCAGCCCAGGTGGCTCAATCAGAGGCTCAGTCGAACCCTGAGCCTCTGATTGAACCACCTGTGCTAAAGCAGAGACTCATTGAGCCACCTGTGCTGAAGCAGGGATATCCTGAATCCCTGACCTTTTGAGGGGGCTTGAGGACTGGAGTTGAGCGCCCCCGCTCTAACCCCTTTAAACGTGTCACTAGCATTAATTCCCTTTGCTCCTGGGATTGACTGTCCCTTTATTTTAACATTGAAAGCAGTGTATAAAATAAAACAGGGTAAGTACGGAAGGAGTGAAGTTTGCTGTATAATGAAGAGATTCCATAAATCGTCCGCTCAAAATAGCACCAGCTCTAACACGAAAGAAAAGTCAGAACTACGACATGCCCTTGTTTGACAAATTGAAGTATTTGCCATGGGGAAGGCGGGATGAACAGGTACATGGCAATGCAGAAAGAGCTAGTCAGATATTGCTCTCAGTGCCCCGTTCAGCATGTGTGGGGGGAGGAGGGCGGGGGGGGAGAGCTGTCAGTAATGCATTTTCATTGTCTGGAAAGTGTTTAGCTTAAAGAAGCAATCCAAGCAGCGGAAAGGTAAAAAAATAAAAAAAATCTTTTTTTGTTTTAATATATGCAACCTATTATTACCTTTATTGAAAACTAATTACCTAAGCTAACGATCGATTTGTTCTCCAGTAATCGATGAGCAAAAGCCTGTTTCATATGGTTCATAAAATGGCTGCCTTTCCGTTTCAAATCAATCCTTCTGTCAGTGTAACTCAGCAACTACAATGTATTCTTATATTACTATGGTAACATTATCTATTGTTATAGTTTGCAGCTCAAACTGCTGGGAATATTGGCAACAAATGATCACAAACAGGAAAATGTTACAAAGATCTTGCACTGCTGGGGAGATGGGCTAAAACCTGCTATAGCAATCACAGGATGCTTTAAAACAAAAATGGCATGTAGTTGAATTTTAAAAAATAAAAATTTAAAAAAAGGTAAGTATTATCTAATAATACAGGACTGATAAAAACAAACAAAAAACCATGTGCAGAATATTGCTTGAATTGCTTCTTTAAAGCAGGACTGGGCAACTCCTGTCCTTAAGGGCCACTAAGAGGTCAGGATATCCCTGCTTCAGCACAGGAGGCTCAATCAGTGGCTCAGTCGAAGACTGACATACAGCCACCTGTGCTGAAAATCTGACCTATTGGTGGCCCTTGAGGACTGGAGTTGGCCACCCCTGGCTTAAACACCGGCAGTACTGCAAGTCCCCTAAGGAACAATGAGACCCCCCCCCCCCCCCGCAGTAACAGGGCTTGATGTTAACCCGATCTGTGTGCTTTATTCTAAACATGCCACGCTACATACAGTATGGTTGCATCAACGAAACAATGAAAACTGTTCTCACCCCACCAGATTTCTTCTTTTCCTTTTTCCGCTTCTACAGAGGAAAAATATTAAAAGTGACACGATTTCAGGAATGGTTGTGTGAGGCGCATGGAATATTTTCCAAGCTGTATTAAATACAAGACTCTTCTAACTACATATATAAAACATGAGTGATCATTCTACACCGGAGTCAAGCTAAATACAGTATAAAGCCACAGAAACACCTCTGCTGAATTTCTCAAGCTGCGGATGTAATCCCAGCTTTCTTTTACCTATTTTTAAAATAACGACCGTTACTTTCCACCCCAACAAAATAATTACTAGGCAATAAACATGCATTTAATATACCTCTTTCTTTTTGGAGGAATTCTCGCTGCCGCCTAATTTCTTCTCCCTGTGTTTTTCAAGCTCTTTTTTCCAGTTCTGAAAAAAAATTAAAATAATAATCCCGTCAATTCAAGTTCACGTGACGTGTTTTTAACAGCAATGGAAACTATTCACGACTCCCAGCGTTATTCCATGTAATACAGATCTCTAGGAGTATATTTACCCACACAACAGAACCTTTAAAGCGGCAATAAATCCTTCTTAAAACATTATTTTTTGGGTATATTTTGATTTTTTTGGTCCTGCTGGCTTATACCCGTTTTCAGTAGAACATTGATATTACCAGCAATTGAGATACTGAGCATGCACAGAAAAAAGGGGTGCAAATCCCAATAGACAGGATGAGCAGAAGCCCCATTACGGGGCACTCATGGTGGGTACAAAATGTATCAAATTTATTAAATATACAATTGATGAAATAAACTAACAAGACAGACTAGAATTAAAAACACAAAAAAAAATATATAAGTGAACCGTCCCCAACTTGTCAGTCACAACAGTACTATAAATGAATTACTGGAAAACACCCTACATAGAATAATACTAGTAGTGTATAATGACAAAACGAACACCTCATCTGATATTAGAAGAACTGAATAGCTTACAGAATATCCATATAATCCTGGAGGGGTTAATGTGACAGGAGAGAGAGCGCAGAGAGCGGAGAGAAAGAGCGCAGAGAGAGGAGAGAGAGCGCAGTGACAGAGAGAGGAGAGAGAGCGAGCGCAGTAACAGGTACAGGAGAGGCCAGGCCCCGCACAACAGGGATGACATGAAACGGAGGAGTGAAGGGAAGTCACACTCTGTATATATTTGTATTTACCATGTATACAACAAAAAAGCCCAATGCTTCATCCAACTGACAAAACATATGGGGTAATAACTATAAAGTTAAATACTTCAATAATAATATTTTCTTGGTATTTACCAAGTTTACAGCGAAAATCTAAAAAGGATTCAAGATATTTTGCAGGTGATTGGTTACAAATAGGCATTAGTAACCAAGATTTAACTATGTCACTATCAACACATTTAAAGATTTGTCTAATTTGCTTGCAATAAAGTAAAAGCACACTCCCAAATGACGTACAACTTTCTAAGGGAGTTATAGGTGTAGCTTTACTAGATTTTCTCTATAGTGAAAGAAATCTGTTCTAACTCATTCTCTGTCATTGTTCATTCTTGTTTCACAGAACCAGGTATTTTAAATGTAGGAGTGAAAGCTGAAAGCCCCAATCCCTTAATTTTCTCTATTGATTTTATTTTTTTACATGATCTGAGCCCTGAGGTTTCCCTGAGATGAATCAGGTCTGGATAATTAAAATCCCCCATTATGCAAACATGACCTCGTTTTGATGCCTTCTCTATTCACAAAAGTACTTTGGCTTCCTCAATCTCAGATATTTGGTGATTTATTGCATATTCCAACTAACATTATCTTTGTACTTTTACCTCCACTGCTAATTTCTATACACAAGGTCTCTACATTTTCATCATTCCCTTCATAAACATCTTCCCTTATAATAGGGATCCGGTTTAACATATAAACATACTCCACCTCCCCTTCTATTTGCTCGATCCTTCCGAAAAAGGGAATAACCCTCTAAATTAACTGCCCAGTCATGAGTTTCATCCCACCATGTTTCAGTAATGCCTATGATATCATACTGCTCCCTTGCAGCTATTAATTCAAGCTCCCCCATTTTATCTGTCAGGCTTCTTGCATTAACAAGCATGCATTTAAGGTTTTTCCAGTCTGTACTTTTATCTTATCTGCTCCTTCCTTTCTACTCCAATTGGATTTAGTCTCTAGAAGTTTTATATTATCTGTATTTAATGGGTGTCCCCCTGCTTACCAAACGCCCACTTGCCCCCATTCTACCTCCATGACCTCTAGCTATTTCCCCAATCCTATCTATTCTCTTTAGTTCATTATCTGTTTCTCCCCACTGTCCCTGTATTGTATATGTATTAAAAGCATGCATTTAAGGTTTGTGCAACTGTTATCTTATCTGCGCCTATTGTATTTAGTCTTTAGAAGTTTTCTAGTATTATCTGTATTTAATATGGGTGTCCCCCTGCTTGCCAAACTCCCACTTGCCCCCATTCTACCTCCATGACCCATAGCCATTTCCCCAATTGATTTTCTGTTTACATTATCTGAGCCAGTAGGTCACCCCGAGATTAATCAAGCCATTTTTAGGGGACGCCCTTTTTGTGCCAGTGACCTTCATGGAAATTTCCACTATGTAAGGGGATCGCGGCTTTAATTCTGAGAAGCAGAATACGCAAAAATCACTATGCTGAGTTGACCACGACAGACCCCTTTACTAAATATTTGACATTAATATTTGATTGAATTAGAAAAATAATTGAACAGTATGTGGTAAGTATTACAAAAAGGGAAATGGTGAAATAGATCATTAAAATAATGTGACTCAAGGAGGTTACACCTTTGAATGAACGAGTTGTGCACATCAATAAAAGCAAATAAACGGGAAGCTTTAAATAATGAAATAGAAAACACCGAACCTCATTCATCTTTTCCTCAAACTCCGCTAACGCTCGGGAGCCTTTCTTTTTCTTCTCCAGCTGCTCCTTCACTTCTTCCCTGGGAAGGGAAAAGAAAACGGGAAGGACATCAGGAAATCGCGTTGCAGAAAGCTACCCCTGTCTGTCAGCACGTAAAGCAGCAGGGCCGATCTCCATTTATTTCTGCAGTTTATTGTTTTACTTCACAAAAGGTAGAACTTCTTGTTCTGCCCAATGCTGTTTCTATTGATTTGTAATCCAATTCCGTTCAGGAGATATACGCGTTTGAAATATTACGCTTCCGGGAACTTAAAATGGAGTTGTCCCCAGAGCGGTCTAAAAATTACCATGATAACCTCAGAAGCTATACCAGGGGTGGGCAACTCCAGTCCTCAAGGACCACTAACAGGTCAGGTTTACAAGATATCCCTGCTTCAGCACAGGTGGCTGTATATGTCAGTCTTCGACACTCAGGGGCTAACATATTAATATTCTAGGAATGAAACTCACAGGCGGCATTGCTGCTTTAATATACATTGGTTCAATTGAGTGAAATCTTGTGTGTTTTTAAAAAATAAATCAGTTCTGTAGTATTATATAATTCTTACTGCATTATTTATTATTCAACTCTTAAAGCAGCAGTCCAAGCCGTCGTTATTTTTTCTTCCCTCCATTCAATATGTGCATCAATACAATCTGCACACTGACAAGTGATAAGCTAAGTTGCTGATCGATCGGCAAATATTCGGCTCGGGGATTCTTTAAATCACTCAGTCCTGCAGAAGAGGACCCAAGATGCAAAGCTCTGCGTGGAAGGTCATGTGACCAGGCAGGCACTAGATACAATTGGTGCACTGCTAGAGAGAGGGCAAAAGGCGTGTGCCAGAGCCTGTCTCAGAAGAGGAAGGGGATGTGACTTTGTAAATGGTTGCTATAGAAACAAAAATGCTTGTTACATTAGAATTTTTTTAAATGCTACAAGTATTTTCTCATAGTACAGAACTGATTTATAATTTTTTTTTTTTAAATACACGTAGGATATTGCTTGAACTGCAGCTTTAATGCCATTTTTAATCAGCTTTAAAGCGCCTCCCAAGCAGTGCAAAATATTTGCAACAGTTTCCTGTTTGTGATAATTTGTTGCTAATATACCCATCAGTTGAGATGCAACCTGTAACAATAGATAATGTTACCTAATATACCTAATAATATAAAAATACATTATAGCTGCCGAGTTACACTGACTGAAGAATTGGTTGGAACTGAAAGGCGGCCATTACGTTAGGCACACAATCAGGATTTTTACAGGTTTATAACAGGAGCACCAAACGATTGCCAGCTTAGGTAAGAATGTAGAATTATACATTGTCACATATACACATCAGAAAAAAAAGAGAGAACGTAGTATTGCTGCTTTACAACCTGCTATAGAAATCAAAGGATGCTTTACAACTCATTAAATTGTAAAATAAAGCTTTGAATTAAAAAGCAAAATGCAGTAATATCAAATAGGCCTACTACAAAACTGATTAAAAAAGAAAACTTAAGATTTCACATGTTTTGCTGCTTTAAATATATAATGGAATAAAACAGGCCACTCACCAGGTAGGCCTCGGTCTGCTGAGATAATCCTGTATCGTAGGACCAGATGAGGCGGGGCCCTTGGCGCGGGCCATGGCTATGGGATTCATATAAGCCTGACAAGAAATAATAATATTTACATTTTTTTTAAAATATGACATTACACGGGTATTTTACTGCCAGGAGCCACTCTGCCCATGGATTGCATTGACCCGTAGGGAATCCTGGGAGGTAGTTCACACATGTCTATTCGTCACACTACTTCCCAAACACTTTTTACTCAGCGCTCATGTTCTGCACGAATACAAGCCAGAAAATTAATCACATTTTTGGAATTTGCAAAGTTTGGACTCCCAATTTTTCCATTTATATCTTCTACAAACGGCGACTCCAAGGGCCCTGAAGAAGCCTTAATGTGTTGGAAGGATCTTAAAGTATGAAGTAGTATGTGAGTGGCATTCCAGATGTCCGTCTTATTACATTTTAGTTTCGTAGTGGATCTGTTCTATGATGTCTTTTCCCCTTTCTTTGATGTAATATTATTGAGGATATCCCAGTGATCTACAGACCTTTGCCTGTCATCAAGTTGTACCATTTTGTAAGTTACATCCTATGGTCAGGCACTGTCGGGGTGCTGGTATGCACTAGGTGCTACAAGCAAATGGGTTTAATATTTGACTGATACCTCGTGCAGTAAAGATAGCACACCTAACTGCAGCACAGATAATTAATGGATTATTTTATAATAACATCTTTTTCTACAAGTGATGTACTGTTGGGTATCCACATCTGGTTCCAATTTTACATTCACAGAGGTGTTCTTGCTTATTGTGTTGCACTATATGATATTATACACTGATATATCTATATATTTATATATATATATCTATATATCTATATCTATATATATAGCACTGAGCGGAGACCAGCGCCGAGGATGACATTTGTTTGCAAAAACATTCATGATAAGATATGGATAACCCTAGGGACCAGCTGGCTGCATGACTTTGTAATTAAGTGGACACTCATCACTTATTGCACGTATACAATTTATTATATTTGATTTTATATTTGCTTTCTAACATTATTTGGAATCATATAATTTATATATTATATGCAATAATTTTTGGGGTGTAGCGCTATACTTGTGTATTTCTATCTATTTGTGGGTAAGAAACCCTAAAATTAGATTGTGAAATTCTCGGGAACCCCAACCCCCTTTCCAATTCATCTCCCCCTCACCCTCCCGTCTCTCTTTTCTCCCCTCTCCTACACACACTTATTTTAAGGGAGCTGCCGTCTCGTGCGTGAAAAATCCCTGCACTGAGAACAGCATGAGAGAGCGCGCGCGTCTCTCTTACATTGGGGCCTGTGCCAATCCGAAGCCCCCTCCTCCTTTCAGCCGGAAGTTGAGCGCGATTTCTGCCGCCGATAGGAGCAGGGAGAGGAAGAATCGCAGTGACCGGCAGCTGCTGCTGAGCTGGGGAGCTGCCGGGTCACTGTTGCGTGAGGTGCCGCCGCTCCGATGGGCCTGGGACAATTTCCCATCTCTCCCTCCCTGGCGGATGTGGAACCCCGGTTGAAAAATCATTGCTCTATGCTCTAAGTTTCATCCAAAGCTGTGTATCTGAAAGTCTTACGAATTACTTTACAGTTAGTGCAAAATAGATACTTTATTCCTGGTAAATGCTACAGATGGGTTGTCCGTAGTTCATTTCACTCTGTTCACTTGTATGCGTTGGAAGTGCTAATGTATATCAATCATAAATAAACACCAAAATAGCCATCTCATGTATGGCAAATAGGACATGCTCAGGTATGCCTTCTGACCAACTTTATCCTAAGTCAGTGCCGGCCTTACGCTTAAGCTAAGCTACAGCTTAGGGTCTCGCAATATGAGGGGCCTCAAAAACAGAAAAAAATAATAATGCATTTTAAGTTTTAAAATCGGATGGTAAAGAAGATATGGGAAAAAGAAAATCCTCTACAAATATGGTCATTTTCATTCAAATAAAACCCTGTGCATGAAAAGTAACAAACGTTGTAGCTTATCATTTTAAGACATCATCCATGACTTTGCTCATCAAAAATCCCGTAAGAAAATATTGTAATATTAAAATTAATGTCTTATGCAAACACTGTTAATTTTAGCTTTATACAATCATTATTGTATACAACAATGCTTGTATAATGCTTTCATGTTTATATTTTCAATGGTCCTTTCAGTCACAATAATACATCTATTTCTAATTTGTGGGACCTCTTAAATTTTACATAGCTTAGGGCCTCAAAGTGAAAGTCTGGCCCTGCCCAGAGTACCTTAGGTTTAGCACTAAAGCTTTAGTTTACTGTACAGAGCAAAGCCTTAGTACACATTGAAGTGAATGAGCCATAGGAAGCAATCAGGATAGGCTATATTTAGTAAACCTGAGCCAAATGTTACCACAACTCTGTTCTGTTCTCGGATAGAGAACACCCCAATCTGGTTTGCTATTTAAATTAAAAGTCTGAGGTCCCACCACTGTATAGCTCCATAATAAAACACAGCTTATGAGATTGCAGGACACTATATATTTCGTTAGCCACAGAACGGTATCTACTATTTGTTTTTGATTATTAAGCTCGGCTAACATGGTACAGACACCTCTACATATATATGTATACATACATAATATATAGTATCATTGGATCTCTGCTGACTCGTCCCTGACATGTTACTCTCCGCTTTAATCACGATCTTCCTGTGCCAGAAGCACAAATAATTGTAAGACAAAAATCTACTTTGCCAATCAACTGTACTATTAGTCGTGTTGCATACACCATGTCAGCGACTTATAACAACGTATGATCCATCCTTCACTTCTCTCAACTACACTTAGGCAGAATATTAATTGCTTTATAAAACACATCGCAAACTGCTGAGGACTATGGAAAAAATAAATACACTGTACCATCAAATAAAAATACAAAATGCACACACCCTCTTACTGTATGTACACCTCAGTGCAGCCATTCCTCAACACAGTATGAAGATACACACCTGTCTCCCTGCATCACACATACTGTACTTACACTAGCCCCAAATATAAATCAAATGCTCTCAGGTCACTAGAGGTTGCCTAACACAATAGTGTGTGTGTATATAATATATATATATATATATATATATATATATATATATATATATATATACATACATACATACATACACACACACACACACACACACACATCCCCAACAATGCACGGACACTGCTATATATATACACACACACACACGTATATGAGCACATACATACAGCTAATATACATGTATGTGCACACACTGTATGTACTCAAACATGTGAATGTGCACACGTACGATTGCCTGCAAGCATATATAAATGTATATTATATAACATGGACACACACACCGCGTTATACACATACACCTGTGTGCAGCCTGCACACACACACAGCGTTATACACACACACCTGTGTGCAGCCTGCGCACACACACCGCGTTATACACATACACCTGTGTGCAGCCTGCGCGCACACACCGCGTTATACACATACACCTGTGTGCAGCCTGCACACACACACCGCGTTATACACACACACACACCTGTGTGCAGCCTGCGCGCACACACACCGCGTTATACACATACACATGTGTGCCGCCTGCGCCACACACACCGCGTTATACACATACACCTGTGTGCCGCCTGCGCCACACACACCGCGTTATACACATACACATGTGTGCCGCCTGCGCCACACACACCGCGTTATACACATACACCTGTGTGCCGCCTGCGCCACACACACCGCGTTATACACATACACCTGTGTGCAGCCTACGCACACACACACCGCGTTATACACACACACCGCGTTATACACACACACACACACACACACACACACACACACACACACACACACACACACACACACACACACACGCCTGCGCCACACACACCGCGTTATACACATACACCTGTGTGCAGCCTGCACGCGGCTATACGCCCAGCCACGTATGATGCGTTTATATACGTTTGAAGCTATATAAACCTGCACAGCCGCACTCACCACCCGGTTGTCTCTCTTCCCCATGGTGGCGGGCTCGGTGCGACTCCCCCGGGAGGAGACACCCAGAGACACCGCGGCCTGATCCGGAACCAGCGTCTCCTGCGCCCGAGACACCAGCGAGAGGAGCGGAGACAAAGAGCGGCGGATCCCGGCCCTGGGGAGAGAGCGGGGAGGAGCGCCACCTGCAGGAGCGGAGCATAGTGCAGCCTGTAACACATACAGTACTGTAGTTTAAAAATATTCTCATTCATTCTCTCTCCCTCTCTCTCCCTCTCTCTCCCTCTCTCTCCCTCTCTCTCCCTCTCTCTCCCTCTCTCTCCCTCTCTCTCCCTCATTCGCTCGCGCTCTCTCTACACAAAGATGGTGTAACATGTAAGATAGTGCCGAATACAATATACACAGTGCTGAACATTACGCGCGCGCACACACATACACACACAGTGCCGAATTTAACGCACAAAGTGTGGCATATAGCACACACACAGTGCTGAATTTAACGTAAGCATATGTAGCGGTCATGTAAAATGCCTACAGTCATCTCTCCTGCTGGCAGCAAGGCCTGGTAAGTGTGGGCATGCCAGCAGTAATCATGGAGGTTTTCCCTCACACCCTGGTGGGGTGCCCTGTGTATGGATGGGACTGGTCACATGCTCTGACTCCATGGTTAGTGATGTCAGAGGTGTGTCAGCCTCAGAAGTTACATAAGGCACAGCACTGTGTCAAGAGTTAGTTCTGTCAGCGTTCAAGGCGAGTACAGTTGCTGGAAAGTTCTTGCAAGGTTCAGGAAGGAGTTCAAGTTCTGCAGAGTGTTAGTTATGTTCTAGTAACTCCATGGGAGACTGTGTCCAGGGACCTGGCACAGGGCAGTGATTCCTGCGGGAATAGTGAATCCCTCATCTAGGTGACATACCTATCAAAGGGGAGCACGGGCGAGATGATCGGCTAAATACACCCCATTGTGGAGGGCAGCTATGCCCACCGTGACAATAAAGATGGAGCTGATCAGAGAAACCCCTGTGTGTGAGAGTCCAATGATTACACAGGAGGTTGCACCACCGAGGAGTTCCTCGTCAGGATCATCCCCATGCGGACGCAGGGACCCTGGTGAGGTGGAGGCGCTGCACTGGAACTAGGTGAGACTCAGCACACTACCTCAGCTGCCTGTCTGGACGGGTCCTCCCCACACACCATCATGCGGGAGACTCAGGAGTCCTGTAGCCAACAGGTGCACCATCAGGCATATCTACACTGTAAACACAAAAAACAAAACTGTGCGCTACTACCTAACTACCTATAAAGTTTAAATGTATAAATATATACAGTGCAGTGACTATACCATCAATTTAGTGATAAAAAAATTTATAAAAAATTAAACCACAACTCCCACAGTGAGATAGTTAAACATTAAATAATAAGTGCCACATAACCGTGTTGGGGATAATGGCGTCTGCAGCTGTAAACGCAGGGGTGGCTCAGCACCCCACACACACTAAGAGAAGGGAAACAAAAGAAAACAGCGCACAACGCCAAATAGTGAAGCAAATTCAACAATATATTATAGAATTAAAAAGGGGGTAATATATCTGCGTACATAAAAAAGGTTGGTAAAAGGCATGTAGTGTGTATCACACTGTTTACCACTCGGCTGTTAGCTGTAGATTCAGGTGCTTGCTTCCCTCTGCTGCTGCAGCTCAGTTGATTCTGGGGCAGGACGTCAGTCTTTTCACTCCCAAGGGGATTTCCCTTCATGCAGCCAGGTTCAGCAGCTGGTACTGGGGCTCGGTGAAATCGCTCCTGCTTCCTAGCCGATATGAAGCTGCTCCTGTACCTCAGCAGGTGTATCCTCTGCACAGAGGTTAAAACGCAGCTTGCTGCTGTCTTCACAGCAGTGGTGGATTCAATAGGGAAGTTTGAACAGTCTTACAGAGTCTCTCACAAGTGTCCAAAACAGCACACAGGATGAAATAAAAACAGGACAGGCCAACACATAGACAAAGGCCAATGTAAGCAGATATAAGGCAATAGAATGTTACATCCAACTAGTTTCGTCGAATTAACTACTTCCCTGAAGAAGTAGTTAATTCTACGAAACTAGTTGGATGTAACATTCTATTGCCTTATATCTGCTTACATTGGCCTTTGTCTATGTGTTGGCCTGTCCTGTTTTTATTTCATCCTGTGTGCTGTTTTGGACACTTGTGAGAGACTCTGTAAGACTGTTCAAACTTCCCTATTGAATCCACCACTGCTGTGAAGACAGCAGCAAGCTGCGTTTTAACCTCTCTGCAGAGGATACACCTGCCAAGGTACAGGAGCAGCTTCATATCGGCTAGGAAGCAGGAGCGATTTCACCGAGCCCCAGTACCAGCTGCTGAACCTGGCTGCATGAAGGGAAATCCCCTTGGGAGTGAAAAGACTGACGTCCTGCCCCAGAATCAACTGAGCTGCAGCAGCAGAGGGAAGCAAGCACCTGAATCTACAGCTAACAGCCGAGTGGTAAACAGTGTGATACACACTACATGCCTTTTACCAACCTTTTTTATGTACGCAGATATATTACCCCCTTTTTAATTCTATAATATATTGTTGAATTTGCTTCACTATTTGGCGTTGTGCGCTGTTTTCTTTTGTTTCCCATATCTACACTGTAATGGGGACCGGTTAGACCACAGGGGCCAATGTGAGATTGGGTGGGTCAGGCCGGGCCAGAAATACCGTTACATTTGGAGGCGCTGCTGAGATCAGATCTGTCATCAGGACAGGCTCTAGCTAGGCACACTGGGAAACAGGGATAGAGTCTGCTGCCACTTTGTGCTGCGTAGGGACGGACCTAGGGGTGGTCAGGGGGCTGACGGGATATTGTCAGTTCGCAGGGACAACCTAGGGGCCTGAAAGGAGTGAGGGGTTTGGAGCCGGGCTATAGCTGACCGAGTCACCTTGAGGCAGTGCTAGTTGGTAGGATGCCAGAAGGGATAGCCTGTTAACATGGTCAGGAATCCTGGAGAGGGTCTGCGCTGGGCTGACCAAGACAGGTAGACGCCCCAAGTACTGCATGGCAGAGCCAGAGTACCTAGCCCATTCCAGACACTTACCATAGGGAGCACAGACTGGGAGGAAGGAGACACAGCAGACACTGAGAGAGTGAGCCTAGCCTGAGGTAGTGCAACACTGGGTCACACCTAGATCAGGTACACATGTGGTGGTGCATCTGAAGCTAATCTTTATTGTACCGGTGTGGTGGCTGCCCCGCAGAGTGGAGCACCATGTACGATAACTGTTACGAGAGAGTGGAGGATCCGCGTGGTGCGGAGAACACAAAATGGCGACCAGAGGCTGATGGGGAGGGCACCCGTGGCGTGCACCCCACTGAAGAGCAAACAGTCGCCGAGCTATCATTAACCAGTCTGCTCTGGAGCGGAGCGAAGGCTGTGGCTGCCCCGTTTTTATCCTGCCTGGGACAGCGAAGGGCCACCCTTGAAGAGTGTGAGGAAATTGTAATAATTGGGGGAGAACCCCGTGAGGAGAGCAAACAAATGGAATTTTTGGGCGTAAAAATCAACCAAAATGGCGGTTCCTGCTTGCTAGGGAAACCGCATGGGCCAGTCGCAGAAAAAATGGCTGATGCAGGACTTGCAAAGAGCTGGCCGGGAATGGCGCGAACAGCAGAGCCCCGCCCTGATGGGGGGCATGGCGCGAAAGCTATGGCTGCGCCTGCATGGACAGTGACTCACTCAGCCCCTGTGCTGAGTCAACCGCTTAGTCTATGGGACCCTCCCCTGATTTCTACCAGGGGGAGTGACTTTCAACTATGGCCTGTGGGGATGCACCCACTGGGCCCAGGGACTGATATCCAGACGGCGCCACTACAAAAAGTAGTTCCGGCCGTGGAAGAGCCGTGCAAAAAGGATGGTTATCTTGCACAGAGGGCGGCTGCGAGGAGAAGGCGGGAACTGGCCGCGGGAAAAGACCCCCACCCTTGTGGGGAAATTGGCGCGAAAACGCTAACCGCGCCCACCAGGACTGAGAGAGGTGCGGCCTTAATTAAGGGGCATGATATTCCCCTGTGGGACCCGCCCATTATTGCAACCCCTGGGGGCGGGTTCCAGCTCTGTCAGAGAAGGGAGGAGCCGATGCAGGGAGTGGCGGATCCAGCAACTTCCATCAGTCAGTTGCGAGGAACCACTGAGAAGGAAAGACCTTTACAGAGAGTGGCTCCTGTAAAGAGAATGGCCTGCTCCTCCACGGTGGGCACAATGGTCTCTACACAGCCCTACTCAGTGCCCGGCGGGGTGCTAGTAGTGAGGGTGGCCAACACCGAGACGGTGGTCGGGCTCTGCCTACAATGCGGGCTGCCCGGAGGAACGGTCAATACGGCGGCACGTTGCCCTCATTGCGGGACTTTGTACCTGTGGCCTATGCCCACATTTATTCCTATACAGCCTGCTGACCCCCCGGTGGACGTGACAAGGCGCTCCGCCGAGTCCCCGGGCGCGCTATGGATCAACCGCGCGAGTCCCGGAGACAAGGGACTGGAGCCGGTCAAGTCGGCTGGGTCAGTAGCGATCGAGGCGGCTGAATCAACCCCCGCGTTCGGGGAAAAGAGACTGTCACCCCGCCCGGAGACCCCTAAGTCAGGAAAAGGGGATTACTCAGACGAGGACCTCCGTGAGCTGGCGGTGGTAAAAGCGGAGTTGAAAAGGCAGACCGGAAGGACGACACCCCGTGGGGTGAGTGGCAGGACGTTCCCCGCAGATCGGCGACCCGACCGACGGAGTCCCGCCATACCAGGACCTGGCGGAGACGGGAGAGAGACGCCTACACCCCTGCGGACGGGTAAGCCAAGCAGCCCTATTACTTACCTGGTTACAGCGGACGGCGAAGCGCTGGAGGGGCCGCGCCAGGCCCAAAGCGCACGTGGAGGGACGGCATCACTTCCGGCAACGACGGCGGAGCAACCGGATGTCGTCATAGAGGAAGAGATCCCGCATGGGGGTCCCACGCAAGATGGTGACGTTTCCGGTTCCAGGGAGGACGTCACTTCCGGTGGCGACGGCGGAACCCATGAAGAAAAAGCAGCGACGCTTTGGCGATCGGGGGAAGGTCCCCGATCACTTACAAGGCCCAGAAATTGGAGAGACGATCTCAGGACTGAGGAGGGTGAGACATCATCCTTGGACCAGTCTATGGACAGCCAGGAGCGGGTCGTAACCCCGTGGGGTCCCGTTCCGTGCCCCTATGCCCAAACCCCCGCCATAGTTAATACCCCTACCCCCATCCCACGGTCACCGGGTTCACCGCCTAGCCTGGAGTACGTGGACAATTCACAAGGGGGAGAGGGAAGACGGACTGGGGAAAGGCAGCGCAGTGGCGCTACGGAGGGCGGTTCAAGGGGAGGGGGAGAATTGAGAGTG
The DNA here is from genome assembly GCF_040206685.1 of Ascaphus truei. Lineage (NCBI taxonomy): Eukaryota > Metazoa > Chordata > Amphibia > Anura > Ascaphidae > Ascaphus > Ascaphus truei. The sequence continues at coordinate 403,704,034 of NC_134484.1, read as the reverse complement.
GCAACTACAGCACCCCAACCCGTAGTAAAGGCCTCGGGGTCGTTTAGGTGGTCTGTACCGCGGTCTGAGAGGTCATCAGGGGTATTTTCCATGGACGATGATAGGGACTCAGGAGGGTCAAACAAATTCCGGGAGAACCGGTGGTGGGCCCCATTATTTGAAGGGTACTCGGCCTGGATGGACCGCACTCGGTTCCTCATCCGGCGAGAGGATGTAGTGGACTATTGGTGGGCTGTGGGAGAGTTTACCCCAGAACAGAGGGACAGAGAGCTGCAGGAGCGATGGCTGCAGATTGAGAATAGGGAAATAGAGCCTATGGGTCCCAGTATTTTGTCAGACCCTGTGGACCCTGACGAACCCCTATCATGGGTGCTGCCTGGGAGGGGAGGTAAGGCTGACCTGACTAGAATTAGTAGGGCCGAGAGAACCATAATGGCTCGGTATAAATCTTCCCACGGGTTGGAGTACCCGTATGTCCCTGAGCCTCTCATGGATGAGATAGAGGACAACCGGGATAGGTGGCTTAGGGAGGCCATAGAAATGCACCTAGTGGGGAGAGGGAGTTCCGTGATAGGAAAGAAGGCCGAGGAACGGATAGAACATTTAATCCGCATATGGGCCATTGGGAGAAATATCTATAAACACAGAGTAACATATAGACCAGAGAGGGGATTACCCAGGCATTTCTCAGTAACAGTTCTGGATATGGGGGGTAGAGAAGTAAAGAAAACGGACCCCTATCACTATTTTTAGGTGGTACTGTGCATCACGCGGGTCTGTGGCTGCTGGTCGGGGCGGGCTTGGCGGATGACTGTATTCATGTGTACTGCATTATGAGGAAATTTGTGTGATGTTAATTATGTTTTCCGTTACAGTGCTTCCTGGAAAGAGGTATACAAATTTAGGTCCCAGCGAGGACGATGGGATTCACCAGGGGGAGAATGTAGCGGTCATGTAAAATGCCTACAGTCATCTCTCCTGCTGGCAGCAAGGCCTGGTAAGTGTGGGCATGCCAGCAGTAATCATGGAGGTTTTCCCTCACACCCTGGTGGGGTGCCCTGTGTATGGATGGGACTGGTCACATGCTCTGACTCCATGGTTAGTGATGTCAGAGGTGTGTCAGCCTCAGAAGTTACATAAGGCACAGCACTGTGTCAAGAGTTAGTTCTGTCAGAGTTCAAGGCGAGTACAGTTGCTGGAAAGTTCTTGCAAGGTTCAGGAAGGAGTTCAAGTTCTGCAGAGTGTTAGTTATGTTATAGTAACTCCATGGGAGACTGTGTCCAGGGACCTGGCACAGGGCAGTGATTCCTGCGGGAATAGTGAATCCCTCATCTAGGTGACATACCTATCAAAGGGGAGCACGGGCGAGATGATCGGCTAAATACACCCCATTGTGGAGGGCAGCTATGCCCACCGTGACAATAAAGATGGAGCTGATCAGAGAAACCCCTGTGTGTGAGAGTCCAATGATTACACAGGAGGTTGCACCACGAGGAGTTCCTCGTCAGGATCATCCCCATGCGGACGCAGGGACCCTGGTGAGGTGGAGGCATTGCACTGGAACTAGGTGAGACTCAGCACACTACCTCAGCTGCCTGTCTGGACGGGTCCTCCCCATACACCATCATGCGGGAGACTCAGGAGTCCTGTAGCCAACAGGTGCACCATCAGGCATATCTACACTGTAATGGGGACCGGTTAGACCACAGGGGCCAATGTGAGATTGGGTGGGTCAGGCCGGGCCAGAAATACCGTTACACATACATACACAGTGCAACATGTAACACACACACACCGTGCGGAATGTGATGCACACACAGTGATGAATGTAACACACACACAGTGATGAACGTAACACACACAGACGCAGCGCGGCATGTAACACACACACAGTGATGAATGTAACACACACAGATGCAGTGTGGCATGTAATGCACACATAGTGATGAATGTAACACACAAACAGTGATGAATGTAACACACACAGACGCAGCGCGGCATGTAACACACACACATTGATGAATGTAACACACACAGTGATGAATGTAACACACACACAGTGATGAATGTAACACACATAGACGCAGCGCGGCATGTAACTGTAAGGAATCCATGTCTAGCTTTGCTTGTAACCTTGCAGATCTCTGCAGTTCACCTATACACCCTCTTGCAATCAATAGCACCTATGCTAGCTCTCACTGCAGCCTTAGTCCTGAGCCCTGTCATTGCTCACTCCCCCACCCCACACACTGCTTCTCTGCCGAGCATAATCCTACTCTGGATGTTACTGTGTTCTGCCACAAGCCCCTTGGCTTACCTTGTTCCTGTTTCCTGTGACCTGCTGCTACTCTCCACGCAGAGGTCTGTGTTCCCAAGTGACCTGCTGCTACTCCAGCAAAGGTCTGTGTAACTGTTTCCTGAGGACTGCTGCACGATCCCTTCTGCAGAGGCCTACTTCGGTCTCCTGTACTGAAGCGCTGGTCTTCCTCCGGTGCTGCCCTGTGGTGTTCTTTGGCCAGCCTGCTGTCTCCTCCTACTGAGACCGGCGTCATGGGCCGTTCCCACTCCGGGCACCGAGGCCACTCCCGCGCTGCCGTTGCCAATCTCCTGCCTGAACCACGACGATGCTGCCCCTGGCTCCTCAGACTACGCTGCCTTCTCCAGTCCAGACCCCGGCTTGTTTGACCACGAACTTCGCACTCCGGATCCGGCTCAGAGGCCTAAGGTCGGTGATTATGCAACCCCATCTCAGCCACGCGGTCCGATCCTGGTTTGTGGCGAGCACAACCGTGACAGTAACGCGCACACACAGATGCAGCGCGGCATGTAACGCACACACAGTGATGAATGTAACACACACAGTGATGAATGTAACACACACACAGTGATGAATGTAACACACACAGACGCAGCGCGGCATGTAACGCACACACAGTAATGAATGTAACACACACAGATGCAGTGCAGCATGTAACGCACACACAGTGATGAATGTAACACACACCCAGACACAGCGCGGCATGTAACGCACACACAGTGATGAATGTAACACACACAGATGCAGCGCGGCATGTAACGCACACACAGTGATGAATGTAAAACACACAGTGATGAACGTAACACACACAGACGCAGCGCGGCATGTAACACACACACAGTGATGAATGTAACACACACAGATGCAGTGCAGCATGTAACGCACACACAGTGATGAATGTAACACACAGTGATGAATGTAACACACACCCAGACACAGCGTGGCATGTAACACACACACAGTGATGAATGTAACACACACAGATGCAGTGTGGCATGTAACGCACACATAGTGATGAATGTAACACACAAACAGTGATGAATGTAACACACACAGACGCAGCGCGGTATGTAACACACACATTGATGAATGTAACACACACAGTGATGAATGTAACACACACACAGTGATGAATGTAACACACACACAGTGATGAATGTAACACACACACATTGATGAATGTAACACACACACAATGATGAATGTAACACACACAGATGCAGCGCGGCATGTAACACACACACATTGATGAATGTAACACACACAGTGATGAATGTAACACACACACAGTGATGAATGTAACACACACACATTGATGAATGTAACACACACAGTGATGAATGTAACACACACACATTGATGAATGTAACACACACACAGTGATGAATGTAACACACACACATTGATGAATGTAACACACACAGTGATGAATGTAACACACACACAGTGATGAATGTAACACACACACATTGATGAATGTAACACACACACAGTGATGAATGTAACACACACAGATGCAGTGTGGCATGTAACGCACACATAGTGATGAATGTAACACACACAGTGATGAATGTAACACACACAGACGCAGCGCGGCATGTAACACACACACATTGATGAATGTAACACACACAGTGATGAATGTAACACACATACAGTGATGAATGTAACACACACAGTGATGAATGTAACACACACAGATGCAGTGTGGCATGTAACGCACACATAGTGATGAATGTAACACACACACAGTGATGAATGTAACACACACAGACGCAGCGCGGCATGTAACACACACACATTGATGAATGTAACGCACACAGTGATGAATGTAACACACACACAGTGATGAATGTAACACACACAGTGATGAATGTAACGCGCACACACAGTGATGAATGTAACGCGCACACACAGTGATGAATGTAACACACACAGTGATGAATGTAACACACACACAGTGATGAATGTAACACACACAGTGATGAATGTAACACACACACAGTGATGAATGTAACACACACACAGTGATGAATGTAACACACACACAGTGATGAATGTAACACACACACAGTGATGAATGTGTAGCCCTGGGCTCCATCCGGTCCTAGAGACCCCCCTCCCTTGGAGCAGCGTGGTCGCGGGTGCCGCCGGAGCCAGCGACGGACCCGACGGCTGCTTCCAAGGGTGGGGGCCGGAGCAGGGAGCAGCGCGTCTTCCCCTGCATGCGGCCGGTTGCCGGGGACGCGATCGGGCCGTTGCTAAGGCCACGCTAGGGTCCCGGCGGCTAGCGAAGAGGGCGCCGCCATTGCCCAGTGACTCGCGCATGCGCAGTGATCGCGCATGCGCAGGAAGGGCACTAGAGTCAGTTAAAGTCGCGCGAGTGCCGGAGCAGAGTAGGGAAACAGTGAGGCAGTCCCAGATAGCTTGCGCAGGCGCAGGACAGCCCATAGAAAGCCCGCGAAGCCCTAGCCTACCAGGGAAGGCTCTAGGCAGGGACTACGAGTCCCAGGAGCCTCTGCGCGCCCCACGTGAAGCCAGGGAGCCAATAGGGCTTAGGACCTCCAGGCAGGCAAGTAGATACAATTTCGCGGGCTTGCAGCATGACAGTCAGTTGGAGCTGGGGAGCTGTGAGGGAAGGAAGGGTGCAGGGAGTGAGTGCAGCTCCTGCCCCCAGATAGGTACCCACATCCCAGGTAAGCCCCAACTCCCCACCAGGTTAGTGGGTAATTGAATAGGGACGGCCCAAGATTGGGACGCTGCCCTTAGTATCAGTGTGCTGTCTTGTCAGAGTCACGGCTGTCAGTGCCGTGAGGTCTGACAAGCAGGCACAGTGTTGTGCAGCACGTTGGCTGCAAGCATCCAGTGGGTCACAGCTTGTTGCTGCAGGCGCTGGGATCAGTTAGGTAATAGTGAGGCAGAGGGGACTCGGGTAGTACGGGAGGAGGTAGTGCGGGTGCAGGGGGTCAGGGACCCCTGCATAAGATAGGCTACCCCGTAGGCCCTAGGAGTTTTCCCCAAAAGCCATTACAGGTTGCTGTGCTGTAGGGACGGCCTATAGTATAGCGCGTGTCACTGTAGTTCAGAAGGAACCATATAGGGACACAGCGGATGCTGCGCCACCGTGCAGCGAGTGGGAGCAGTTCTTCGTTGCGGCTGTGGTAGTCCTCCGGGTGGGATCGCCCTCGAGGTGGTTCCGGTGTTCTTCGGTCGCCGGATCCTTTGTGAAGCCAGTTGGAGATCCGAGCACGGGAGTGCTCGGGCAGGTACTATCAAATCCACAAGTGCACCAACGGGCCCTTAGTTTAATAGTGACTGCGCAGTCACCCATATTCTCTCTCTGCAAGAGTGCGGGACATTGGGTGGGGATTCCATGGACACTGGGTGGGATCACTTGGTGTTGGGGAAGCGTCCTGCGCGACGCCGCAGTCAGTGTCTCCTCCCGAGAGGGACACCCGTTATTCTGTGTATGGTATTTGTGTCTTATGTTCCCAAGTAAAGGTATTGGTTATTATACAAATAGATGTGCGAGTTATTTGTATGTGTCCTGCGAGGAACCACTCCCCCTATGGTGGGAGCCATCGCAGGTGGAGGCGCTGCACCGAGTACGCGCGGAAGCTCAGCCCTTCTGTGAGCCAACAGGTAAAGCATTACACGCAGGTAACACTGTATGTTCTCCGCACCCACACTATAATCTGCGATTGGGTGGGGGAATACCCGTTACAAATGTAACACACACACAGTGATGAATGTAACACACACAGACGCAGCGCTGCATGTAACACACACAGTGATGAATGTAACACACACAGATGCAGTGTGGCATGTAACGCATGCACAGTGATGAATGCAACACACACAGATGCAGCGCGGCATGTAACGCACGCACAGTAATGAATGTAACACACACACAGTGATGAATGTAACACACAGACGCAGCGCGGCATTTAACGCACACACAGTGATGAATGTAACGCACACACAGTGATGAATGTAACACACACACAGTGATGAATGTAACACACACAGACGCAGCGCGGCATGTAACACACACACAGTGATGAATGTAACACACACACAGTGATGAATGTAACGCACACACAGTGATGAATGTAACACACACACAGTGATGAATGTAACACACACAGACGCAGCGCGGCATGTAACACACACACAGTGATGAATGTAACACACACACAGTGATGAATGTAACGCACACACAGTGATGAATGTAACGCACACACAGTGATGAATGTAACGCACACACAGTGATGAATGTAACGCACACACAGTGATGAATGTAACACACACAGTGATGAATGTAACACACACAGTGATGAATGTAACACACACAGTGATGAATGTAACACACACACAGTGATGAATGTAACACACACACAGTGATGAATGTAACACACACACAGTGATGAATGTAACACACACACAGTGATGAATGTAACACACACAGACGCAGCGCGGCATGTAACACACACACAGTGATGAATGTAACACACACACAGTGATGAATGTAACACACACACAGTGATGAATGTAACGCACACACAGTGATGAATGTAACGCACACACAGTGATGAATGTAACGCACACACAGTGATGAATGTAACGCACACACAGTGATGAATGTAACGCACACACAGTGATGAATGTAACGCACACACAGTGATGAATGTAACGCACACACAGTGATGAATGTAACGCACACACAGTGATGAATGTAACGCACACACAGTGATAAATGTAACGCACACACAGTGATGAATGTAACGCACACACAGTGATGAATGTAACGCACACACAGTGATGAATGTAACGCACACACAGTGATGAATGTAACGCACACACAGTGATGAATGTAACACACACAGTGATGAATGTAACGCACACACATTGATGAATGTAACGCACACACGGTGATTAATGTAACACACACACGGTGATGAATGTAACACACACACAGTGATGAATGTAACACACACAGTGATGAATGTAACGCACACACAGTGATGAATGTAACGCACACACAGTGATGAATGTAACGCACACACAGTGATGAATGTAACGCACACACAGTGATGAATGTAACGCACACACAGTGATGAATGTAACGCACACACAGTGATGAATGTAACGCACACACAGTGATGAATGTAACCCACACACAGTGATGAATGTAACGCACACACAGTGATGAATGTAACGCACACACAGTGATGAATGTAACGCACACACAGTGATGAATGTAACGCACACACAGTGATGAATGTAACGCACACACAGTGATAAATGTAACGCACACACAGTGATGAATGTAACGCACACACAGTGATGAATGTAACGCACACACAGTGATGAATGTAACGCACACACAGTGATGAATGTAACGCACACACAGTGATGAATGTAACGCACACACAGTGATGAATGTAACGCACACACAGTGATGAATGTAACACACACAGTGATGAATGTAACACACACACATTGATGAATGTAACGCACACACGGTGATTAATGTAACACACACACGGTGATGAATGTAACACACACACAGTGATGAATGTAACACACACAGTGATGAATGTAACACACACACAGTGATGAATGTAACGCACACACAGTGATGAATGTAACGCACACACAGTGATGAATGTAACGCACACACAGTGATGAATGTAACGCACACACAGTGATGAATGTAACGCACACACAGTGATGAATGTAACGCACACACAGTGATGAATGTAACGCACACACAGTGATGAATGTAACGCACACACAGTGATGAATGTAACGCACACACAGTGATGAATGTAACGCACACACAGTGATGAATGTAACGCACACACAGTGATGAATGTAACGCACACACAGTGATGAATGTAACGCACACACAGTGATGAATGTAACGCACACACAGTGATGAATGTAACGCACACACAGTGATGAATGTAACGCACACACAGTGATGAATGTAACGCACACACAGTGATGAATGTAACGCACACACAGTGATGAATGTAACACACACAGTGATGAATGTAACACACACACATTGATGAATGTAACGCACACACGGTGATTAATGTAACACACACACGGTGATGAATGTAACACACACACAGTGATGAATGTAACACACACAGTGATGAATGTAACGCACACACAGTGATGAATGTAACGCACACACAGTGATGAATGTAACGCACACACAGTGATGAATGTAACGCACACACAGTGATGAATGTAACGCACACACAGTGATGAATGTAACGCACACACAGTGATGAATGTAACGCACACACAGTGATGAATGTAACGCACACACAGTGATGAATGTAACGCACACACAGTGATGAATGTAACGCACACACAGTGATGAATGTAACGCACACACAGTGATGAATGTAACGCACACACAGTGATGAATGTAACGCACACACAGTGATGAATGTAACGCACACACAGTGATGAATGTAACGCACACATAGTGATGAATGTAACGCACACACAGTGATGAATGTAACGCACACACAGTGATGAATGTAACGCACACACAGTGATGAATGTAACGCACACACAGTGATGAATGTAACACACACACAGTGATGAATGTAACACACACACAGTGATGAATGTAACACACACACGGTGATGAATGTAACACACACAGTGATGAATGTAACACACACACAGTGATGAATGTAACACACACACCGTGATGAATGTAACACACACACAGTGATGAATGTCACACACACACAGTGATGAATGTCACACACACAGTGATGAATGTCACACACACACAGTGATAAATGTAACACACACACAGTGATAAATGTAACACACACACAGTGATGAATGTAACACACACACACAGTGATGAATGTCACACACACACAGTGATGAATGTAACACACACACACAGTGATGAATGTCACACACACACAGTGATGAATGTCACACACACACAGTGATGAATGTCACACACACACAGTGATGAATGTAACACACACAGTGATGAATGTAACACACACAGTGATGAATGTAACACACACAGTGATGAATGTAACACACGCACAGTGATGAATGTAACACACGCACAGTGATGAATGTAACACACGCACAGTGATGAATGTAACACACACACAGTGATGAATGTAACACACACACAGTGATGAATGTAACGCACACACAGTGATGAATGTAACGCACACACAGTGATGAATGTAACGCACACACAGTGATGAATGTAACGCACACACAGTGATGAATGTAACGCACACACAGTGATGAATGTAACGCACACACAGTGATGAATGTAACGCACACACAGTGATGAATGTAACGCACACACAGTGATGAATGTAACGCACACACAGTGATAAATGTAACGCACACACAGTGATGAATGTAACGCACACACAGTGATGAATGTAACGCACACACAGTGATGAATGTAACGCACACACAGTGATGAATGTAACGCACACACAGTGATGAATGTAACACACACAGTGATGAATGTAACGCACACACATTGATGAATGTAACGCACACACGGTGATTAATGTAACACACACACGGTGATGAATGTAACACACACACAGTGATGAATGTAACACACACAGTGATGAATGTAACGCACACACAGTGATGAATGTAACGCACACACAGTGATGAATGTAACGCACACACAGTGATGAATGTAACGCACACACAGTGATGAATGTAACGCACACACAGTGATGAATGTAACGCACACACAGTGATGAATGTAACGCACACACAGTGATGAATGTAACCCACACACAGTGATGAATGTAACGCACACACAGTGATGAATGTAACGCACACACAGTGATGAATGTAACGCACACACAGTGATGAATGTAACGCACACACAGTGATGAATGTAACGCACACACAGTGATAAATGTAACGCACACACAGTGATGAATGTAACGCACACACAGTGATGAATGTAACGCACACACAGTGATGAATGTAACGCACACACAGTGATGAATGTAACGCACACACAGTGATGAATGTAACGCACACACAGTGATGAATGTAACGCACACACAGTGATGAATGTAACACACACAGTGATGAATGTAACACACACACATTGATGAATGTAACGCACACACGGTGATTAATGTAACACACACACGGTGATGAATGTAACACACACACAGTGATGAATGTAACACACACAGTGATGAATGTAACACACACACAGTGATGAATGTAACGCACACACAGTGATGAATGTAACGCACACACAGTGATGAATGTAACGCACACACAGTGATGAATGTAACGCACACACAGTGATGAATGTAACGCACACACAGTGATGAATGTAACGCACACACAGTGATGAATGTAACGCACACACAGTGATGAATGTAACGCACACACAGTGATGAATGTAACGCACACACAGTGATGAATGTAACGCACACACAGTGATGAATGTAACGCACACACAGTGATGAATGTAACGCACACACAGTGATGAATGTAACGCACACACAGTGATGAATGTAACGCACACACAGTGATGAATGTAACGCACACACAGTGATGAATGTAACGCACACACAGTGATGAATGTAACGCACACACAGTGATGAATGTAACGCACACACAGTGATGAATGTAACACACACAGTGATGAATGTAACACACACACATTGATGAATGTAACGCACACACGGTGATTAATGTAACACACACACGGTGATGAATGTAACACACACACAGTGATGAATGTAACGCACACACAGTGATGAATGTAACACACACAGTGATGAATGTAACACACACACATTGATGAATGTAACGCACACACGGTGATTAATGTAACACACACACGGTGATGAATGTAACACACACACAGTGATGAATGTAACACACACAGTGATGAATGTAACGCACACACAGTGATGAATGTAACGCACACACAGTGATGAATGTAACGCACACACAGTGATGAATGTAACGCACACACAGTGATGAATGTAACGCACACACAGTGATGAATGTAACGCACACACAGTGATGAATGTAACGCACACACAGTGATGAATGTAACGCACACACAGTGATGAATGTAACGCACACACAGTGATGAATGTAACGCACACACAGTGATGAATGTAACGCACACACAGTGATGAATGTAACGCACACACAGTGATGAATGTAACGCACACACAGTGATGAATGTAACGCACACATAGTGATGAATGTAACGCACACACAGTGATGAATGTAACGCACACACAGTGATGAATGTAACGCACACACAGTGATGAATGTAACGCACACACAGTGATGAATGTAACACACACACAGTGATGAATGTAACACACACACAGTGATGAATGTAACACACACACGGTGATGAATGTAACACACACAGTGATGAATGTAACACACACACAGTGATGAATGTAACACACACACCGTGATGAATGTAACACACACACAGTGATGAATGTCACACACACACAGTGATGAATGTCACACACACAGTGATGAATGTCACACACACACAGTGATAAATGTAACACACACACAGTGATAAATGTAACACACACACAGTGATGAATGTAACACACACACACAGTGATGAATGTCACACACACACAGTGATGAATGTAACACACACACACAGTGATGAATGTCACACACACACAGTGATGAATGTCACACACACACAGTGATGAATGTCACACACACACAGTGATGAATGTCACACACACACAGTGATGAATGTAACACACACAGTGATGAATGTAACACACACAGTGATGAATGTAACACACACAGTGATGAATGTAACACACGCACAGTGATGAATGTAACACACGCACAGTGATGAATGTAACACACGCACAGTGATGAATGTAACACACACACAGTGATGAATGTAACACACACACAGTGATGAATGTAACGCACACACAGTGATGAATGTAACGCACACACAGTGATGAATGTAACGCACACACAGTGATGAATGTAACGCACACACAGTGATGAATGTAACGCACACACAGTGATGAATGTAACGCACACACAGTGATGAATGTAACGCACACACAGTGATGAATGTAACGCACACACAGTGATGAATGTAACGCACACACAGTGATAAATGTAACGCACACACAGTGATGAATGTAACGCACACACAGTGATGAATGTAACGCACACACAGTGATGAATGTAACGCACACACAGTGATGAATGTAACGCACACACAGTGATGAATGTAACACACACAGTGATGAATGTAACGCACACACATTGATGAATGTAACGCACACACGGTGATTAATGTAACACACACACGGTGATGAATGTAACACACACACAGTGATGAATGTAACACACACAGTGATGAATGTAACGCACACACAGTGATGAATGTAACGCACACACAGTGATGAATGTAACGCACACACAGTGATGAATGTAACGCACACACAGTGATGAATGTAACGCACACACAGTGATGAATGTAACGCACACACAGTGATGAATGTAACGCACACACAGTGATGAATGTAACCCACACACAGTGATGAATGTAACGCACACACAGTGATGAATGTAACGCACACACAGTGATGAATGTAACGCACACACAGTGATGAATGTAACGCACACACAGTGATGAATGTAACGCACACACAGTGATAAATGTAACGCACACACAGTGATGAATGTAACGCACACACAGTGATGAATGTAACGCACACACAGTGATGAATGTAACGCACACACAGTGATGAATGTAACGCACACACAGTGATGAATGTAACGCACACACAGTGATGAATGTAACGCACACACAGTGATGAATGTAACACACACAGTGATGAATGTAACACACACACATTGATGAATGTAACGCACACACGGTGATTAATGTAACACACACACGGTGATGAATGTAACACACACACAGTGATGAATGTAACACACACAGTGATGAATGTAACACACACACAGTGATGAATGTAACGCACACACAGTGATGAATGTAACGCACACACAGTGATGAATGTAACGCACACACAGTGATGAATGTAACGCACACACAGTGATGAATGTAACGCACACACAGTGATGAATGTAACGCACACACAGTGATGAATGTAACGCACACACAGTGATGAATGTAACGCACACACAGTGATGAATGTAACGCACACACAGTGATGAATGTAACGCACACACAGTGATGAATGTAACGCACACACAGTGATGAATGTAACGCACACACAGTGATGAATGTAACGCACACACAGTGATGAATGTAACGCACACACAGTGATGAATGTAACGCACACACAGTGATGAATGTAACGCACACACAGTGATGAATGTAACGCACACACAGTGATGAATGTAACACACACAGTGATGAATGTAACACACACACATTGATGAATGTAACGCACACACGGTGATTAATGTAACACACACACGGTGATGAATGTAACACACACACAGTGATGAATGTAACACACACAGTGATGAATGTAACGCACACACAGTGATGAATGTAACGCACACACAGTGATGAATGTAACGCACACACAGTGATGAATGTAACGCACACACAGTGATGAATGTAACGCACACACAGTGATGAATGTAACGCACACACAGTGATGAATGTAACGCACACACAGTGATGAATGTAACGCACACACAGTGATGAATGTAACGCACACACAGTGATGAATGTAACGCACACACAGTGATGAATGTAACGCACACACAGTGATGAATGTAACGCACACACAGTGATGAATGTAACGCACACACAGTGATGAATGTAACGCACACATAGTGATGAATGTAACGCACACACAGTGATGAATGTAACGCACACACAGTGATGAATGTAACGCACACACAGTGATGAATGTAACGCACACACAGTGATGAATGTAACACACACACAGTGATGAATGTAACACACACACAGTGATGAATGTAACACACACACGGTGATGAATGTAACACACACAGTGATGAATGTAACACACACACAGTGATGAATGTAACACACACACCGTGATGAATGTAACACACACACAGTGATGAATGTCACACACACACAGTGATGAATGTCACACACACAGTGATGAATGTCACACACACACAGTGATAAATGTAACACACACACAGTGATAAATGTAACACACACACAGTGATGAATGTAACACACACACACAGTGATGAATGTCACACACACACAGTGATGAATGTAACACACACACACAGTGATGAATGTCACACACACACAGTGATGAATGTCACACACACACAGTGATGAATGTCACACACACACAGTGATGAATGTAACACACACAGTGATGAATGTAACACACACAGTGATGAATGTAACACACACAGTGATGAATGTAACACACACAGTGATGAATGTAACACACGCACAGTGATGAATGTAACACACGCACAGTGATGAATGTAACACACGCACAGTGATGAATGTAGCACACGCACAGTGATGAATGTAACACACACACAGTGATGAATGTAACACACACACAGTGATGAATGTAACGCACACACAGTGATGAATGTAACGCACACACAGTGATGAATGTAACGCACACACAGTGATGAATGTAACACACACAGTGATGAATGTAACACACACACAGTGATGAATGTCACACACACACAGTGATGAATGTCACACAAACACAGTGATGAATGTAACACACACACAGTGATGAATGTAACACACACACAGTGATGAATGTAACACACACACACAGTGATGAATGTAACACACACACAGTGATGAATGTAACACACACACACAGTGATGAATGTAACACACACACAGTGATGAATGTAACACACACACAGTGATGAATGTCACACACACACAGTGATGAATGTCACACACACACAGTGATGAATGTCACACACACACAGTGATGAATGTCACACACACACACAGTGATGAATGTAACACACACAGTGATGAATGTAACACACACACAGTGATGAATGTAACACACACACAGGGATGAATGTAACACACACACAGTGATGAATGTAACACACACACAGTGATGAATGTCACACACACACACAGTGATGAATGTCACACACACACAGTGATGAATGTCACACACACACAGTGATGAATGTAACACACACAGTGATGAATGTAACACACACAGTGATGAATGTAACACACACAGTGATGAATGTAACACACACAGTGATGAATGTAACACACACAGTGATGAATGTAACACACGCACAGTGATGAATGTAACACACGCACAGTGATGAATGTAACACACGCACAGTGATGAATGTAACACACGCACAGTGATGAATGTAACACACACACACAGTGATGAATGTAACACACACACAGTGATGAATGTCACACACACACAGTGATGAATGTCACACACACACAGTGATGAATGTAACACACACACAGTGATGAATGTAACACACACACACAGTGATGAATGTAACACACACACACAGTGATGAATGTAACACACACACACAGTGATGAATGTAACACACACACAGTGATGAATGTAACACACACACAGTGATGAATGTAACACACACACAGTGATGAATGTCACACACACACAGTGATGAATGTCACACACACACAGTGATGAATGTCACACACACACAGTGATGAATGTCACACACACACAGTGATGAATGTAACACACACAGTGATGAATGTAACACACACACAGTGATGAATGTAACACACACAGTGATGAATGTAACACACACACAGTGATGAATGTAACACACACACAGTGATGAATGTAACACACACACAGTGATGAATGTCACACACACACAGTGATGATTGTCACACACACACAGTGATGAATGTCACACACACACAGTGATAAATGTAACACACACACAGTGATAAATGTAACACACACACAGTGATGAATGTACCACACACACAGTGATGAATGTCACACACACACAGTGATGAATGTAACACACACACACAGTGATGAATGTCACACACACAGTGATGAATGTCACACACACACAGTGATGAATGTCACACACACACAGTGATGAATGTAACACACACAGTGATGAATGTAACACACACAGTGATGAATGTAACACACACAGTGATGAATGTAACACACGCACAGTGATGAATGTAACACACGCACAGTGATGAATGTAACACACGCACAGTGATGAATGTAGCACACGCACAGTGATGAATGTAACACACACACAGTGATGAATGTAACACACACACAGTGATGAATGTAACGCACACACAGTGATGAATGTAACGCACACACAGTGATGAATGTAACGCACACACAGTGATGAATGTAACACACACAGTGATGAATGTAACACACACAGTGATGAATGTAACACACACAGTGATGAATGTAACGCACACACAGTGATGAATGTAACACACACAGTGATGAATGTAACACACACACAGTGATGAATGTAACACACACACACACACAGTGATGAATGTAACACACACAGTGATGAATGTAACACACACACAGTGATGAATGTCACACACACACAGTGATGAATGTCACACACACACAGTGATGAATGTCACACACACACAGTGATGAATGTAACACACACAGTGATGAATGTAACACACACACACACAGTGATGAATGTAACACACACAGTGATGAATGTAACACACACACAGTGATGAATGTAACACACACACAGGGATGAATGTAACACACACACACAGTGATGAATGTAACACACACACAGTGATGAATGTCACACACACACAGTGATGAATGTCACACACACACAGTGATGAATGTCACACACACACAGTGATGAATGTAACACACACAGTGATGAATGTAACACACACAGTGATGAATGTAACACACACAGTGATGAATGTAACACACACAGTGATGAATGTAACACACACAGTGATGAATGTAACACACACAGTGATGAATGTAACGCACACACAGTGATGAATGTAACACACACAGTGATGAATGTAACACACACACAGTGATGAATGTAACACACACACACACACAGTGATGAATGTAACACACACAGTGATGAATGTAACACACACACAGTGATGAATGTCACACACACACAGTGATGAATGTCACACACACACAGTGATGAATGTCACACACACACAGTGATGAATGTAACACACACAGTGATGAATGTAACACACACACACACAGTGATGAATGTAACACACACAGTGATGAATGTAACACACACACAGTGATGAATGTAACACACACACAGGGATGAATGTAACACACACACAGTGATGAATGTAACACACACACAGTGATGAATGTCACACACACACAGTGATGAATGTCACACACACACAGTGATGAATGTCACACACACACAGTGATGAATGTAACACACACAGTGATGAATGTAACACACACAGTGATGAATGTAACACACACAGTGATGAATGTAACACACACAGTGATGAATG
This sequence comes from Ascaphus truei, assembly GCF_040206685.1. Taxonomy (NCBI): domain Eukaryota; kingdom Metazoa; phylum Chordata; class Amphibia; order Anura; family Ascaphidae; genus Ascaphus; species Ascaphus truei. The sequence continues at coordinate 403,686,119 of NC_134484.1, read as the reverse complement.
TAACACACACAGTGATGAATGTAACACACACAGTGATGAATGTAACACATGCACAGTGATGAATGTAACACACGCACACAGTGATGAATGTCACACACACACAGTGATGAATGTCACACACACACAGTGATGAATGTCACACACACACAGTGATGAATGTCACACACACACAGTGATGAATGTAACACACACAGTGATGAATGTAACACACACACACACACAGTGATGAATGTAACACACACAGTGATGAATGTAACACACACACAGTGATGAATGTAACACACACACAGTGATGAATGTAACACACACACAGTGATGAATGTAACACACACACAGTGATGAATGTAACACACACACAGTGATGAATGTCACACACACACAGTGATGAATGTAACACACACACAGTGATGAATGTCACACACACACAGTGATGAATGTCACACAAACACAGTGATGAATGTAACACACACACAGTGATGAATGTAACACACACACAGTGATGAATGTAACACACACACACAGTGATGAATGTAACACACACACAGTGATGAATGTAACACACACACAGTGATGAATGTCACACACACACAGTGATGAATGTCACACACACACAGTGATGAATGTCACACACACACAGTGATGAATGTCACACACACACACAGTGATGAATGTAACACACACAGTGATGAATGTAACACACACACAGTGATGAATGTAACACACACACAGTGATGAATGTAACAAACACACAGTGATGAATGTCACACACACACAGTGATGAATGTCACACACACAGTGATGAATGTCACACACACACAGTGATAAATGTAACACACACACAGTGATAAATGTAACACACACACAGTGATGAATGTAACACACACACACACAGTGATGAATGTCACACACACACAGTGATGAATGTAACACACACACACAGTGATGAATGTCACACACACACAGTGATGAATGTCACACACACACAGTGATGAATGTCACACACACACAGTGATGAATGTAACACACACAGTGATGAATGTAACACACACAGTGATGAATGTAACACACACAGTGATGAATGTAACACACGCACAGTGATGAATGTAACACACGCACAGTGATGAATGTAACACACGCACAGTGATGAATGTAGCACACGCACAGTGATGAATGTAACACACACACAGTGATGAATGTAACACACACACAGTGATGAATGTAACGCACACACAGTGATGAATGTAACGCACACACAGTGATGAATGTAACACACACAGTGATGAATGTAACACACACAGTGATGAATGTAACGCACACACAGTGATGAATGTAACGCACACACAGTGATGAATGTAACACACACACAGTGATGAATGTAACGCACACACAGTGATGAATGTAACACACACAGTGATGAATGTAACACACACACAGTGATGAATGTAACACACACACAGTGATGAATGTAACGCACACACAGTGATGAATGTAACGCACACACAGTGATGAATGTAACGCACACACAGTGATGAATGTAACGCACACACAGTGATGAATGTAACGCACACAGTGATGAATGTAACACACACAGTGATGAATGTAACACACACAGTGATGAATGTAACACACACAGTGATGAATGTAACACACACAGTGATGAATGTAACAACACACAGTGATGAATGTAACACGCACACAGTGATGAATGTAACGCACACACAGTGATGAATGTAACACACACAGTGATGAATATAACACACACACAGTGATGAATGTAACACACACAGTGATGAATGTAACACACACACAGTGATGAATGTAACACACACACAGTGATGAATGTAACACACACACACAGTGATGAATGTAACACACACACAGTGATGAATGTAACACACACACAGTGATGAATGTAACACGCACACAGTGATGAATGTAACACGCACACAGTGATGAATGTAACACACACACAGTGATGAATGTAACACACACAGTGATGAATGTAACACACACACACAGTGATGAATGTAACACACACACAGTGATGAATGTAACACACACACAGTGATGAATGTAACACACACACAGTGATGAATGTAACACACACACATTGATGAATGTAACACACACACGCAGTGCGGCATGTAACACACACACAGTGATGAATGTAACGCACACACAGTGATGAATGTAACGCACACACAGTGATGAATGTAACGCACACACAGTGATGAATGTTACACACACAGTGATGAATGTAACGCACACACAGTGATGAATGTAACACACACAGTGATGAATGTAACGCACACACAGTGATGAATCTAACGCACACACAGTGATGAATGTAACACACACACAGTGATGAATGTAACACACACACAGTGATGAATGTAACACACACACAGTGATGAATGTAACACACACACAGTGATGAATGTAACACACACACAGTGATGAATGTAACACACACACAGTGATGAATGTAACACACACACATTGATGAATGTAACACACACAGTGATGAATGTAACACACACACAGTGATGAATGTAACACACACACAGTGATGAATGTAACACACACACAGTGATGAATGTAACACACACACATTGATGAATGTAACACACACAGTGATGAATGTAACACACACACATTGATGAATGTAACACACACAGTGATGAATGTAACACACACACAGTGATGAATGTAACACACACAGTGATGAATGTAACACACACACACAGTGATGAATGTAACACACACACAGTGATGAATGTAACACACACACAGTGATGAATGTAACACACACACAGTGATGAATGTAACACACACACAGTGATGAATGTAACACACACACACACAGTGATGAATGTAACACACACACAGTGATGAATGTAACACACACACACAGTGATGAATGTAACACACACACAGTGATGAATGTAACACACACAGTGATGAATGTAACACACACACAGTGATGAATGTAACACACACACACAGTGATGAATGTAACACACACACACAGTGATGAATGTAACACACACACAGTGATGAATGTAACACACACACATTGATAAATGTAACACACACACACAGTGCGGCATGTAACACACACACAGTGATGAATGTAACGCACACACAGTGATGAATGTAACGCACACACAGTGATGAATGTAACGCACACACAGTGATGAATGTAACACACACACATTGATGAATGTAACACACACACGCAGTGCGGCATGTAACACACACACAGTGATGAATGTAACGCACACACAGTGATGAATGTAACGCACACACAGTGATGAATGTAACGCACACACAGTGATGAATGTAACACACACAGTGATGAATGTAACGCACACACAGTGATGAATGTAACACACACAGTGATGAATGTAACGCACACACAGTGATGAATCTAACGCACACACAGTGATGAATGTAACACACACAGTGATGAATATAACACACACACAGTGATGAATGTAACACACACACAGTGATGAATGTAACACACACACAGTGATGAATGTAACACACACACAGTGATGAATGTAACACACACACAGTGATGAATGTAACACACACACAGTGATGAATGTAACACACACACAGTGATGAATGTAACACACACACAGTGATGAATGTAACACGCACACAGTGATGAATGTAACACGCACACAGTGATGAATGTAACACGCACACAGTGATGAATGTAACACACACACAGTGATGAATGTAACACACACAGTGATGAATGTAACACACACACACAGTGATGAATGTAACACACACACAGTGATGAATGTAACACACACACAGTGATGAATGTAACACACACACAGTGATGAATGTAACACACACACATTGATGAATGTAACACACACACGCAGTGCGGCATGTAACACACACACAGTGATGAATGTAACGCACACACAGTGATGAATGTAACGCACACACAGTGATGAATGTAACGCACACACAGTGATGAATATAACACACACAGTGATGAATGTAACGCACACACAGTGATGAATGTAACACACACAGTGATGAATGTAACGCACACACAGTGATGAATCTAACGCACACACAGTGATGAATGTAACGCACACACAGTGATGAATGTAACACACACACAGTGATGAATGTAACACACACACAGTGATGAATGTAACACACACACAGTGATGAATGTAACACACACACAGTGATGAATGTAACACACACACAGTGATGAATGTAACACACACACATTGATGAATGTAACACACACAGTGATGAATGTAACACACACACAGTGATGAATGTAACACACACACAGTGATGAATGTCACACACACACACACAGTGATGAATGTCACACACACACAGTGATGAATGTCACACACACACAGTGATGAATGTAACACACACAGTGATGAATGTAACACACACAGTGATGAATGTAACACACACAGTGATGAATGTAACACACGCACAGTGATGAATGTAACACACGCACAGTGATGAATGTAACACACGCACAGTGATGAATGTAACACACACACACAGTGATGAATGTAACACACACACAGTGATGAATGTAACACACACACAGTGATGAATGTCACACACACACAGTGATGAATGTCACACACACACAGTGATGAATGTCACACACACACAGTGATGAATGTCACACACACACAGTGATGAATGTCACACACACACAGTGATGAATGTAACACACACAGTGATGAATGTAACACACACACACACACACACAGTGATGAATGTAACACACACAGTGATGAATGTAACACACACACAGTGATGAATGTAACACACACACAGTGATGAATGTAACACACACACAGTGATGAATGTAACACACACACAGTGATGAATGTAACACACACACATTGATGAATGTAACACACACACGCAGTGCAGCATGTAACACACACACAGTGATGAATGTAACGCACACACAGTGATGAATGTAACACACACAGTGATGAATGTAACGCACACACAGTGATGAATGTAACACACACAGTGATGAATGTAACACACACACAGTGATGAATCTAACGCACACACAGTGATGAATGTAACACACACACAGTGATGAATGTAACACACACACAGTGATGAATGTAACACACACACAGTGATGAATGTAACACACACACAGTGATGAATGTAACACACACACAGTGATGAATGTAACACACACACAGTGATGAATGTAACACACACACATTGATGAATGTAACACACACAGTGATGAATGTAACACACACACAGTGATGAATGTAACACACACACAGTGATGAATGTAACACACACACAGTGATGAATGTAATACACACACATTGATGAATGTAACACACACAGTGATGAATGTAACACACACACATTGATGAATGTAACACACACAGTGATGAATGTAACACACACACAGTGATGAATGTAACACACACAGTGATGAATGTAACACACACACACAGTGATGAATGTAACACACACACACAGTGATGAATGTAACACACACACAGTGATGAATGTAACACACACACAGTGATGAATGTAACACACACACAGTGATGAATGTAACACACACACAGTGATGAATGTAACACACACACACAGTGATGAATGTAACACACACACAGTGATGAATGTAACACACACACACAGTGATGAATGTAACACACACACAGTGATGAATGTAACACACACAGTGATGAATGTAACACACACACAGTGATGAATGTAACACACACACACAGTGATGAATGTAACACACACACACAGTGATGAATGTAACACACACACAGTGATGAATGTAACACACACACATTGATAAATGTAACACACACACACACAGTGCGGCATGTAACACACACACAGTGATGAATGTAACGCACACACAGTGATGAATGTAACGCACACACAGTGATGAATGTAACGCACACACAGTGATGAATGTAACACACACACATTGATGAATGTAACACACACACGCAGTGCGGCATGTAACACACACACAGTGATGAATGTAACGCACACACAGTGATGAATGTAACGCACACACAGTGATGAATGTAACGCACACACAGTGATGAATGTAACACACACAGTGATGAATGTAACGCACACACAGTGATGAATGTAACACACACAGTGATGAATGTAACGCACACACAGTGATGAATGTAACGCACACACAGTGATGAATGTAACGCACACACAGTGATGAATGTAACACACACACAGTGATGAATGTAACACACACACAGTGATGAATGTAACCCACACACAGTGATGAATGTAACACACACACAGTGATGAATGTAACACACACACAGTGATGAATGTAACACACACACATTGATGAATGTAACACACACAGTGATGAATGTAACACACACACGGTGATGAATGTAACACACACAGTGATGAATGTAACACACACACACAGTGATGAATGTAACACACACACAGTGATGAATGTAACACACACACAGTGATGAATGTAACACACACACAGTGATGAATGTAACACACACACAGTGATGAATGTAACACACACACAGTGATGAATGTAACACACACACAGTGATGAATGTAACACACACACACAGTGATGAATGTAACACACACACAGTGATGAATGTAACACACACAGTGATGAATGTAACACACACACAGTGATGAATGTAACACACACACAGTGATGAATGTAACACACACACAGTGATGAATGTAACACACACACACAGTGATGAATGTAACACACACACACAGTGATGAATGTAACACACACACAGTGATGAATGTAACACACACACAGTGATGAATGTCACACACACACAGTGATGAATGTAACACACACAGTGATGAATGTAACACACACACAGTGATGAATGTAACACACACAGTGATGAATGTAACACACACACAGTGATGAATGTAACACACACACAGTGATGAATGTAACACACACACAGTGATGAATGTCACACACACACAGTGATGAATGTCACACACACACAGTGATGAATGTCACACACACACAGTGATAAATGTAACACACACACAGTGATAAATGTAACACACACACAGTGATGAATGTACCACACACACAGTGATGAATGTCACACACACACAGTGATGAATGTAACACACACACACAGTGATGAATGTCACACACACAGTGATGAATGTCACACACACACAGTGATGAATGTCACACACACACAGTGATGAATGTAACACACACAGTGATGAATGTAACACACACAGTGATGAATGTAACACACACAGTGATGAATGTAACACACGCACAGTGATGAATGTAACACACGCACAGTGATGAATGTAACACACGCACAGTGATGAATGTAGCACACGCACAGTGATGAATGTAACACACACACAGTGATGAATGTAACACACACACAGTGATGAATGTAACGCACACACAGTGATGAATGTAACGCACACACAGTGATGAATGTAACACACACACAGTGATGAATGTAACACACACAGTGATGAATGTAACACACACAGTGATGAATGTAACACACACAGTGATGAATGTAACGCACACAGTGATGAATGTAACACACACAGTGATGAATGTAACACACACACAGTGATGAATGTAACACACACACACACACACACAGTGATGAATGTAACACACACAGTGATGAATGTAACACACACACAGTGATGAATGTCACACACACACAGTGATGAATGTCACACACACACAGTGATGAATGTCACACACACACAGTGATGAATGTAACACACACAGTGATGAATGTAACACACACACACACAGTGATGAATGTAACACACACAGTGATGAATGTAACACACACACAGTGATGAATGTAACACACACACAGGGATGAATGTAACACACACACAGTGATGAATGTAACACACACACAGTGATGAATGTCACACACACACAGTGATGAATGTCACACACACACAGTGATGAATGTCACACACACACAGTGATGAATGTAACACACACAGTGATGAATGTAACACACACAGTGATGAATGTAACACACACAGTGATGAATGTAACACACACAGTGATGAATGTAACACACACAGTGATGAATGTAACACATGCACAGTGATGAATGTAACACACGCACACAGTGATGAATGTCACACACACACAGTGATGAATGTCACACACACACAGTGATGAATGTCACACACACACAGTGATGAATGTCACACACACACAGTGATGAATGTAACACACACAGTGATGAATGTAACACACACACACACACAGTGATGAATGTAACACACACAGTGATGAATGTAACACACACACAGTGATGAATGTAACACACACACAGTGATGAATGTAACACACACACAGTGATGAATGTAACACACACACAGTGATGAATGTAACACACACACAGTGATGAATGTCACACACACACAGTGATGAATGTAACACACACACAGTGATGAATGTCACACACACACAGTGATGAATGTCACACAAACACAGTGATGAATGTAACACACACACAGTGATGAATGTAACACACACACAGTGATGAATGTAACACACACACACAGTGATGAATGTAACACACACACAGTGATGAATGTAACACACACACACAGTGATGAATGTAACACACACACAGTGATGAATGTAACACACACACAGTGATGAATGTCACACACACACAGTGATGAATGTCACACACACACAGTGATGAATGTCACACACACACAGTGATGAATGTCACACACACACACAGTGATGAATGTAACACACACAGTGATGAATGTAACACACACACAGTGATGAATGTAACACACACACAGTGATGAATGTAACACACACACAGTGATGAATGTCACACACACACAGTGATGAATGTCACACACACAGTGATGAATGTCACACACACACAGTGATAAATGTAACACACACACAGTGATAAATGTAACACACACACAGTGATGAATGTAACACACACACACAGTGATGAATGTCACACACACACAGTGATGAATGTAACACACACACACAGTGATGAATGTCACACACACACAGTGATGAATGTCACACACACACAGTGATGAATGTCACACACACACAGTGATGAATGTAACACACACAGTGATGAATGTAACACACACAGTGATGAATGTAACACACACAGTGATGAATGTAACACACGCACAGTGATGAATGTAACACACGCACAGTGATGAATGTAACACACGCACAGTGATGAATGTAGCACACGCACAGTGATGAATGTAACACACACACAGTGATGAATGTAACACACACACAGTGATGAATGTAACGCACACACAGTGATGAATGTAACGCACACACAGTGATGAATGTAACACACACAGTGATGAATGTAACACACACAGTGATGAATGTAACGCACACACAGTGATGAATGTAACGCACACACAGTGATGAATGTAACACACACACAGTGATGAATGTAACGCACACACAGTGATGAATGTAACACACACAGTGATGAATGTAACACACACACAGTGATGAATGTAACACACACACAGTGATGAATGTAACGCACACACAGTGATGAATGTAACACACACACAGTGATGAATGTAACACACACACAGTGATGAATGTAACACACACACAGTGATGAATGTAACACACACACAGTGATGAATGTAACACACACACAGTGATGAATGTAACGCACACACAGTGATGAATGTAACGCACACACAGTGATGAATGTAACGCACACACAGTGATGAATGTAACGCACACACAGTGATGAATGTAACGCACACAGTGATGAATGTAACACACACAGTGATGAATGTAACACACACAGTGATGAATGTAACACACACAGTGATGAATGTAACACACACAGTGATGAATGTAACAACACACAGTGATGAATGTAACACGCACACAGTGATGAATGTAACGCACACACAGTGATGAATGTAACACACACAGTGATGAATATAACACACACACAGTGATGAATGTAACACACACAGTGATGAATGTAACACACACACAGTGATGAATGTAACACACACACCGTGATGAATGTAACACACACACACAGTGATGAATGTAACACACACACAGTGATGAATGTAACACACACACAGTGATGAATGTAACACGCACACAGTGATGAATGTAACATGCACACAGTGATGAATGTAACACACACACAGTGATGAATGTAACACACACAGTGATGAATGTAACACACACACACAGTGATGAATGTAACACACACACAGTGATGAATGTAACACACACACAGTGATGAATGTAACACACACACAGTGATGAATGTAACACACACACATTGATGAATGTAACACACACACGCAGTGCGGCATGTAACACACACACAGTGATGAATGTAACGCACACACAGTGATGAATGTAACGCACACACAGTGATGAATGTAACGCACACACAGTGATGAATGTAACACACACAGTGATGAATGTAACGCACACACAGTGATGAATGTAACACACACAGTGATGAATGTAACGCACACACAGTGATGAATCTAACGCACACACAGTGATGAATGTAACACACACACAGTGATGAATGTAACACACACACAGTGATGAATGTAACACACACACAGTGATGAATGTAACACACACACAGTGATGAATGTAACACACACACAGTGATGAATGTAACACACACACAGTGATGAATGTAACACACACACATTGATGAATGTAACACACACAGTGATGAATGTAACACACACACAGTGATGAATGTAACACACACACAGTGATGAATGTAACACACACACAGTGATGAATGTAACACACACACATTGATGAATGTAACACACACAGTGATGAATGTAACACACACACATTGATGAATGTAACACACACAGTGATGAATGTAACACACACACAGTGATGAATGTAACACACACAGTGATGAATGTAACACACACACACAGTGATGAATGTAACACACACACAGTGATGAATGTAACACACACACAGTGATGAATGTAACACACACACAGTGATGAATGTAACACACACACAGTGATGAATGTAACACACACACACACAGTGATGAATGTAACACACACACAGTGATGAATGTAACACACACACACAGTGATGAATGTAACACACACACAGTGATGAATGTAACACACACAGTGATGAATGTAACACACACACAGTGATGAATGTAACACACACACACAGTGATGAATGTAACACACACACACAGTGATGAATGTAACACACACACAGTGATGAATGTAACACACACACATTGATAAATGTAACACACACACACAGTGCGGCATGTAACACACACACAGTGATGAATGTAACGCACACACAGTGATGAATGTAACGCACACACAGTGATGAATGTAACGCACACACAGTGATGAATGTAACACACACACATTGATGAATGTAACACACACACGCAGTGCGGCATGTAACACACACACAGTGATGAATGTAACGCACACACAGTGATGAATGTAACGCACACACAGTGATGAATGTAACGCACACACAGTGATGAATGTAACACACACAGTGATGAATGTAACGCACACACAGTGATGAATGTAACACACACAGTGATGAATGTAACGCACACACAGTGATGAATCTAACGCACACACAGTGATGAATGTAACACACACAGTGATGAATATAACACACACACAGTGATGAATGTAACACACACACAGTGATGAATGTAACACACACACAGTGATGAATGTAACACACACACAGTGATGAATGTAACACACACACAGTGATGAATGTAACACACACACAGTGATGAATGTAACACACACACAGTGATGAATGTAACACACACACAGTGATGAATGTAACACGCACACAGTGATGAATGTAACACGCACACAGTGATGAATGTAACACGCACACAGTGATGAATGTAACACACACACAGTGATGAATGTAACACACACAGTGATGAATGTAACACACACACACAGTGATGAATGTAACACACACACAGTGATGAATGTAACACACACACAGTGATGAATGTAACACACACACAGTGATGAATGTAACACACACACATTGATGAATGTAACACACACACGCAGTGCGGCATGTAACACACACACAGTGATGAATGTAACGCACACACAGTGATGAATGTAACGCACACACAGTGATGAATGTAACGCACACACAGTGATGAATGTAACACACACAGTGATGAATGTAACGCACACACAGTGATGAATGTAACACACACAGTGATGAATGTAACGCACACACAGTGATGAATGTAACGCACACACAGTGATGAATCTAACGCACACACAGTGATGAATGTAACACACACACAGTGATGAATGTAACACACACACAGTGATGAATGTAACACACACACAGTGATGAATGTAACACACACACAGTGATGAATGTAACACACACACACAGTGATGAATGTAACACACACACACAGTGATGAATGTAACACACACACAGTGATGAATGTAACACACACACAGTGATGAATGTCACACACACACAGTGATGAATGTCACACACACACAGTGATGAATGTCACACACACACAGTGATGAATGTCACACACACACACAGTGATGAATGTAACACACACAGTGATGAATGTAACACACACACAGTGATGAATGTAACACACACACAGTGATGAATGTAACACACACACAGTGATGAATGTCACACACACACAGTGATGAATGTCACACACACAGTGATGAATGTCACACACACACAGTGATAAATGTAACACACACACAGTGATAAATGTAACACACACACAGTGATGAATGTAACACACACACACAGTGATGAATGTCACACACACACAGTGATGAATGTAACACACACACACAGTGATGAATGTCACACACACACAGTGATGAATGTCACACACACACAGTGATGAATGTCACACACACACAGTGATGAATGTAACACACACAGTGATGAATGTAACACACACAGTGATGAATGTAACACACACAGTGATGAATGTAACACACGCACAGTGATGAATGTAACACACGCACAGTGATGAATGTAACACACGCACAGTGATGAATGTAGCACACGCACAGTGATGAATGTAACACACACACAGTGATGAATGTAACACACACACAGTGATGAATGTAACGCACACACAGTGATGAATGTAACGCACACACAGTGATGAATGTAACACACACAGTGATGAATGTAACACACACAGTGATGAATGTAACGCACACACAGTGATGAATGTAACGCACACACAGTGATGAATGTAACACACACACAGTGATGAATGTAACGCACACACAGTGATGAATGTAACACACACAGTGATGAATGTAACACACACACAGTGATGAATGTAACACACACACAGTGATGAATGTAACGCACACACAGTGATGAATGTAACACACACACAGTGATGAATGTAACACACACACAGTGATGAATGTAACACACACACAGTGATGAATGTAACACACACACAGTGATGAATGTAACACACACACAGTGATGAATGTAACGCACACACAGTGATGAATGTAACGCACACACAGTGATGAATGTAACGCACACACAGTGATGAATGTAACGCACACACAGTGATGAATGTAACGCACACAGTGATGAATGTAACACACACAGTGATGAATGTAACACACACAGTGATGAATGTAACACACACAGTGATGAATGTAACACACACAGTGATGAATGTAACAACACACAGTGATGAATGTAACACGCACACAGTGATGAATGTAACGCACACACAGTGATGAATGTAACACACACAGTGATGAATATAACACACACACAGTGATGAATGTAACACACACAGTGATGAATGTAACACACACACAGTGATGAATGTAACACACACACCGTGATGAATGTAACACACACACACAGTGATGAATGTAACACACACACAGTGATGAATGTAACACACACACAGTGATGAATGTAACACGCACACAGTGATGAATGTAACATGCACACAGTGATGAATGTAACACACACACAGTGATGAATGTAACACACACAGTGATGAATGTAACACACACACACAGTGATGAATGTAACACACACACAGTGATGAATGTAACACACACACAGTGATGAATGTAACACACACACAGTGATGAATGTAACACACACACATTGATGAATGTAACACACACACGCAGTGCGGCATGTAACACACACACAGTGATGAATGTAACGCACACACAGTGATGAATGTAACGCACACACAGTGATGAATGTAACGCACACACAGTGATGAATGTAACGCACACACAGTGATGAATGTAACGCACACACAGTGATGAATGTAACACACACAGTGATGAATGTAACGCACACACAGTGATGAATCTAACGCACACACAGTGATGAATGTAACACACACACAGTGATGAATGTAACACACACACAGTGATGAATGTAACACACACACAGTGATGAATGTAACACACACACAGTGATGAATGTAACACACACACAGTGATGAATGTAACACACACACAGTGATGAATGTAACACACACACATTGATGAATGTAACACACACAGTGATGAATGTAACACACACACAGTGATGAATGTAACACACACACAGTGATGAATGTAACACACACACAGTGATGAATGTAACACACACACATTGATGAATGTAACACACACAGTGATGAATGTAACACACACACATTGATGAATGTAACACACACAGTGATGAATGTAACACACACACAGTGATGAATGTAACACACACAGTGATGAATGTAACACACACACACAGTGATGAATGTAACACACACACAGTGATGAATGTAACACACACACAGTGATGAATGTAACACACACACAGTGATGAATGTAACACACACACAGTGATGAATGTAACACACACACACACAGTGATGAATGTAACACACACACAGTGATGAATGTAACACACACACACAGTGATGAATGTAACACACACACAGTGATGAATGTAACACACACAGTGATGAATGTAACACACACACAGTGATGAATGTAACACACACACACAGTGATGAATGTAACACACACACACAGTGATGAATGTAACACACACACAGTGATGAATGTAACACACACACATTGATAAATGTAACACACACACACAGTGCGGCATGTAACACACACACAGTGATGAATGTAACGCACACACAGTGATGAATGTAACGCACACACAGTGATGAATGTAACGCACACACAGTGATGAATGTAACACACACACATTGATGAATGTAACACACACACGCAGTGCGGCATGTAACACACACACAGTGATGAATGTAACGCACACACAGTGATGAATGTAACGCACACACAGTGATGAATGTAACGCACACACAGTGATGAATGTAACACACACAGTGATGAATGTAACGCACACACAGTGATGAATGTAACACACACAGTGATGAATGTAACGCACACACAGTGATGAATCTAACGCACACACAGTGATGAATGTAACACACACAGTGATGAATATAACACACACACAGTGATGAATGTAACACACACACAGTGATGAATGTAACACACACACAGTGATGAATGTAACACACACACAGTGATGAATGTAACACACACACAGTGATGAATGTAACACACACACAGTGATGAATGTAACACACACACAGTGATGAATGTAACACACACACAGTGATGAATGTAACACGCACACAGTGATGAATGTAACACGCACACAGTGATGAATGTAACACGCACACAGTGATGAATGTAACACGCACACAGTGATGAATGTAACACACACACAGTGATGAATGTAACACACACAGTGATGAATGTAACACACACACACAGTGATGAATGTAACACACACACAGTGATGAATGTAACACACACACAGTGATGAATGTAACACACACACAGTGATGAATGTAACACACACACATTGATGAATGTAACACACACACGCAGTGCGGCATGTAACACACACACAGTGATGAATGTAACGCACACACAGTGATGAATGTAACGCACACACAGTGATGAATGTAACGCACACACAGTGATGAATGTAACACACACAGTGATGAATGTAACGCACACACAGTGATGAATGTAACACACACAGTGATGAATGTAACGCACACACAGTGATGAATGTAACGCACACACAGTGATGAATCTAACGCACACACAGTGATGAATGTAACACACACACAGTGATGAATGTAACACACACACAGTGATGAATGTAACACACACACAGTGATGAATGTAACACACACACAGTGATGAATGTAACACACACACAGTGATGAATGTAACACACACACAGTGATGAATGTAACACACACAGTGATGAATGTAACACACACACAGTGATGAATGTAACACACACACAGTGATGAATGTCACACACACACACACAGTGATGAATGTCACACACACACAGTGATGAATGTCACATACACACAGTGATGAATGTAACACACACAGTGATGAATGTAACACACACAGTGATGAATGTAACACACACAGTGATGAATGTAACACACGCACAGTGATGAATGTAACACACGCACAGTGATGAATGTAACACACGCACAGTGATGAATGTAACACACACACACAGTGATGAATGTAACACACACACAGTGATGAATGTAACACACACACAGTGATGAATGTCACACACACACAGTGATGAATGTCACACACACACAGTGATGAATGTCACACACACACACAGTGATGAATGTCACACACACACAGTGATGAATGTCACACACACACAGTGATGAATGTAACACACACAGTGATGAATGTAACACACACACACACACACAGTGATGAATGTAACACACACAGTGATGAATGTAACACACACACAGTGATGAATGTAACACACACACAGTGATGAATGTAACACACACACAGTGATGAATGTAACACACACACAGTGATGAATGTAACACACACACATTGATGAATGTAACACACACACGCAGTGCAGCATGTAACACACACACAGTGATGAATGTAACGCACACACAGTGATGAATGTAACGCACACACAGTGATGAATGTAACGCACACACAGTGATGAATGTAACACACACAGTGATGAATGTAACGCACACACAGTGATGAATGTAACACACACAGTGATGAATGTAACACACACACAGTGATGAATCTAACGCACACACAGTGATGAATGTAACACACACACAGTGATGAATGTAACACACACACAGTGATGAATGTAACACACACACAGTGATGAATGTAACACACACACAGTGATGAATGTAACACACACACAGTGATGAATGTAACACACACACAGTGATGAATGTAACACACACACAGTGATGAATGTAACACACACACATTGATGAATGTAACACACACAGTGATGAATGTAACACACACACAGTGATGAATGTAACACACACACAGTGATGAATGTAACACACACACAGTGATGAATGTAACACACACAGTGATGAATGTAACACACACATTGATGAATGTAACACACACATTGATGAATGTAACACACACACAGTGATGAATGTAACACACACAGTGATGAATGTAACACACACACACAGTGATGAATGTAACACACACACACAGTGATGAATGTAACACACACACACAGTGATGAATGTAACACACACACAGTGATGAATGTAACACACACACAGTGATGAATGTAACACACACACAGTGATGAATGTAACACACACACAGTGATGAATGTAACACACACACACAGTGATGAATGTAACACACACACAGTGATGAATGTAACACACACACACAGTGATGAATGTAACACACACACAGTGATGAATGTAACACACACAGTGATGAATGTAACACACACACAGTGATGAATGTAACACACACACACAGTGATGAATGTAACACACACACACAGTGATGAATGTAACACACACACAGTGATGAATGTAACACACACACATTGATAAATGTAACACACACACACACAGTGCGGCATGTAACACACACACAGTGATGAATGTAACGCACACACAGTGATGAATGTAACGCACACACAGTGATGAATGTAACGCACACACAGTGATGAATGTAACACACACACATTGATGAATGTAACACACACACGCAGTGCGGCATGTAACACACACACAGTGATGAATGTAACGCACACACAGTGATGAATGTAACGCACACACAGTGATGAATGTAACGCACACACAGTGATGAATGTAACACACACAGTGATGAATGTAACGCACACACAGTGATGAATGTAACACACACAGTGATGAATGTAACGCACACACAGTGATGAATGTAACGCACACACAGTGATGAATGTAACGCACACACAGTGATGAATGTAACGCACACACAGTGATGAATGTAACACACACACAGTGATGAATGTAACCCACACACAGTGATGAATGTAACACACACACAGTGATGAATGTAACACACACACAGTGATGAATGTAACACACACACATTGATGAATGTAACACACACAGTGATGAATGTAACACACACACGGTGATGAATGTAACACACACAGTGATGAATGTAACACACACACACAGTGATGAATGTAACACACACACAGTGATGAATGTAACACACACACAGTGATGAATGTAACACACACACAGTGATGAATGTAACACACACACAGTGATGAATGTAACACACACACAGTGATGAATGTAACACACACACAGTGATGAATGTAACACACACACACAGTGATGAATGTAACACACACACAGTGATGAATGTAACACACACAGTGATGAATGTAACACACACACAGTGATGAATGTAACACACACACAGTGATGAATGTAACACACACACAGTGATGAATGTAACACACACACACAGTGATGAATGTAACACACACACACAGTGATGAATGTAACACACACACAGTGATGAATGTAACACACACACAGTGATGAATGTAACACACACACAGTGATTAATGTAACACACACACACAGTGATGAATGTAACACACACACACAGTGATGAATGTAACACACACACACACACACACAGTGATGAATGTAACACACACACAGTGATGAATGTAACACACACACAGTGATGAATGTCACACACACACACAGTGATGAATGTCACACACACAGTGATGAATGTAACACACACACAGTGATGAATGTAACATACACACACAGTGATGAATGTAACACACACACAGAGTGATGAATGTAACACACACACACAGTGATGAATGTAACACACACACAGTGATGAATGTCACACACACACAGTGATGAATGTCACACACACACAGTGATGAATGTCACACACACACAGTGATGAATGTCACACGCACACAGTGATGAATGTAACACACACAGTGATGAATGTAACACACACAGTGATGAATGTAACACACACACACACAGTGATGAATGTAACACACACACAGTGATGAATGTAACACACACACACAGTGATGAATGTAACACACACACAGTGATGAATGTAACACACACACAGTGATGAATGTAACGCACACACAGTGATGAATGTAACGCACACACAGTGATGAATGTAACACACACACAGTGATGAATGTCACACACACACAGTGATGAATGTCACACACACACAGTGATGAATGTCACACACACACAGTGATGAATGTCACACGCACACAGTGATGAATGTAACACACACAGTGATGAATGTAACACACACAGTGATGAATGTAACACACACACACACAGTGATGAATGTAACACACACACAGTGATGAATGTAACACACACACACAGTGATGAATGTAACACACACACAGTGATGAATGTAACACACACACAGTGATGAATGTAACGCACACACAGTGATGAATGTAACGCACACACAGTGATGAATGTAACGCACACACAGTGATGAATGTAACACACACACGCAGTGCGGCATGTAACACACACACAGTGATGAATGTAACGCACACACAGTGATGAATGTAACGCACACACAGTGATGAATGTAACGCACACACAGTGATGAATGTAACACACACAGTGATGAATGTAACGCACACACAGTGATGAATGTAACACACACAGTGATGAATGTAACGCACACACAGTGATGAATGTAACGCACACACAGTGATGAATCTAACGCACACACAGTGATGAATGTAACACACACACAGTGATGAATGTAACACACACACAGTGATGAATGTAACACACACACAGTGATGAATGTAACACACACACAGTGATGAATGTAACACACACACAGTGATGAATGTAACACACACACAGTGATGAATGTAACACACACAGTGATGAATGTAACACACACACAGTGATGAATGTAACACACACACAGTGATGAATGTCACACACACACACACAGTGATGAATGTCACACACACACAGTGATGAATGTCACACACACACAGTGATGAATGTAACACACACAGTGATGAATGTAACACACACAGTGATGAATGTAACACACACAGTGATGAATGTAACACACGCACAGTGATGAATGTAACACACGCACAGTGATGAATGTAACACACGCACAGTGATGAATGTAACACACACACACAGTGATGAATGTAACACACACACAGTGATGAATGTAACACACACACAGTGATGAATGTCACACACACACAGTGATGAATGTCACACACACACAGTGATGAATGTCACACACACACAGTGATGAATGTCACACACACACAGTGATGAATGTCACACACACACAGTGATGAATGTAACACACACAGTGATGAATGTAACACACACACACACACACAGTGATGAATGTAACACACACAGTGATGAATGTAACACACACACAGTGATGAATGTAACACACACACAGTGATGAATGTAACACACACACAGTGATGAATGTAACACACACACAGTGATGAATGTAACACACACACATTGATGAATGTAACACACACACGCAGTGCAGCATGTAACACACACACAGTGATGAATGTAACGCACACACAGTGATGAATGTAACGCACACACAGTGATGAATGTAACGCACACACAGTGATGAATGTAACACACACAGTGATGAATGTAACGCACACACAGTGATGAATGTAACACACACAGTGATGAATGTAACACACACACAGTGATGAATCTAACGCACACACAGTGATGAATGTAACACACACACAGTGATGAATGTAACACACACACAGTGATGAATGTAACACACACACAGTGATGAATGTAACACACACACAGTGATGAATGTAACACACACACAGTGATGAATGTAACACACACACAGTGATGAATGTAACACACACACAGTGATGAATGTAACACACACACATTGATGAATGTAACACACACAGTGATGAATGTAACACACACACAGTGATGAATGTAACACACACACAGTGATGAATGTAACACACACACAGTGATGAATGTAACACACACAGTGATGAATGTAACACACACATTGATGAATGTAACACACACATTGATGAATGTAACACACACACAGTGATGAATGTAACACACATAGTGATGAATGTAACACACACACACAGTGATGAATGTAACACACACACACAGTGATGAATGTAACACACACACACAGTGATGAATGTAACACACACACAGTGATGAATGTAACACACACACAGTGATGAATGTAACACACACACAGTGATGAATGTAACACACACACAGTGATGAATGTAACACACACACACAGTGATGAATGTAACACACACACAGTGATGAATGTAACACACACACACAGTGATGAATGTAACACACACACAGTGATGAATGTAACACACACAGTGATGAATGTAACACACACACAGTGATGAATGTAACACACACACACAGTGATGAATGTAACACACACACACAGTGATGAATGTAACACACACACAGTGATGAATGTAACACACACACATTGATAAATGTAACACACACACACACAGTGCGGCATGTAACACACACACAGTGATGAATGTAACGCACACACAGTGATGAATGTAACGCACACACAGTGATGAATGTAACGCACACACAGTGATGAATGTAACACACACACATTGATGAATGTAACACACACACGCAGTGCGGCATGTAACACACACACAGTGATGAATGTAACGCACACACAGTGATGAATGTAACGCACACACAGTGATGAATGTAACGCACACACAGTGATGAATGTAACACACACAGTGATGAATGTAACGCACACACAGTGATGAATGTAACACACACAGTGATGAATGTAACGCACACACAGTGATGAATGTAACGCACACACAGTGATGAATGTAACGCACACACAGTGATGAATGTAACACACACACAGTGATGAATGTAACACACACACAGTGATGAATGTAACCCACACACAGTGATGAATGTAACACACACACAGTGATGAATGTAACACACACACAGTGATGAATGTAACACACACACAGTGATGAATGTAACACACACACATTGATGAATGTAACACACACAGTGATGAATGTAACACACACACGGTGATGAATGTAACACACACAGTGATGAATGTAACACACACACACAGTGATGAATGTAACACACACACAGTGATGAATGTAACACACACACAGTGATGAATGTAACACACACACAGTGATGAATGTAACACACACACAGTGATGAATGTAACACACACACAGTGATGAATGTAACACACACACAGTGATGAATGTAACACACACACACAGTGATGAATGTAACACACACACAGTGATGAATGTAACACACACAGTGATGAATGTAACACACACACAGTGATGAATGTAACACACACACAGTGATGAATGTAACACACACACAGTGATGAATGTAACACACACACACAGTGATGAATGTAACACACACACACAGTGATGAATGTAACACACACACAGTGATGAATGTAACACACACACAGTGATGAATGTAACACACACACAGTGATTAATGTAACACACACACACAGTGATGAATGTAACACACACACACACACAGTGATGAATGTAACACACACACAGTGATGAATGTAACACACACACAGTGATGAATGTCACACACACACACAGTGATGAATGTCACACACACAGTGATGAATGTAACACACACACAGTGATGAATGTAACACACACACACAGTGATGAATGTAACACACACACAGAGTGATGAATGTAACACACACACACAGTGATGAATGTAACACACACACAGTGATGAATGTCACACACACACAGTGATGAATGTCACACACACACAGTGATGAATGTCACACACACACAGTGATGAATGTCACACGCACACAGTGATGAATGTAACACACACAGTGATGAATGTAACACACACAGTGATGAATGTAACACACACACACACAGTGATGAATGTAACACACACACAGTGATGAATGTAACACACACACACAGTGATGAATGTAACACACACACAGTGATGAATGTAACACACACACAGTGATGAATGTAACGCACACACAGTGATGAATGTAACGCACACACAGTGATGAATGTAACACACACACAGTGATGAATGTCACACACACACAGTGATGAATGTCACACACACACAGTGATGAATGTCACACACACACAGTGATGAATGTCACACGCACACAGTGATGAATGTAACACACACAGTGATGAATGTAACACACACAGTGATGAATGTAACACACACACACACAGTGATGAATGTAACACACACACAGTGATGAATGTAACACACACACACAGTGATGAATGTAACACACACACAGTGATGAATGTAACACACACACAGTGATGAATGTAACGCACACACAGTGATGAATGTAACGCACACACAGTGATGAATGTAACGCACACACAGTGATGAATGTAACACACATAGACGCAGTGCGGCATGTAACACACACACATTGCTGAATGTAACGCACACACAGTGATGAATGTAACGCACACACAGTGATGAATGTAACGCACACACAGTGATGAATGTAACACACACAGTGATGAATGTAACACACACACAGTGATGAATGTAACACACACACAGTGATGAATGTAACACACACAGTGATGAATGTAACACACACACATTGCTGAATGTAACGCACACACAGTGATGAATGTAACGCACACACAGTGATGAATGTAACACACACAGTGATGAATGTAACACACACAGTGATGAATGTAACACACACAGTGATGAATGTAACGCACACACAGTGATGAATGTAACACACACAGTGATGAATGTAACACACACACAGTGATGAATGTAACACACACACAGTGATGAATGTAACACACACCTTCTACTTTCCCAACCAGGTAGATTTTTATTTAAAATAGAAAATAGGTCAAATATAATAGGTCCAATCTGCGCGGCCCAGGGGACAATTTCACCCCCGCCACCAGGCCAACCCACCCCTGCCACCAGGCCAACCCACCCCCCCCACCAGGCCAACCCACCCCCGCCACCAGGCCATCCCACCCCTGCCACCAGGCCAACCCACCCCTGCCACCAGGCCAACCCACCCCCCCCCCACCAGGCCAACCCACCCCTGCCACCAGGCCAACCCACCCCCCCCACCAGGCCAACCCACCCCTGCCACCCGGCCAACCCACCCCTGCCACCCGGCCAACCCACCCCTGCCACCAGGCCAACCCACCCCTGCCACTGGCCCATTACATTTCTGTGAGCTGGCGGCTGCCTCAAAGTGGGAAGAATGCTTCGGGGTTATCAGTGATAACCGCAGATCTACATCTTTCAGGCCCCACTGTATATTGGGGTGTGCAGCTAACTTCTACCTGAATTGATCATCATAATCGAACCAAGAAAACCCTCCATAACTTGAATATTTCCAGGATAATATCAACATGTCTAAACAATGTGCTACATTTCTGCTGTTGCTTCTCACCTATAATGCTCTCATAAATACAAAATGCTTGTAAGCAATTATTAAATTACCTTGCTAACTGGTCAACGTTTGCCCTCCTCCGATCTTCCGTTTATCTCTCATTTCATAACAGAAAATCTTTATTAGATGGCATAAGTGATAATAGGCGCACTTAATTGCATTTCCATTTTTTTTTCATGCACTATACACCAGATACAGTACATGCCCACAAATACAACTTATATATCCCTCTCCTAAGAGATTACTAGAGAGTTGAGGCGTATTGGGCCCCACCCTGTGTTGCCATGGGATCATGATGTCACAGAGAGTATATAGAGAAGGGGAAGGTTTGAGAACAGTAGATTCCCGGAGGATACGAGGAGAGGAACCCCGGGAGAGTAAATAGGGATGTTCATAAAGTAATAGCACAGACAAGGCCCACCTGTTTTATTATGTTACATATAGGGACAGTGCCACTTTAAGTTAGGATTGCAGAAGAAGGCTAATGGAGTCCTGAATATCTAAGAGATAGGAAAATGGCATGCCACAGATGGCTTCAGAAAAGAGGGCTCCTGGGTGTCAGCGGATCAGCTCTAAGAATGAATCTGCATTAATTTTCCTCATCAGTCTGTATAGAGTAGCAGTTCCCATACTGTCAGGAATCGGCATTCTCCTCGCTCCCCACACAGAGCACTCCCTCCCCGCAGTGAGCCCCTGGACACACAAAACAATCCTGCCTTACCGGCCTCCACGGCTCCTCGCCCCTGCCGCCGTCGCGGGATCACTCCCCTCGGCGATTCCTCTGCTCAGCGCCGGGCGCGCCCACGCCCTCCTGCACGCACACCTGCACCATCCATTGGCTTGGTTCACACGCGTACACGAGTTACGGAGCACGCTCAGTCTGCACACTCTTATTCCCGTCCCCCGGACCTCAGGCTCCACCCCCTCACACTGCACAGGCATACTCAGGTTACTAACAAGACTCACCTGGCCTGTTATGCCTGCACCAATCTGCAGTGTCTCCCTGTAGCTCTTCCTGTCCCGCCTCCGTTCCTAATTGGACCTTCCTGCTTTATCTAGCTCCTCTCTGCTCTCAGTCTTTGCTCGACATAGTCTCTGTATGGAAGTACTTCTGGATTCTCTCAGTGTTTTCACAGGTTCTGACGCAGCTCGTACGACTACCCCCTCTGGCTCTCGATCTCGGCACTCCTTGGACAACGCTCACTCTGGTAACCCCTTGAACACGGCTTGGACTACGACCTATCTCCACTCTCCACTCCCTGACTTCGGCAAGGCATCATTCACTCTATCTCTACAACCGGTACCGGCAAGTATTGTCTACCTTACTACACCTGGCCTGGCAACGCTTCATACCACACTCCGGACACGCTCCCTTTGCTGCGGGTGCGTGTATTACCACTTCCCCCTTCAGCTCAGAGGACGGGTCTGGTCTGCGGGCAGCACCGGCGTAACACATACAATCCAAAGGTATTAGGTCACTTGAGAAGGACCAGCCATGACTCCCTTAAGGGACTAGAGTATCCGGGGTAATACTGATGATAATCCTGAATAAATAAAGGGGGTCGGGTTCCACACCAAATTAGAGCATCTACTGCAATGTACCTCTATTTAAGTGTTAAGAGTGGACACTAATGGAAGCACTGTATTCATGTATGTCTGTGTAGATGGACGTTCACAGAGGTACACAATTGGAGGCTTTTATAAGGTGAAATTATAATAAGGCTTTATTGTGCCTTTTCCTTTTCATCAGGAAATCATCCAAACACAGGGGGGGAAACAAAGCTTAATACCCTTGGGAGTATTTCTAGTGAAATCCCATGCAATTCACAACTCCTAGTTAAGCAGGTCTCCCAGCCCCAAACACATAGCATGACATAAGCAGATATAAGAAGTCTCTTTAGAATGAAAGTCTTATCTGTTAGCTGCTGTAGAGTAAGCTTCTCTGCTCTCCTGGAACCGCACCCGTGCGTGCACAGAAAATCAGCATCCAGGTTTAGAAGTCTTATTTCGTGTCTTGCAATCAGCTCTGCTGTTTCTTCTTGACAGAGCTCAAGACAGGTCAGCTCCAGAGATCTGTGTTCTCCAAAGTTCAGCCCACAAGTGAGCTAAGGAGTCACTTCCTGTCTCAAAGGCAGGATTTTTCTACCACCTCTAATCAGGCAGGTGGTGTTAGTTAATTTGCTACCAGCAGTTAACCACCACACTGCTGGATTAGAGGCACATTTGTGAACAGGGATAAGTCCCCTGTTACAGTCTGCAATAAAAAATACAGTCCAACTGTGATGGTGCTCGTCTCCGATCAGGAAGCGGACCCGCAGGGCTGATGTAGGGATGCAAGTTAACTGACCAGAGCCCAGTGATAGAGTCCTGTTAGAGTATCCATAGTCGGTAAGTGGCAGGGGGTCAGGGCTGGCGGCAGTGGTGCAAAGTCCAGGCAACAGGCAAAGTGTCAGAGCAGGCGGCAGGCAGCGAGGTCAGGGTCACGATCCAGGGTCAGCAAAAGGGATTCCAAATGAACAGACTAGCCACAGCAACAGGCTAGCCTCTCGAACAGGGAAGCCACAGGGATAGGCTCAGCAACTAGAACCCAAGGTAGCCAGGAACAGGGAAGGCTCATGGACAAGGAAAGCTCAGCAACTAGAACCCAAGGTAGCCAGGAACAGGGAAGGCTCACGGACAAGGAAAGCTCAGCAACTAGAACCCAAGGTGGCCAGGAACAGGGAAGGCTCATGGATAAGGAAGGCTCAGCAAATAGAACCCAAGGTGGCCAGAAACACAGGGAAATGTATACAATGCTCAGGCTGGGGCTGGAAGTCACTGGCTGTTATTTAAGCCCTTGAACAAGTGCAGCCATTAACAAAGTTCAGGGGGTGGCTTGCCAGCACCCAAGATGTCCACAGTAGCCAGGTAAGGGCAGGTTCCAGCCAAAGCCTGGACTGGAACCCTTACACCAACATTGTCACAAAGTGAATGAGCAGTCCCTGTTCTTGGGGACATGAATAAAGGACAGTTGTACTACAAAAGCTTCTGGCACCTATTATTATTATTATACATCCTTGCTACCTCATCGCCCAGCCACCTGAATCCAGCCCCTGAGTTTAGGTAATCTATGCTGTGTAGCCAAACTTTGCACAATGATGCAAACTCCTTAGGAGACAGGCAGGGAAGATTACATTTAGTGCCAATGTGAGGCTGGGCAAGCAAGAGGAACATTTTTTGTGTTTTGCTCGTTTTGGAACTTTTAGGGCAAAGAGTTTGTTTTGTGTGGACTTTGACAAAGTTGTATGCTTCTGTCCGGAAAGAGAGATGGAGTTTCCCAACAAGAATGCAAGAATGCATAGTGGCCGTTGCCTAGTTGGGCGGAGTATACGGCCACTCCCCTTCAGACTCTCCAGCGACAGTCTGGGGATACAGTACTATGGGCCACGCCCTACTCCTGCTGGTTTGTTAGGGATGGGGCTGAATGTTAATGAGGAGAACAACACAAGTGGAATAGGGAGTGACAATATCACCCACTCTCATGATTGTGTGTGTGTGTGGGACTATATTGCTGTGGTATTGGTAAGATGGCGACAACTACCAGTACTCCACAGCTTGTACATTTGGCATCGAAAACACAAGAAAAGTTTCCCTACTGAATGCACTCACTGTATGAGGTATGTAAAGATGTGATAGATAAAACCCTTTTATTAGTAATTTAAAGAGCGACTTGGTATAATGGTCCATGACCAATCTCTGAAATCACTTCCTTATAAGCTACTAACAATATGTAGTCTCTGGTCTTTAAGATGGTAATTGGTCTTTTGGTATAGATGCTTCAGATGGAATAATGTCCTTGTAAATGGATACACCGTCTGGAATGACAGATACAAGACACACTTGATTGCGCAGCGTATTTCTGCAATCAGAGCCCTATCTGAGAGTGAGAGGAATACTACTCACATAATGGACGCCAATGCAGACAGTTGAGAGGATCTGTGCTTGCTCCCCTTCTCCTCTGCTCCTCTCACGAACCCCACGTGGAGACTGCTTGCTGGAGGCGACCACAATCTTTAATCTCGTCAGGGGTTAACTCGTTGCGAAATCCCACCGATATGTGACAAGGATAGGCACAATATAGTGTAGTATGAAGTGACCTTTATTAAACTAAAAACACTTTTAAATGATAAAAACACTCACATGGTGCAATACTGGACCGTATTGCTCAAAATGCCGTCCGCAGCTTGTATACCCTTCTGCCGCAATGGAGAGGATCCCTGCACACTGACACGCTGTCGACTCGGCGTGTGACGTCAGTGCTGCTGGAAGCTCTCCCTGGGGTCAGGCTACGGGTGCTGAGATGGCTCAAAGGACTAAGCTCCTCCTCCCTACGCGTTTCGTGACACGTGGTCACTTCGTCAGGGGATGGTGGAGCTTAGTTCGTGATGCCCTATATACAAACTCAGATGGAGGGAACCTCCTACTGGGGGTGGGACTTAGCTGTGATGTCAAGCCAAGGGAGGATCAGCTGGGATAATGACAGCACGATCGGGGTTGTTCCCTGGGCATTAACATGCGCGCGCCCTCAGGTTGTTTGGAAAAAGGCAAAAGTTAATTAATGACAGTGTTAACAATGAATAAAATTAAAAACAGATAAAATGACACTCCTCACATTTATGGCCAATGATTGCCATAATACACACACATAAGGAATAATCAACACATCATGAATGGTGGATTAAAAAATCCCATTAACTAAAATGGAATATACTTAAGAGTCCCTTAAAAAAGCTGCAAGGTCGAACTCAATGTTGAGGCCTAGGGGGGTCAAGGTCCTGAGTGTGTATATCCAGTAACTTTCTTTTTTAGAGACTGTATTGAGCCTGTCCCCCCCACGCCAGCTACTTTTTGGATTATCAATCCCTACACATATAAGCCCTTCAGGACTCTGCTGATGATGCTGTCTGAAATGATTTGAGACACTGTGTGTCTCGAGACCCCTCTTAATGTTGTAAACGTGTTCTGCGAACCGACGTTTGAGGGGTCTCCCCGTGCGGCCCACATACTGTAGCCCGCATGGGCATTCCAGTAGATAGACACAGAAATTGGTTTTGCAGGTGATGAAAGATTTGATGTTGAAATTCTTTCCTGTCACATTGGATTGAAAAGTCTTTGTTTTTTTACTATGTTTACATCCGATACAGCCATTACATGTATAATAGCCTTTGAGATCATTTAGCCATGTGACATGGTGATCTCTTAGGCTGTCTAACGGACAACTAGGTGATAAAGAGGATTTTAGATTCCTTGCTCTTTTGAACACTATTTTCGGTTTATCGGGTAGGATGTTCTTGAGGACTGGATCTCTCTGGAGAATGCCCCAATGTTTGGTTAGCGTTTTAGATATAACTGGAGCTATACCACTATACTGTGTGATAAAAAACGGAAACTGGGCTTGATCATTACCAGTCATCCGTCCCCTCCCACACAGCAAGGATGCTCTATCGATTTTATTGGCCCCTTTGATCGCAAGATTCAATTCCTCATTCCTATACTCCCGTTCAATGAATTTAGTTTTCAACTCCCTGATTTGTTGTTGGTATACATAGCTTTCTGAGCAATTCCTCTTAACTCTAAGCGCCTGCCCCTTGGGGATGTTGCGCAGCCAGTTGGGGTGGTGATGGCTGGAGGCCAATAAATACGTATTGGCGTCTACTTCTTTACTGAAGGTTTTTGTATGAATTATGCCATTCACTACGTACAGGGAGAGATCGAGAAAATTGATAGAATTTTTATCCTGACTGAACGTGAACCTAAGATTCCTTGTGTTGTCATTCAAATATAGTTTGAATTCCTCCAGTTGGTCCACTGACCCCCTCCAAACACACAGCACATCATCGATGTATCTCTTCCAGAGCACCAAGTTTGCACCGAACGGGTTGGAGGACCTGATATGGTCCTCCTCCCAGATGGACATGAACAAGTTAGCATAGCTAGGTGCAAACCTGGTGCCCATGGCAGTGCCGCATGTCTGGAGGAAGAACTTATGGTCATAGCTGAAAAAATTATGCATCAAAATAAATCTGATTCCATCCAGAATAAAATGTTTCAATTTCTCATCCACTTCAACATCCTGTTCTAAAACTCTTTGGATTGCATCTAGTCCCATCTGGTGGTCTATGACCGTATACAATGAGACCACATCACAGGTGACCCACCACAGATCTTCCCCCCACGTCAGGTCCTGTACAAGATTTAACACCTGTGACGTGTCCCTTAGATACGACGGGACCTGTACTACATATTTCTGAAGTAGATGATCCAGAAATTGGGAAAGGTTCGAGGTGAGGGAACGGATCCCAGATATTATTGGGCGGCCGGGGGGTCTGGTGAGGCTCTTGTGGATCTTCGGGATGAAGTAAAACACAGGGATTCTGGGCTGATCAATCATAAGGAATTCCCTTTCTCTAGTGCTAATAACATCATCCCGAAGACCCTGATCCAAAAGAGCTGCCATTTCTTCTCTGAAGGAGTCTGTTGGGTTGGACTCTAATTCCTGATAGGTGACATTATCTCCCAGAATTCTGAGTGACTCCTCTTTATAGTATGCGGAGTTCATCACCACGACTCCTCCCCCTTTGTCCGCAGCTTTAATTACTATCTGGGAATTGGACTCTAGTGATTTTACTGCTGCTTTTTCTTCCTTACTTAGGTTTTGCTTGCGGCACTTAAAATCATTGCTGGCTACCTCTAAGTCCGAGATTACCATATCTGCAAAAGTATCTACAAAGTTTCCCTTCATACCTCTCGGGTAAAAGGTAGAGGGCTTTTTGAATGGAGTGAGGGGAAGTTTTGTCCCCCCTGGATTGGAAGCTGCGGACAAAGGGGGAGGAGTCGTGGTGATGAACTCCGCATACTATGAAGAGGAGTCACTCAGAATTCTGGGAGATAATGTCACCTATCAGGAATTAGAGTCCAACCCAACAGACTCCTTCAGAGAAGAAATGGCAGCTCTTTTGGATCAGGGTCTTCGGGATGATGTTATTAGCACTAGAGAAAGGGAATTCCTTATGATTGATCAGCCCAGAATCCCTGTGTTTTACTTCATCCCGAAGATCCACAAGAGCCTCACCAGACCCCCCGGCCGCCCAATAATATCTGGGATCCGTTCCCTCACCTCGAACCTTTCCCAATTTCTGGATCATCTACTTCAGAAATATGTAGTACAGGTCCCGTCGTATCTAAGGGACACGTCACAGGTGTTAAATCTTGTACAGGACCTGACGTGGGGGGAAGATCTGTGGTGGGTCACCTGTGATGTGGTCTCATTGTATACGGTCATAGACCACCAGATGGGACTAGATGCAATCCAAAGAGTTTTAGAACAGGATGTTGAAGTGGATGAGAAATTGAAACATTTTATTCTGGATGGAATCAGATTTATTTTGATGCATAATTTTTTCAGCTATGACCATAAGTTCTTCCTCCAGACATGCGGCACTGCCATGGGCACCAGGTTTGCACCTAGCTATGCTAACTTGTTCATGTCCATCTGGGAGGAGGACCATATCAGGTCCTCCAACCCGTTCGGTGCAAACTTGGTGCTCTGGAAGAGATACATCGATGATGTGCTGTGTGTTTGGAGGGGGTCAGTGGACCAACTGGAGGAATTCAAACTATATTTGAATGACAACACAAGGAATCTTAGGTTCACGTTCAGTCAGGATAAAAATTCTATCAATTTTCTCGATCTCTCCCTGTACGTAGTGAATGGCATAATTCATACAAAAACCTTCAGTAAAGAAGTAGACGCCAATACGTATTTATTGGCCTCCAGCCATCACCACCCCAACTGGCTGCGCAACATCCCCAAGGGGCAGGCGCTTAGAGTTAAGAGGAATTGCTCAGAAAGCTATGTATACCAACAACAAATCAGGGAGTTGAAAACTAAATTCATTGAACGGGAGTATAGGAATGAGGAATTGAATCTTGCGATCAAAGGGGCCAATAAAATCGATAGAGCATCCTTGCTGTGTGGGAGGGTGACGGATGACTGGTAATGATCAAGCCCAGTTTCCGTTTTTTATCACACAGTATAGTGGTATAGCTCCAGTTATATCTAAAACGCTAACCAAACATTGGGGCATTCTCCAGAGAGATCCAGTCCTCAAGAACATCCTACCCGATAAACCGAAAATAGTGTTCAAAAGAGCAAGGAATCTAAAATCCTCTTTATCACCTAGTTGTCCGTTAGACAGCCTAAGAGATCACCATGTCACATGGCTAAATGATCTCAAAGGCTATTATACATGTAATGGCTGTATCGGATGTAAACATAGTAAAAAAACAAAGACTTTTCAATCCAATGTGACAGGAAAGAATTTCAACATCAAATCTTTCATCACCTGCAAAACCAATTTCTGTGTCTATCTACTGGAATGCCCATGCGGGCTACAGTATGTGGGCCGCACGGGGAGACCCCTCAAACGTCGGTTCGCAGAACACGTTTACAACATTAAGAGGGGTCTCGAGACACACAGTGTCTCAAATCATTTCAGACAGCATCATCAGCAGAGTCCTGAAGGGCTTATATGTGTAGGGATTGATAATCCAAAAAGTAGCTGGCGTGGGGGGGACAGGCTCAATACAGTCTCTAAAAAAGAAAGTTACTGGATATACACACTCAGGACCTTGACCCCCCTAGGCCTCAACATTGAGTTCGACCTTGCAGCTTTTTTAAGGGACTCTTAAGTATATTCCATTTTAGTTAATGGGATTTTTTAATCCACCATTCATGATGTGTTGATTATTCCTTATGTGTGTGTATTATGGCAATCATTGGCCATAAATGTGAGGAGTGTCATTTTATCTGTTTTTAATTTTATTCATTGTTAACACTGTCATTAATTAACTTTTGCCTTTTTCCAAACAACCTGAGGGCGCGCGCATGTTAATGCCCAGGGAACAACCCCGATCGTGCTGTCATTATCCCAGCTGATCCTCCCTTGGCTTGACATCACAGCTAAGTCCCACCCCCAGTAGGAGGTTCCCTCCATCTGAGTTTGTATATAGGGCATCACGAACTAAGCTCCACCATCCCCTGACGAAGTGACCACGTGTCACGAAACGCGTAGGGAGGAGGAGCTTAGTCCTTTGAGCCATCTCAGCACCCGTAGCCTGACCCCAGGGAGAGCTTCCAGCAGCACTGACGTCACACGCCAAGTCGACAGCGTGTCAGTGTGCAGGGATCCTCTCCATTGCGGCAGAAGGGTATACAAGCTGCGGACGGCATTTTGAGCAATACGGTCCAGTATTGCACCATGTGAGTGTTTTTATCATTTAAAAGTGTTTTTAGTTTAATAAAGGTCACTTCATACTACACTATATTGTGCCTATCCTTGTCACATATCGGTGGGATTTCGCAACGAGTTAACCCCTGACGAGATTAAAGATTGTGGTCGCCTCCAGCAAGCAGTCTCCACGTGGGGTTCGTGAGAGGAGCAGAGGAGAAGGGGAGCAAGCACAGATCCTCTCAACTGTCTGCATTGGCGTCCATTATGTGAGTAGTATTCCTCTCACTCTCAGATAGGGCTCTGATTGCAGAAATACGCTGCGCAATCAAGTGTGTCTTGTATCTGTCATTCCAGACGGTGTATCCATTTACAAGGACATTATTCCATCTGAAGCATCTATACCAAAAGACCAATTACCATCTTAAAGACCAGAGACTGCCTATAAGATCACGGTATCTTGGACTTTAGCGCTGGGGACTTTATATTGTTTGTTCATTGTATTTATCAGGTTTGGAATAACCTGTCTTTATTGTTACCTAGCCGCTTAATTCACAGTATTTTTGTTACTCACCAGTTGTTGCACTAGCAATTTTATTGTTTCAGCACATTTAGCACATACTGTTAGCACTCATTATTTCAGTGTAGGTTAGCGCTTTTGGAGGGGTTATCATTTTTGTTTTGTTCATTCTTTACTAACAATATGTGCAGAAAATCCGGAAAGGAAAAAACGGAGCACAGCGGCAAAAATGGAGGGGCTACAATATTGGAACTAAACTAAAATCAATTTACTCAGTAGGTGACAGCATGGCATGTATATAGTAAATAACTTACGCGTCACGCTTTTCCCAGCACTTCACCAGAAAGTAATACTCTCTGATAAAGCACTGGAAAAAGCGTGAAACGCGTAAGAGTTATTTACGATATGCATGCCTTGCTGTCACCTTACTTAATAAACTGACTTTAGTTTTGTACCATTATTGTAGCCCCTCCATTTTTGCCGCTGTGCTCCGTTTTTTCCTTTACGGATTTTCAGCATCTATTCTACAGCGTGAGACATGCACACGTGGAGCGGACGGCATCACACCGTGAGTAACATTATTTACTTACCACATTATGGTTACTAACAGTGGGAGTAATATTGGTGTACATTTTACATACAAGCTCTAGGGAGGTAGTCCATATAGGAAGAGAACCAGAGAGTACTGCTAACTTCAGATACGATCTGTACTATCAACCAGGACATACATTAATATCCTCCCTTTCTCTGAGTATTACTGATTGTTCACCAGACTCCATGATGCCTTAAACAGTTTCCTCTCCAAGCAAGTTTATTGTGTTCAACAACATACAGATTGTCACCTTGTATCCGAGAATTGGTAGCACTGATCTATGGACATTGTTTCCTTTTGTTTAGCTACTAACAATATATCTAGCGCTCAATCGGACATTAGCTCATTTAATATCATATAGAGTCCCTGTTGTATCAACACAGAGCTACTGTCAAGGCTGCTTAGTCACATGTTATAGTACACAGCTCAGTTAGTTTAATTTCTACTGCAAAAATATAGAGTAGATAGTATTTACTAAAAACACTAGGTAGGGGAGACATATCCCTACTTGCGTGCACAGAATCACTATTAAGTGAGTGAGCTTTCTTGTTGGCAGTGTTTATTAAATGGCTATGTATAAATACACAGAACATTTCTTGTTTAAAACATAAATATCCGCGGAACACATACAAGTGACGTGACCACAAATCAACCATATGATGCTATAAAATCATGTGCTGATCTACCTTACTAAGCGTGCATCAGGAAATAGGGTAGGAATTCAGGGTCTTGCCCTTCAATCACGGTAAGGGGTATCCTTGAGTCTGTATCTTCTACCCTATACACTGTTAGAGCTTATATTCACTTTTACTGCATTCAGAGGCACACTCTAAAAGTGTATCCTTGCCTCGAGGCACGTTGGTCCACAGACCGTATCCAGTTACAGCCTCTAACAAAGTGAATAGCAGTATAATAATAGCTAATAATATCCTGCGAACATCACAGCCAGCATTCTTACCTATGTACTTATTCATTTACAAATGTAGCAAGTTGTTCAGAATCCTACTACCCAGCATATATGCAGCCGATTTTAGTAGCTATATGCTGCTAGTATATACACGTAGCTGGTAGTGACTTGCAGTAATACATATTCGGAACATAGGCACCGTTTAGTGAACTTACATATCAGTCACATTTAGCATTTTTTACAAAGGTCAAGACTTCTTATGTCTAAGTCTTCATATGTAGCCTTACAGGATGGCTGTGAGTAACGGAACCACTGTACTCATATCAAGGTCTAAAACCATACAAATGCAGCTATACTCATCTGTGGATATTTCCAGCATGTGTCTGCCCCGTCGCTGTGTTGAACAAACAGTCTCCCGCAGGTATTTCCACATGGTTACGTCACTCCATCGAAACCACGTCACTCCAAAAGCTTTTTTTAATCCACTCCTCGTTTCATCTGGCTGCTGAGCCTTTCTCGAGACTTTGACTCTGCAGGAAGCTGAAACGTTGACGAGTGAACTACAATACATCTTCTTATTGAAACGCGCTGTCTGGAGGCGGGATGAAGAATCAGGAAGCTGGCGTGAGGGTGCTCAGTTTGGCTTTATCTACACTACCAGCCACGGTGCGTCTGGGACGCCAGTTGGAGCAGGACTTCATTGGATACACTGCGGGGTCTGTGCGGAAATGCTGGAGCCCTGCCGAATACTTCTGGAATCCCGGAACTTCCTTCACCATAGATGAGTATCTCTCACAGCTTTTCCTACGTGCTTCCTGCTTACCCGTGTATTATCAGCACACCATCCGTCCTCCAGCTGCTAACGGCCAATTAACAGATTGTCTCAAAAGAATGTGTTTTTACCCACTATGTGAGTGCAAGTCCTGGTGACTACTCTATGTTTAAATAAACCTCTTTTACATACAGTATTATGCTATGGAGCTGGCGCTTCTTTTCTTTTTTGTCTTGTAGGTGATCTGGGATCAGGCTGGATCACTAAAGAATCCATAAGGACTGTTTCCTGTAACTGGACATTTCACCATCATTACTATTGGGATTGGTTCGATATGATTTACCTTACACAGTGTTATTGTTGGTTTTACAGCACATATTTTCACGCACCATTTATGATTTTTCACTTATTATATCAATTTTTTTAATCACTAATCACACATTCACACTACTAGCACTACTATTTGTTTGTGTTGTTTATTGATATATATATATATATATATATATATATATATTTAAATATATACATACTGTATATAAATCAGATGGTAACTTGTATCTAATGAACATGCAATGCAGAAAATTGTATTCTTATTACCACCCATTTAGTGATTGATTCTGTACTTCTCAAACCTTGTCATTATAAGTATGTAACCTGTAATATTCATAAACAGATGTTTATTCTCTTAGAAAAGGAATGAGTTCTATATAA
This sequence comes from Ascaphus truei, assembly GCF_040206685.1. Lineage (NCBI taxonomy): Eukaryota > Metazoa > Chordata > Amphibia > Anura > Ascaphidae > Ascaphus > Ascaphus truei. Next base: position 403,648,196 of record NC_134484.1, on the reverse strand, counting down.
ATCATTAAGACCTCCGGGAAATTTAGATTGAAACATGTAGATCCATTTCGGATTCGGATTTAATTTCTATGAGGATTTTCATTTGGAAGTGTCCGAATGGCCACTTTGGATAATATAGAATGAAGCCCTCAGGGACACACGCAGCACGTGCCGGTATGGGTTATCGCAACAGTGCCGGTATGGGTTATCGCAACAGTGCCGGTATGGGTTATCGCAACAGTGCCGGCATTGACTCCCATTCAAGCCAATGGGAGTTAATGCCGGAACAGGTTCGATAACACATACCAGCGCTTCATACATGTGCCCGTAGAGTAAGTCTTTGTAGAGGCCAAAACTACTAAAAGTACAGTGCTATTGTGGATTTATCACTCTAAAGTTTCTAGTATATTATCTATATACATTCACCAAGCAACAGAATAATAAGAAAAAAACTTCAACTTCAAATTTTGCTCAATACAATATCTAATTTAATTACAAGCAGCTGTACTCTCCCTATACGGACGGTGAGTCAGTGCAGTGAATTAAAAAAAATTGGGGTCCTTGCATTGAGACAAATACAGGCTCGCTTTAATGCAACCTTTCTTTTTTTACTGAGATTGCAAAAATGTTAAAACTTTTTTGATTACATTTCTTACATTTAACACAAGTGATCAGCTAAATTGTGTTGTTCATCTTTTTGAAGTGAAACTTCCTTAGTGACACCTCATTCGAACTGGGGCAAAAATGGATTGTGGAGACAGAAATGAAACGGATGTGACGTCAGTGCTGGCAGTTGAGGCCGGGCTGTGTTCTGGCTCAGCCCGACCCCAACACTGACATCACACCCGCTCCAAAAATCAGATGCGGCGGCGGCGATAGCCGCCGGCGCCGCTCCTAATGGCCCCCGCTCCCCCCACATGGCTGATGACATACGCTCCTAACGGCCGCCATTCCCCCCGCACATCCGCTGCCAAGCCGCGCATGCTCAGTAATCATGGGGACTGGAGGAAAGCCACGCATGCGCAGAAGCGGTTGGCAGCGGCGCCGTTCCCCGCCCGCTGCCACGGCTGTTGACATGTGTCCCCGTCTGCTGCCCGGGACAGCAGAGACCGCCCGACCGGGACAGCCCCCCACCCACCCTTTCCTTACCCGAATGGGACCTCCCTCCCAGCCCACACATGGGCCCGCCTAACTTCCACTACCGCTGCCATGCCGCGCATGCGCAGAAGCGGCTGGCAGCGGCGCCATTCAGCCCTCCAGTGACGCGGGCGTTTGCGGGCCCCCCAGGAAGCGGTGGTACAAAAACCCGGGCGCAACCCGCGCGGACCCCCCCCCGGACCCCCCACACACTGATGGACCCCCCCGGACCCCCCACACACTGACGGACCCCCCCACACACTGACTGACCCCCCCACACACTGACTGACCCCCCCCCCGGACCCCCCCACACACTGACTGACCCCCCCAGACCCCCACACACACTGACTGACCCCCCCAGACCCCCACACACACTGACTGACCCCCCCAGACCCCCACACATACTGACTGACCACCCCAGACCCCCACACACACTGACTGACCCCCCAGAGACCCACACACACTGACTGACCCCCCCAGACCCCCACACACACTGACTGACCCCCACACACACTGACTAACCCCCCCAGACCACCAAAAACACTCACTGACCACCCCAGACCCCCACACACACTGACTGACCCCCCAGAGACCAACACACACTGACTGAACCCCCCAGACCCCCACACACACTGACTGACCCCCCCAGACCCCCACACACACTGACTGACCCCCCCAGACCCCCACACACACTGACTGACCCCCCCAGACCCCCACACACACTGACTGACCACCCCAGACCCCCACACACACTGACAGACCCCCACACACACTGCCTGACCCCATCAGACCCCCACACACACTGCCTGACCCCCCCAGACCCCCACACACACTGCCTGACCCCCCCAGACCCCTACACACACTGACCCCCCAGAGCCCCACACACACTGTCATACCATAAATGTCTGTGTCTCACCATACACACACATTTTTTAAACAATCTATATGTTTTTTTTATTTCAGAACTTGGCCCCTGGTTGGTGGCCCTCAGTCATTGGGCCCTGTTCATTTCAGAACTACTGGGGCCCTGTTTGGATGGGACTTAGTGGTTTTTCTGCTGTTGTTTTTTTTTAAATTTCAGAACTTGGTCCCTTTCTTTGAGGGACTTGGTCTAACTCGGGGGCCCCTGGGGATTCCACCCCAGCCAGCCAGCGCCCCAGCAGCAGCAGCAGCAGCAGCAGCAGCAGCAGCAGCAGCAGCAGCAGCAGCAGCAGCAGCAGCAGCAGCAGCTCGGCAGTCTTGCCCGGCCTGCAGTAACTCTGCCCCAGGCAGGGACCTTTGGCTTCCAGAGGCCCCTGCGCTTTCACTCCCAACAGCCACTGCCTGCCGCCCTTGGCCCTCTCCTCCCACCGGGCTTCGCTGCCATCCCCTGCTGGGCTAACACTGAATGCTCCGGCCCTGGCTGGGCGTTAAGCTCCCACCACCGTGAACAACAGGAGCGGCAGAATTCCTGCCTGCCTGCCTGCCTGCCTGCCTGGTGTGACACAGACACACTGAGTGTGACACGCACTCACAGCAACACTACTCGCACTCCCAGCAACACCAGTCGCACTCGTAGCAACAGCACTCCCCTGAATCCTACGTTCACTCAGATGCGTACTCACACGACTACCAGTACCACTCACACCAGCATCACTCTTCCCGCGCCTTTCGGCCACACCTATAGCACTCACAAAGAACAGAAAAGAAATGTAAACACAATCGCACTGAACACTTACAAACTGAAAACAAGACAAAGATGTTAACAAAACACAGGACAAACCTCTCACAATACACAACAACTCTCTCTGTCAATATGAAATATGTAAATCGGCCAGCTCTGTGGCTCTCTCTCTCTCTCTCTCTCTCTCTCTCCCAACAACACAGAGAATGAATAAGAATACACGCTGCCTTTAAATGGGCCGCTCAATCCAAAACATGCTTGCTTCGGCAGATTCACCAAGAAGTTTCATTGGCGAACCTAACACCACCTCGCCATGCACGCCGATACACCTGTGTGTGATCAGCAAATCGGCAGAGTGGGACCAAATGTTTTTGGCTTGATTTGGAAGGGATTCGGCACTTATTGCATACGGCGAGGGAAAATCGGCACAATCATGCCGATAAGGAACACGTGGCGAGAGGACTTTTTCGGCGCTTACTGCATAGAGCTCATAGTTACATAGTAGATGAGGTTGAAAAAAGACGTACGTCCATCATGTTCAACCTATGCCAAATTTAGACAACAGATACTTTATCCTATATCTATACTTACTTATTGATCCAGAGGAAGGAAAACAAAAAAACCCCAGTGTCATATCATCCAATGATATCACATAAGGGGATAAATAAATTCCTTCCTGACTCCAAGAATTGGCTATCGGATTAATCCCTGGATCAACATCCTTCCCATGTTTACTTATGTGGTATATCCCTGTATAAATTTCCTTTCTAAAAAGATGTCGTCTTTTTTTTAACAAATCTATTGTATCTGCCATCACGCTCTCCGTGGGCAATGCATTCCACATTTTAACTACCCTTACTGTAAAGAACCCTTTCCTTTCTTGCTGGTGCAATCTCCTTTCCTCCAACCTTAAGGGATGCCCTGAGTCCTTTGTACTGCCCTTGGGATGAATAGTTCTTTTGAAAGCTCCATGTACTGTTCAGAATATATTTGTATATAGTTATCATATCCCCTCTTAGATGCCTCTTTTCTAATGTAAATAAATCTAATTTAGCTAGCCTCTCCTCGTAAGTTAGATTGTCCACCCCTTTTTTAATTTGGTGGCTCTTCTCTGCACTCTCTCTAGTTCCATAATGTCTTTTCTAAGGAGTGGTGCCCAAAATTTTACTCCATATTCAAGGTGTGGTCTTACTAATGCTTTGTAAAGGGGCATAATTATGTTTACTCCCCTTCTATCCATTGCCCGTTTAATGCAAGATAAGATCTTGTTTGCCTTTGCAGCTACTGCATGACTTTGGGCACTATTGCTAAGCCTGGTGTCTACAAGCACTCCTAAATCCTTCTCCATCAAGGATTCCCCCAATTTATCCCCATTTAATTTGCAAGTCGCCTGTTTATTCTTGCTTCACAAATGCATAACCTTACATTTATCTGTATTAAACCTCATCTGCTATTTACCTGCCCAAGTTTCCAGTCTCTTCAAGTCCTTCTGGAGAAAAATTACATCCTGCTCTGATTCTACTACCTTACATAATTTTGTATCATCAGCAAAGATGGAGACTTTGCTCTCAATGCCAACCTCAAGGTCATTAATAAACAAGTTAAAAAGCAGGGGTCCCAGTACCAATCCCTGAGGTACTCCACTCACGACCTTAGCCCAACCTGAAAAGGTTCCATTTATGACAACCCTCTGTTGTCTATCCTTCAACCAGTTTTCAATCCAGGTGCATATATTTGTACTGAGTCCAATTTGCTTTATTTTGTACATCACCCTCTTGGTGGAACCATATCAAAAGACTTTGCAAAATCTAAGTAGACCACATCAACTGCATTACCCTGGTCTAAATTCCTACTTACCTCCTCAAAGAAACAAATACGGTTAGTTTGACATGATCTATCCTTCATAAATCCATGCTGACTATTACTAATAATTTTGTTTTCCATTAGGTATTCCTGAATATTATCCAGTATTAAACCTTCAAGTAGTTTCCCCACTATTGAAGTCAGGCTTACAGGTCTGTAATTCCCCAGTTGTGATCCAGCTCCCTTTTAAAATATAGACAACACATCTGCTTTACGCCAATCTTGTGGTACTGAGCCTGTGGAAATGGAGTCCTTGAATATTAAATGTAATGGTTTGGCTATTACTGAACTTAACTCCTTGAGAACTCTTGGATGTATGCCATCGGGGCCAGGTGCCTTATTTACTTTAATTTTTTCAAGCCGCCTATGAACTTCTTCCTCAGTTAACCAATTGTTCATTAATATGGGAGGTTGTGGCTTCTTCCTGCTGCACTACAATTGAAATTGATTCTTCCCTGCTAAACACAGAGGCAAAGAATTTATTTAATACCCTTTTCCTTATCTCCAATAATCTGCCTGCCCATCTCACACTGAAAGGGTCCTATATATTTTTTTCTCATTTTTTTGTTATTAAGGTACTTAAATAACTTTTTAGGGTTGATCTTACTTTCTATTGCAATCCTTTTTTTATTATCACTGTTTGCTAATTTGATAGCCCTTTTGCAATTTTTGTTACATTCCTTATAATTCTGATACAATGCCTCGTCCCATCTGATTTAAGGAATCTAAACACCTTCCTAATCTTTTCCATTTCATCCCTTACTTGTTTATTTAGCCACATTGGTTTTGACTTATTTCTTTTATACTTATTACCCAAGGGTATACACTGATAAGTGTGCTTTTCTAACAATGTTTTAAAGACTCCCCATTTATATTCTACATTTTTCCCTGCAAAAGCATCATCTCAGTGTATTACTTGTAGATTAGTCCTCAGTTTATTAAAATCTGCCTTTCTAAAGTTTAAGGTCTTTGTTGAACCCAAGTACTCTGTTTTTTGATCATTTATTTCAAATGAGACCATGTTATGATCACTGTTACCCAAATGTTCCAGGACTTGAATATTTGTCATTACTTCTACATTGTATGATATTACCAAATCCAATATTGCCCCTCTCCTGGTTGGTTCCTCAATAATTTGGGTCATATAATTGTCTTTAAGCACCCCCAAAAAACATGTTTCCTTTTGTTGTGACGCTAATCTCATTGCACCAGTCTATGTCTGGATAATTAAAATCCCCCATTATGCAAACATGACCCAGTTTTGATGCCTTCTCCATTTGCAAAAGTATTTTAGCCTCCTCAATCTCACAGATATTTGGTGGTTTATAGCATATCCCTACAAACATTTTTTTTATACTTTTACCTCCACTACTAATTTCTATCCACAAGGTCTCTACATTTTCACCATTCCCTTCATAAACATCTTCCCTTATAATAGGTTTTAGATACGATTTAACATATAAGCATACTCCATCTCCTCTTCTATTTGCTCGATCCTTCTGAAAAAGGGAAAAACCCTCTAAATTAACTGCCCAGTCATGAATTTCATACCGCCATGTTTCAGTAATGCCTATGATATCATACTGCTCCCTTGTAGCTATTAATTCAAGCTCTCCCATTTTATCTGTCAGGCTTCTTGAATTAGCAAGCATGCATTTTTAAGTTTTTTTTTTCCAGCCTGTACTGTATCTTCTCCTTTGTTTCTGCGCCCACTTGGTTTAGTCTTTAGAAGTTTTCTAGTATTATCTGTATTTACTATGGGTGTCTCGCTGCTTGTCAAACTCACACTTGCCCCCATTCTACCTCCATAACCCCTTGCTTCCTCATCTATTCTATTTAATTCGTTATCTGTTTCATTCCCCCCTCCATCCTAGTTCAAAATCTCCTCCAACCTTTTTAGCATTCTCTCGCCCTAGCACAGAAGATCCCCAGTTAAATAGATGCTGTAACAATATATAACTGGCCGTTAAGAATTACTTTATAGCACAAATAAAAAAATATATATTTAAATATTTTACATATGTTGTTTGATTTATTTATGCATGTACACACACAACGCACGGTACTGCATATAATAGTGCAGTATGTAACACACATACCACCCACAATGCATGTAACACACTCACACAGTGCAGCATGTAATGTAACTTACAGTGCAGCATGTAACGCACACACAGTGCAGCATGTCACACACACACACACACACACACACACCTCATTCCATTTGCGGCTCCATAAATGCTCCTGCCATGTATGTTCCACGTATGGACGCTTTTCAGCCCCGCAGGAGGGTAGTGTAAACGTTTCGCCCCAGCAGCTCCAAAGAAACGTAAATATATTTAACAAGTATCATTTTTTTTAAGGATTGTGGGAGCCTTTAGGGACACAATTTTTTTTTAATTAAGTTTTTAAAAAAAAATGTTTAAGCTCAATGCATTTTACTGGGGCTTAAAGTGTTCCTGATCAGGAGAAAATGACTGCACTGCATATTGAATAGGGGTGAAGACTTGTACTGTATGTGCATAATGATGTGGTCTGGAAGCAGAAACAAACTATTGTAGATGGAAACACAATTATACCTATCGGCTATTTGTTTATGGGGACATTGCAAATTATTATTTAAATTACATAAAGTTGTCCGACTTTTTGGGAAAGCCATCAGATTTAACCCCTAACTCCTGGTATTAGTTCCAACATTACTGCCCTTGTAAATAACTCGGCGTTTTGCTTCCTTATTGTCTTCTTGTTTGCGTTCCAAAGATTTGTTTCCAATGTTTGAAGGTATCCCATTTTCTGAAACGTATCTGGAAGAACACGGACAGCACCTGTATCATTATGTAAGTAATGAAATGATTATTGAGGTCTGGGGGGCCCTCCAAAAAACTGCAACAAAGTCTTAAAGGGTGACATTAAATTACACGAACAAGTAAATATCAAACCAGCATTCAAAAAAGAAAGATGTGGCAAATGCAGGTTTCGTTGAAACAGTTTTATTTTATTCCTCCGCATACAACAGTAGGAAGCTGGATTGCTACTATTATTTAGACCAAGTTAGTTAGATTAAGAGACTGCTGAAAATAATCCAGATGTTTAATTAAACAATGTCTAGGCATTAACGCAAAAGCAATAAACTCCTATCTTGAGTTTATAAAAGTTACGTCTTTGTGTACTACATCACAAGCTGTGGGAATCATTTTCTTTCTTCCTATGAGCGATCATTACCAATTGTCCAAGACATGAGCATAAAACTTTGTGAAGTTGTTTGTTTTTTTTAACATAAGTGCGTATGTCCGAATATAAACAGACAGCACACACACATCGTATTATTGAGTATCGTTCCTTGCATGCATTAGGACAAGTCAAACCTTTACCCAGCAGATATGCAGTAATAGCTGGTACAGTAATCTCTTTGCAGCCTGAGAGGCCTGAAACATACTGCAAACCCATCCGGTACAGGCTGTTTCAGCAGCAAAGGATCTGAAAATGATAGTTCTGATAACCCAATGAAGAGGCTCAGGCTATAACACATTATTTGCCAGGCACACTGCTGTTGAAAAGAGTTGAACGTCATTGAAACAGTAAAAACAAAACACTTCAGTTAGACAAAATACTGCTGTACATTGGCACTGCCAAACATGTTATCCACTGCCTTGGCAGGCGGAGTTGAAGTGCTAATTATTAAAGATAAAAGTACCTCATATAATGTCTGCCTTTTTTAACCATGACAAAAAGCAGCATTCTCATACAAAAACATGAAATGCACATGCCAAGAAATAGTCATTTTGTACAGTTTGATATTATTCTAAAGAAGCTATACGGAGCACCGGTTGAGGTATATGTAACTTACATGAGAAAAGAACTTGTAAAGATGATCTGGTTTGCTCACATTTGCGTGTTTTTCTTTACAGTCCCGACTGTCTACACATGTGATAGATGCATTGCTGGTGTTGAATCAATGTATAAGGCAGTAAGAAGGGCTGGATATACAAAAGCCACTTCCTTTAAGAGAACAGTTCAACTACTATTGTGGAAGGCACTATCTATCCTTAGAATGGTCTGCCATTCAATGTCTGACCGCGACAAGCTTTTTTTTCTTTCAATCTATTGCTCTTTATAAAAAAATAATGGGAGTTATAAACTAAACTCCAAAATCTTGTGTCTACACACAACAAACATGTATCCTTTGTAACAAACGTTTTCTTTTACTGTCCATTCAATATGATTTATTGCAATCTTCCCCTTTTTGCTCTGGAACATTTAAATCACATTCATTCGAGTCCAGAGAAAGATGGGTGTACAACATATTAAACAGGGGAACAAGGGGCTCATTCTATATCCATCAAAGCAGCCGATTGGGCTGTTTTCTGCAAAAATCCCTATAGATTTGGGGATTTCATCCAAAAACGGCCCGATTCGGCCGATATAGAATAATCCCCCAAATCTCTTACATGTTACACAGATTGTTACTCAAGGAAGTTTACACCAAGCAGGAGATGGAGGACATTTCTGACGCACGTAAAGGGGGGGGGGCGGGGGAAATGACAGACGCAGATGGAAAATGTGATACTTTCCATATAATCGGGTAAATACAGTACTCTCTGTAATTACTCCTAGCTGACACACACTGGGAAAATATAGTATATGAAAAGACCATTAGCACACAAAACTGTGGATACATTTTTGAGGAAATATCTAAACATATAGGTACTTTTGGATACTCCTACAATCATGGCCCGTTTGGGTATTTAAGCTGTTTACTTCCCAACTGTAACGTTATAGCAGCTGATCGATATGAGCATAAGATTGATCTTCTGTTCAAATAAGATGCGGAAATAGAGCCACGTGGTCCTGGTATCACAATACATGTGGTACTTTGTACCACTAGACATTTTTCAATGGAATGGCTAATGGAATTTTTGGGGAGAGAGACATTTCAGCAGGATTTTCAAGCTTCAGAAAATAAATCATCATAAACAAAAGGGTAGAACTCCCAAATGGGATGTTATGTAAGATCATGACTATCCAATGACTTACTGTGTAAACGTAAATACTTAAGTGAACAATTTGAAGCAATGGTGGTAAGCAGTCCAATGTGTATATCTTTATTTAATCTAATCTCTGCCAGAGAGATTTAAAGTGGTTTGAGGTGTAGTCCCAATCAGCAATATATATTGGATCTACTATCAAGTGAAATCACATGCTATTTTGTTACTAACAAGCTCATACTTAACGAAGATATGAATAAACGAGAAATCCAAAGTTGCAGTGAAAAATGTTTTTACAACAATATTTCTGTAAAATGTGAAATTACTGACGAACTAAACAGTGACGTATGTGATCAAGATGAAACATGGAAAGTAACTGGAATTAAGGTAGGATCACTAGTTTTTTTTAATTGTAGGTGTATATTTATCTACTGTATATCTCATATTCTATAAACCAATGGTCTGCTGCTTTAGTTATGGATCTTTCTAGCATAGCACAGAAATCATGTTAAAAGGAAATTCTCCCAGAGCTGCACTTGATCGCTATGGCTTTCAGGGTTTTATTACTGTTTTTTCATTTTTCCCCTGACTAAATGAATATGAGTATTTGCAAATTGTGTACAATCTTGTTGTCTATATATGTTCTGAACACATGAAAGACACATTACAGTCTACTGCATGTGTAACAGGTCGACTATTGTGTTACGTGCCTCTTCTCTTAACCATTAAGGGCCATATTTACAAAGTGGCAGAAAGCCTTACAAAGTTTGCATTTATTCATATAAATAGTCCGTAAGAAGCCTTGCGGATTAGCACTATTTCATTGATTTCACCCTAGATGTGCGATGTAACTGCAAGAGTGTATACCTTATTCAAGAGAAGTGTAATGTAACATTGGTATTTGATGGTCAAAGTAAGGCTGAAGCTCCCAGCACTTTGTAAAGTGATTTCAATGCAGGGAACCAATAGTGTGCTTATATATTTACAGAAAACCATCGTCTTTATAAAATCATTAAACATATTAGTGAAACAGGCCAATGTTTTGATATTAGGTGGGACATTTTTCAGTGTAAATACCCTGATGATGAGTTAGCTCTGATGTTATTGAGACTAATGAGCAAAATGTTTGTCTATATTTTATGCAGTTACACTGTAAATATTCTAACCATGATTTTGGGGCTGCCAGGAGCCTTTTCACTTCTAGCTGATAATTGCACAATCACTGTTATCAGCAACTAGGAACATTACACCTGGTCCAACATCTTTAAAACTAGATGAGCTAACTATGTGTGGCATCCACAGATTTACTCCAGAGTGGCCAACGCCAGTTCTCAAGGGCCACCAAGAGGTTATGTTTTAAGGATGTCACTGCTTCACCACAGGTGGCTATATATGCGAGTCTTCAAATGAGCCACTGATTGAACCAACGGTGCTGAAGCAGGGATATCCTTAAAACCGAACCTGTTAATAGCCCTTGAGGTTTGGAGTTGGCCACCCCTGGTTTACCCTGTATAACACTGACTCCTATTGTTACAGAGGTTGCTGCTGTCACACGCTGAACTGTAAAATGAGGCCAAAAGTCCACATTAACTATAAGATTGAAATACACTTACACTGGATTTCCTTTTTATCATTTTGGTAGGTTTCATTTCTAAATGAGAGGCTCAACATTTCTGTGGACATGTTCTAGTTATTGGAGTTTCATTCGAATGTTTGTACAAGTAACGCAATGGCCCACATTAAATAAACGGTGCTACTACAGAAAACACACCGTCCGGTTCTGGAAGATGCCAAACGGCCTATTCCAGTGAATGGACTGAAAGGTAGGAGACCCATACTAAGCACTCAGAAAGTCCCAATTAAATTTTAAAGAGGTGATGAATAAAAGCATTATCCCATCTCTACCAACCTTACTTAAGAGTTTCTTGGCATTTCTGTAAGAACCCCGTAAGAGTGTATGTGCTTAATTTGTTACAACTGTAGGTACAGGAAAAATACTTTATTTTATCTAGCAGGGAAGGGGTGCTACCAGGGGAGCCAAAGATAATAGAACACAAAAAGTGATAGCTGGAGAGAAAAGGGATTCCTCTTATTGGGGCACACCCTAATTACCCAATTATAAGGGGTATCTTGGAAGTAGCTAGTTTTAATGCAATGTTAAAATCATGGGTAAACCTATCAAAATATATCTTTAATTAGACTTATTAAAATAAAACTGTTACTAATAATAGCCCTAGTGACACTTGAAAATGTTAGTGTGCAACTGTGTCACACCTGATGTGATCCCCTGGCTATTGTTAGGGAAGGGTGTGTATGAGTCACAGTGCAGTTCTCATACAAACTAACAATGATATGGTGCTGTTACTAGAGATAATGTGCTACCCACTATGGCAAACAATGACAAATCTAAACATAAAACCGACAGCCATAGCATGAACTAGCATAAAACGCTGCAGTCTAAACTAATTGTGAAATAAAAACAGCTACAAGTACTGTGACTTGCTGTATGAGGATGCAGCCTTATGAATCAGATCACCTGTACAGCTTGTTAAATCTATTACAAGCAACGATAAGGGGTTGGGGTGTTCTCCCTATTTAAGGTTTCTCCTTATTTAAAGAGCAAGTTTATGGAGACACTGCAACCCCAGAGAAAGCCACTAGGTGGTGAAATGTGTGTTGGGTTTCTCAAGCTTTCAGACGGCCGTGAGCAAGAGATTAATTCTGGAGCTCCAGGGTGCTATACTGTAGCTGTGTTGTTCTAGGAACACACCGAATGTTATCAGGGTCCACCTTCTTCTTGCTGTTCATACCTGTGATTACTATAACCAATTACTGAAGAATACTAGCACTCGGGTATTACCGCATGCAGGTATTAATATCATGATCTGTTGCCAGATAGCTGCAAACCTCATATAGGATTTTCATGCATGCATCTGACTATATGACTTATGGCAAGACAGTATTTATGATCTCAGTTTATTTGCAGACCCCTTATCATTGCTTGTAGTAGAATTGTCAAGCTGCATGTATCCCATTCAAGTTTAAATGGTGTTCGGTCCAAAACCTTCATGTTTTTCTTTTTCGTGTTCAGGGTCCTTTATAGTTATAATGCGGGGAGCTGCAGGTGAGGGAGGAAAAAATCGCTGTGTGCTCATTTGCATGCTATTACCCAGAATCCAATGCTGCAGTGTAAGCACGGTATGCTGAGAGATAATGGTGAAAAGCAGCTTGCAGACCTGCTCGAGACATGTGAATGTGCTCACAAGTGGTATTTTTTTTTATTTGCTGAAAAAACGATATACATTTTGTAAAAATAAAATAAAAAGACATTTTTTTATTTGAAAATAAAGTTGACATGTGAGGATCGGTAGAGCATTGTGGGGATGTGATGATTGATTGCAGAAGTGATGGTTGAAAATAATCCCGGACCACTATTAGGGGCTAACAGTAGGAATGACCGGAGAAGCAGGGAGCTTCCCATGAAAGTAAAGAGACCGCTGAAGGAAGCAGTTTTTCTTATGAGATGATGCAAACGTGAAGTGTTCAGAGTATTAAAAGCAAAGCAAACATCGATCCAAGGGAACGCATTTTTATGGTAAAGCAGACCTCTTAAAGTGATACTCACTGAAAAGGTTTAACCTCTGGCGGCATGGCCCCAATGGCCATTGTTACGCTTCAATGAAATGTAGAGGTATATGTACTCCAAGGTCAGCTTTTTGCAATGGAGAGTAGGCGGCAGGATGTGCTTTACACCAGGGGGAATTGGACGTACGCTGGCGGACATCTTTCATTTTGCCCAAGATCTGGGCTTTAAAACACAATTAAGAAAAACCCTCATATTTGAGGATGGCTGCTATAAGGTTACATTTGTAGCTAGGACACATTACGTTAAAAAAACTTTCAATAGCCCGTATATGTAAAAGAAAATGTTTTTAAGGCTCAATCAAAATGTAGCACACACGATTCAAAAGCCTCTTCCAGGCTCTGAAACTTCATACACTGCTTAAACGGCACATATTAATATTCTCGGTGTGAAGATGAACATGAGCACAGTAACATTGTCATGTCAGCGTCTCCTCTAACTGTTGCTGTGTTAATCAGCTGGTGCAGTGAAGTCTGCGTTAGGGGAAATGCTCAGCTAGTAGCACATTGCAGTTTTTGGAGTGTTTTTCTCGTATTTCTCTAAATGTTAACTAACCTATGAAATCCAAAGGCTTTTTATCTAGTGCTTCCAAAGTAGCTTCAGTGGTACAGGGTTAGGGGCAATAATCATTGACATGTACTTTTGTGCACATGATTCACTATAAATGCATAATGGGCCTTTAACTTATATTAGTCCCCTCGGTGAGTAAGCAATGCATTTGATGGGAATGTGCTACTGGCCAGTTTTAGACTTAAATGATTTAAAACAGAGATGGCCAACTCCAGTCCTCAAGGGCCACCAAAAGGTCAGTTTTAAAGATATCCCTGCTTCAGCACAGGGGGCTCAATCAGTGGCTCAGTCGAAGACTAACTACAGCCACCTGTGCTGAAGCAAGGACTGATTGAGCCACCTGTGCCGAAGCAGGGATATCCTGAACACCTTACCTGTAGGTGGCCCTTGAGGACTGGAGTTGTCCACCCCTGGTTTAAAAGATACACATTTGTGCGAAACAGAAAAACTCCTCCATGTCCTCACTAAAACTGTTCTGTTAGTCCTATTATCCAGCATACTCAATTCACAAATGTAAGTTATTGCATTTATGTATAATTATAGAAAATGCTTTCCGATCCCAGGTGGCAAATTCAGAAATATCACCACGAGAAGCCAAATCTATACACGAACTGCCATCTGATCATACGATTTTCCTACAACAATATTTTTAACAATAACACTTACTAGGAACACTAAAGTACATTATACAAGGAGGCTGGTTTAGGTACCCAATCAGGCGTTAGCAGCTGTAGATAGAGATTCCATCTAGTTGTGGCAGTGACTGGATGTTTCTACTTTATACCGGCAGCTTCAATGTTAGAGAGTAAAAAGGCAGCAAAAATAATCAGCAGCTTTGCTTTTATCTGGAGTTTAACCAGACAGAAAAAAAAGAAAAGAAAAAAAGAAGAAAACATGTAAAGCTGCACTGGTTTTGCATTGATTTGATGAAAGTAAACAAGGTTTCCTTGCAGAGAGAGGTGTTTGTAGGAATATAAGGTGTTTGCGGAGAGCTCCACACAAGTAATATGACAGAACAGAGACCTCCTGTGTCGTCCATGTGTAGGCATTGCTTCAAGCACTCTTAGGTCCAGCTGTATTCTCCTCTGTAGCCTTCTGGCTGCAGGACCTGTGAGAGTCCAGACTGTCTTTGCGTTTCTGTACATCGTGGAAGTAAGGGTGAGACAGAGCGCTGAACGCCGATGTGCGTTTTGCTGGACTGAACATCAGGCATTTCTGCAAAAGATAGAATAAGTATAAATGCGTTGATGGAAATATGGATATATGTGTGTATATATTTATATATATATATATATATATATAAATATATATAGTGCAGAATAAATGAGTTCTTCAGTATAAGGTGATACCTTTTTTTTATTGGACTAACAATTTATGATATATATATATATATATATATATATATATATATATATATATATATATCAATTAAGGACAGGCACTCCAATCTCAAAAAGGGGATTTTAATAGTTCAACGTTTCGGCTCAAACCAGAGCCTTCCTCCAGAGTGCTCTGGATTGAGCCAAAATGTGGAGCTATTAAAATCCCCTTTTTGAGATTGGAGTGCCTGTCCTTAATTACTTTTTTTAATTATCCCCCAGACGGTCCGCACCCAGATTAAACTATTGATTATTTACTTTGTTGAGTGCCATGTCATCGCTCTTTTATATCTATCCATATACACTAGCTGTACCCGGCATTACATACGCTGCTCTAGCAGATCTTGAAAGTTATTAATGAAACATTCCCACATTTATGTATTTTTTAATTTTTCTTTTTTTAATCAATGATTTCTCTAAAGACAATTGTCAATTTCTGGGATCTTTTCCGACACAACACTATGTGAATCAAAGGATCTGACTCTTCATAAAAGAACATGTAATTCTTCATGACATAAAACCGGCTCAGGTAGGTAAAGGCATATTTTATCAAACGTTTGGCCTTGTGACTTATTGATTGTCATTGAAAAAGCCAATTGTATGGGAAATTGTTTTAGTTTGAGACTGAATGGTAGATTTGTGTCTGATGGAATGAGTGGGATTCCTGGAATAAGTACCGTATCTTGAGTTTGCTGCGATTTATGTGTTTGTATTTGAGTAACAGTAAGTCTTGTAGATTACATAGTCCTCTCAATAGCATTAGGTTTCCAAGTTTCATGATGAGGCAATTCTTTCGGGAATGCAAGTTGATCGGCAGTATTATCACTCACAATAGTATCCACGCTTTGCTGTAGCGATCAGTATGATGATAATATAATATAAGTATTGTAAGTATCTACCCAATTTTTCTGTTTTTTGGTACAACCTCATCGCGATCTTATAATCATTACCTAACGCTTTGCTTTATATGACAAAATATTAATACTTTTGTTGTCACTGGCCATACTATGTTGAACACACCGATTCTCGTCCGATCGCCAAAGTTAAACAACATCGGACGTGGATAGCACTTGGATGGCTAACCTCTTGGGAATAGAAATGTTTTCCCCTATATTTATAAATAAATAACAAAGGGATAGGCACACCATATATATGCAAAAATAATAATAATAATTTATTGGCCCGGCGTTTCGGCTACCCTCTGGAGCCCTAATTCCTCCCCCCCCCACACATATATAATGTGTGTGTACGTACGTACACATATGGAAGATGGCCATATAAGGAATTATTTTTCAGAGAGCTATAAGAGACTGACAATTGCATTAAGCCACCTGTGCTGAAGCACGGATATCCTGAAAACCTGAACTGCTGGTAACTCTTGAGGACTGGAGTTGGCCACTCCTGGATTAGAGTATCTCCTTATCACATGGTGACATCACACAAAGTTTTGGGCACACAGGATATCAAACCTCTAAGACTCAAAATATCATGTTCCCAATACTAATAAATAACAATCAATTAAAATACCCAGACATGCCCTGCATGAGGTTGAAGCATATTCAGTTATAATTCTAAACAGAGAAAAGAGAGAAAAAAAGACAACTGTTTTGACATGAGGTCTATTAAACCGGCTATACGGCATTTAAATTGTTTGGAAACAATCATGTTGATACAAAGATGCCAAATAATTAAGTTCTTTGGGACCACGCCAGCTAACATATTCAATTTTGATAGACAACATTTCAATAAAGGAATAGCTTTGTCAACGTACAATAAGTAAGTCTTTGCCTTGCTCATCAATATCTGGAACAACGTTTTCAATGGCTTGTGGGTGTCTAAAATGAAAGGCATGCCTTGGAACAGCCACTTCGCTGGGCCATTCATCTTCTTCTGGAAGGCCAATTACACTGTGTGAGAAAGAAACATTAACATCAGCAATTGCAATAGTAATCATGTGAAATACATTAGTAATATATGTTGCAGAAAAGTCATACGCCTCATTAGCCAATTCTATTGCAGGAAGAAACTAGCCACCAACACACAACTCAAAGATACCTATTACATGATATGCACTCAGAGTACCAGTCACGAATGATCGTCAGAAATACTGTTTATAGATGAATAATTATAAACCTAAAAATTTACTTTTAACAAATTGCTAAGATACTGTACACATAAGTATAAAAATATAAAAATAGAACTGCACAACCTAAAATCGACAGTTAAATAATAAAAACTGTGAACACTCTAAACTTTTCCTGCACCCAAAGAGAAAAAAGTACAAAAAGCAAAAATATACCACTGGCGCAAAGTAAAAATGAAATGATTGGAAAAATAAGGGAAAGGGAGATGGCTGTAAGGAATTCCAGGTGGGGATCCACACTCCCAAGTGATGAGATCAGATATATTATTGCTTTTTACACATGAGTATAACACCTAAAACAAATAATAAAATATGCCTATAGCTAGTCTAAAGGCATAGGTGCTGTGTGTAAGGGGATGGGATCTGCAGGCTAGAAAAGCAGATCAGCGTGAAGCTAGCTATGATATTGATATAAAGTGACCCCTACTGATCAGAGGATTGATTATAATCACAGTATTGGTGACCTCGCGCGTAATTTGACGCCGGATTTTTGGTAAGAGGGGGGGGGAGGGAGGCGTGAGCACAGGCGCTGGCAGGCAAGGGGGGCGCAGCGCACAAAGTTTGCGCACCTCTGCCCTAAGGTATTTCTCCAGATTACCCTCTACAAGCAGCTGGGAGCACGCACTGCGCAGAAACCAGTGAGAATGTGTGCCGCTCACAATGATGCTGTTACTGCTGACTAGTGCGTCACTAAGCCCTTCCCTATCAGAGACCCATGCCTCTGTCTGCCTGACACACGTCCCTCTTTCCCGTAGATAGAGCTTTATCAAGGGCATCCCCTTCTCACTGGTGTCTGCACAGGCAAAGATGTCCCATCACATGGGCCAATAGGAAGACGTGATGTCATAGGTGACCGCGGGCTTTAAAACCCAGCAGGAGATACCGACAGCCCCTTTGAGGTAAGTAGCTCAGGAAGCAGGGGCCCCCTGAGCCGAAATTAATGCAGTTCAGCTCCGGAGACCCCCTGCTTCAATCCTGCATGTATTAAAAAAATACAATAAAAAAAGGAAAGCAGCAGTGCTGCTACACTTTCCCTCATGCCACCCCCTGAGACCTGCCGTCCCTAGGCGTTACCTTACCTGCTTACCACCTAGAGACTGATCTGCTGCAAGAAAACTATCATTATTATTATTTGTTTATAATGCTGCAACACATTACACAGTGCAGTACAGTGCGGTCGGAAGGCATGTGCTGGTACAGTAGGTAAGGGGGACCCTGCCCCAAGGAGCTTACAATCTATAAGGAAAGGAGTGAAAATATTAGAAGGAGGTTGATGTGTTTCTGAAAGGTGCTATCATCCACCAAATAAATAACATCACAGCCCTTTTTAGGACCTTAAACTAAAACAACAGTTCATACCCTAAAATATGAAGATGTTACAATCTCTAATATGAGCTCTGAAGTCACTTCCATGTGCTGGAGAATATTTTAGTTTCAATTCTTCTGCAGCCACTGGAAGGAGGCTTCCCAACATATGGTATATGTTCCAGAGTATTTTTATATAATGGTAACCCCATCTCCAAACCTCTGCTATACAGAAAGCAGCCCTACAAATATTTGGAAACCTACAGATAAAGAGAAGCGCTTACTCCCATAGTGTGATCATTTTTTCTTTTAAGCGATTTTCAGAACCAATGTGCCGTGTGTACACCTTTAGAGGATTAAAACATAGAATAGCATGTCCGATGACATAGACTTATAATATTGGATTTAAAAACCTCACCTGGTGGTTGATCAACACCGGCCATAAATATATACAATACATTTTTCTTTCTTTTGATGCATGTGGAACTTTATAAGACTTTTTGTTGGATTTCATTGTCTTCTCTTTGTTTTATGTGATCATTTCCACTATAACTTACGGAAATAGCCGTGTTAGTCCAGTTGCGATAGTGCAGAATAAATGAGTTCTTCAGTATTAGGTGATACCTTTTTTATTTGGATTAACAATGTATGTCATAGGACAAGCTTTCGAGAGTTTTCCTCTTTCTCAGGTAAGCAATACTGATATACAAAGGTTTCTACGACTTAGACAGGGATTGGAAAAGAAAAAAAGAAGAAAAAATAACCGAGGGATGTATACGAGGTGGGGTGGGGAAGGCACTGGAAGGGTGTTAAAACAGAGATAAGGAAGGTGAGGATTGGGGATGGGGGGGCTGTACATCCCCAGCAGCACAGAGGGGGAAGAGGATGCTGTCGGGGAGAATGTTTAGGATGGCACAATGGCAGGGAGACAGGGAGGACAATTACAACAAATTATGATAGTGTATGAGAAACCCCATATCTGCATTAAGTCCACTTGTTTTGGTGTCAAAGAGTTTTATCATTCTGAGTTCAAATGTTTTCCGTTCTTGGGTGCGTTTGAACATGCCATTGAGGATTTAGATTTTTAAATCATTTATAGAATGATCCGATTGTGAGAAATGATGTCCCACAGGTGAGCAGTATCTTCCTTCCTTGTGGTGGAGTATAGAGTGTCTGTACATATTCATTCTGCCTTGAAGTTTTTGGCTGGTTTCCCCAATGTAGCATCCTTGGTCACATTTGTTGCATTGAATCATATAAACCACATTCCTGGATGTGCAGCTGTATGATACTTTAACATTGAAACATTGACTGTCCCATGGTTGTGAGTGGCTGTGGGATCTTGGCATATATGTTGCAGAGTTTGCTACGTGTGTTGTTGCACGATTTTGTACCATTATCAGTGTCTTTAAGTTCGTTGTGAAGTTTTCTGTTGACTAATTTCTGTTTGAGGTTTGGTATATATATACCAAATACATATATAATAATATATATATACACACACACATACATACATACATACATGTTATTGCTTTACAATATTCACTCAATTGTTTTACATAGTCCTACATTAATATTTATTTGTCTTTTGCTCTAAAAATATGTGACTATACTATGACATCTACACATGCACATTTGTGGCTGCAAAATACTGACATGATTGTCCATCTGTTTACAGTTTATTGGAGTGGATTTGTGCTAGAAAAATCACTAGGGTGCAGTGTTGCTCCTCAGTTGTAATGTAATTCAACAGAAGCTTAACAATAATTGGCTAAAAACGGGTTAACCTTGATCAAACTGCTCGAACAAGTACTCTGGGAATTGTTCACTAAAGTGTAGTAACCAGTAATAATTTTCACTGGTTTCCATCAGCTTTCTGTCACATCATTTGTTTTGGAGAAATATCGAGGGGCCATTTCACTGTGTGATTTTTTTTTGTACAACTGAAGCCGTGAAGGGGCACTGGCGGGGGAGTGTCCAGGGACTTTGCAGTTGTTGGTGGAGAATAAGAAAGGTCTTTGGTGGCAGAGCATAGGCAAAGGAAGAAAGTAGTGAATGGGGAAAGTCAGAGATTAAAGTATGTTCAGGGGACGCAGATGTTAGTGATGGCAGTACACTATTCCCACCACACTCTTATAGTGCACATTCACTTGCATAGGACGTAAGATGTCTTCCGGCACAGGAAGGAGTCTTATGGGATAGCACCGCTTAGTAAATATGGCCCCTAAATGCAAGTTGTTGGGGTTTTTTTTATTACAGTATTTTTGTTTACCTTTTCTGTCTTAATTGGCTCTGGTTTGCAACCATATACCAACACAAAACTACCAAGTGGACAGAAGCCATAACTCTTTAAGTGCCCTTGAGTGTCAGGAGCACTGGCACCGTAGGGGCCCTATTATGTACAGGGTATATCATGCTATAAATATTCATTCCCACTTTCATTCATGTCATGGGGGTCTGACGCGACCATGTGATCTCTACCCCAAGCAAACACATGGTTGAGAAAATGAGTGCCACTGGTCTTCTGGCACTCAAACGGTTAAGCGCCAAATGGTCAGACTGGTTTGTGCCACAAAAGATGTTCAGTCTTTATAAAGTAACATTCAAATCGGGGAGTACCACCTCAATATTGGGACCGGGAAACATAAGATGCACATTGTCCCTGCTTCCTTCCTCCTTAGGTGCTTCTGACAGCTTTCTAGTACATTTCATATACATTGCAACATTTTCCTCTAATCCTTTTTATCTTTATAAACTTCTGTCTCCTATCTGAGATCTACTCGCTTCTATGCTTTGTACACTTCCTACCCTACATTAGAAATGTCCTTACCCTCAGTGTTTGACATGTCCGCTCTCTCCCCATCTTCAAGTGCCAATGGAGACCTAACTTTTTCAGTAATCTGGAAACCAGCTACACTGTCAGGTGTATTTACGTACCCTATTGGCTATGCCCCATGCATTACATTTACTGCCTCTGTAAGCTTCTCAATATACCACTTAGGTTAAATGTTCTACCAGGCAGGAATTCCTTTCTCCCGAAATCTATATTTTTTCTTATCCCTGTACTGTTACTATCCTCTCTACTCTGTTGTCTGCATGGTAATTTGGTAAAGCACATTGTATGGTAAATGCTGTATGAATAAGAATTACAGAGCACAAAAGAGTGACTAGTTGTTACATCACTATTTACAAAATGAATAGAGTTTAAGTTTTCGCTGTCTATTTGTGTCGGAATAAAAATCATACTTACTCGAAGATTTTTCCTAGTTGATCAACATCTGAATTTCCACGAAAAAGCGGCCTTGAAAAGACAAAAAGAAAAATGCTGTTCAGAGAGACATCGTTACTTATTCTAACCTTTTATCGGTTGTTCTTTAAAAACTGAACTTTTGTTCAAACAACACATTTCTCTCTCGGCATTTTTGGACCATGTCAACTTAGTGAGATGCTAAAATACTCCGTGCCTCTTTTATTAAAGTGCAGTAGAATTTTAGTGTGAGGTACATGAAGTTATTGAACGCTAATCCTCTGCTGTTCTTCAAGCTCTGCGCTGCCAGATGACAGAAACACAGAGCAATACAATACTGGCCCCTTTAGCATTGGATGGGTTCATGAATGAGGTCCTAAAATGGAGAACCTTTGGGAAGCTATCAGGATACTGAGGTGCTTTAATCAATATCCGCATTATAGCATTAGTAAATACTTTAGAAATAAATTTAACAAATAAATTAAGGGTAGCAATTAAAAACTAGTTGTGACAGAGGGGAAAGCTTGCGAAGTAAGAATCGCTTGTTGTAAAATCATGAGCTCAGAGATGAGTGACATGCCCTACCAATCATTTTACATTTCATAGTGACACTTTGCACCTAAGGCCTGGGACATAGTAGTGTGAGCAAGGCTGAGCCGTGCTGAGCCGCGCTCACACTCGGCACTGAGCCCCTGCAGCTGCAATGAGAGCGGCTTTAGCCGGGGCTCGCGCACACTTCCGCATGCTTGCGGAAGCGGATGTCTCAACAAGTTTTCAAATTTGGCGCTCGCCGGAGCGCAGGGCCGGTCACGTGAGCGGTTCACCCAAGGAGGGTGTACCAGCTCAGTGACGTCACTGGCCCGCCCCCGACACAGACGGGGCGCTGTGTAAGGCCAGGGAAAGCACCGCTTTCCCTGAGCCTCAGCACGCCTCCGCACGGACACAATGTCTATGTCCCAGGCCTTAAGGTGCTGTATTTGAAGCGCTGCCTCTTTCATTGAGTGGAGGGGCTGTGTACATCTGAACATGTCAAGTGGGGACAATGTGGATTATTTATTAAACTGCCATAGGAGTTTCTGTGTGATAGTTACCTGATCCGCACTATCACAGCTGAACGAATAGCCCCCAATATGTTGTGCAGCAATCTATCCCATAGTGTAAATGAATGAGGCTAAGGTTCTCTCAAACACAAGGAAGACGCTTCCCACACAGTATACTGAATAACGGCCGTAGAAGCCAAGGAGAGTGAAGACAAGTGAAAAGGAGGATTAAAGGTGCCGGGAGAGATGTGGTGAGCAGACAGAAAGGGAACCACCCTCGTGTGGCATAAATGTGTGCGGAAAACAAATAACCTTTGTCTGTGACAGGTGTAGACTAGAAGTCTGTACATATCCTTCTATATTATAATCTGCTCTGTAATTTATTTTGTTAAACCATACAACATTAGGAAAATAGCATATTCTCCAACACAAAGTCTTTTATCTCTATCTATTTATTTATCTGATTGTATGCTCATTCCAACAGTGATCATCGCGAAAAACATTTTTATTGAACCGATGACGATGATTTCCAACTAAGAATGAATCATGCACTAATCTATGTTTTTAACCTTTTAAGTGCTAAAGAGTGCATTCAAGGTTCAATAAGCAGCATGTACTGCACCTGGTGAACACTACACACAACGTTCCACTCCTCAGATCTCTCACTTCACATTTTAAGGCACACTAGGTCCTACAGCTCTTATGGGGTTTCTAAGATTGGACGCATCAACATGTTCTTGATACTCAGACGAATGATTAGGTAGAAGTCACCCAGATTCAGTTAAAAATGACCATCCTCCCTTAGCAATGTTCCAGTTGGATGACTTTTCCAGTTAGCCTTTGAAGGTTTGAGCTCAAAATGAATCCTTATCAGAACTTTCCCAAATACTGTAAATACTTAGCTATGTGGCAGTGCAGTATTAAGTCTCGTACTTCACCTAGTAGAGATGTGCCAATGTGTTCAAAAGTACTCTACGAAATGTTTTGCAAACCTACATCTGTCCGCCATACATCTTGGTTTTATTTATTTTTTTGCAAAATCATCGCAAATGTTCATATTTCTCAAACATGAGCGAATGCTCACCAATTTTGCCTGAAATTTAGCAAAAATGGCAGTATATAAAGGGCAAGGTGACCTTGCACCTTGATTTTTAAATATGCTCCGTGTATTATTTAGGCAAAAGGAAACATTTCACACAGCGCATGATCTTTGGTGACATTCGCACCTCTCTACACCTGAGTTTACCCCTTGTTGGTTATATATTTGTTAATCGATTGCTTGATGTAGAAAGGAGGATGTCTGCTGGAGCGAACGTAGTAACAGCACAGGTTTTTTGACTGACTACGTACAAATACATGAAGGAAAATAGGTGATGCTGGGTACTGAATCGCAGCAATGGATTGTACAGTCACAGTTTTCTTATGATTAGGTCTTTAGGGAAGACACTATTTGGTAATATGTTGCATTGAGGAATGCTGGGAATGTAGACCAGACAAGCATGTTTGCACAAAAAAAAAAAACCGTTTCCGAAAACTCATGAGTACAAAAAAAAAACCGAAATAAGAGTTTTAATAATAACATTTAGAAATAGCTGAACTAACAAATGTACTACAAATGTGCTGTAATAGCAATTTATGAATCTCCTCAAAAACTAAAAAAGTCTCTAGTCCAAGCAGAATAAAAAGCAATAAAGCTGGTATTTAAACTCTAACCCTACAGTTAAATGATTATGTCACTGGGAAACCTTTGAGATGTTATCACCAATGTATATAACCAGTTATAACCAGGCACCCAATTGTTAAATGCACTGTGAGCTTTTCCCCACTCATAATGTTGCTTTCACAGATCTTTTTTTTATATGCTCTGCTTTGGCACTGATTAATGTGGAATTCATGTAAACATTTTCATGCATGTCCAAATAGCCACAAAACTTTGGTTCTCTACCAATAATCCATTGTGTCGTCATTTTTGCTTCTTTGATCTTGCTTCTTTGGAGCAAATCCAGCAAAATCTTCTCACGGCCTCAGGTAGTTGTCCCTGACACACCAAATTTCCCTTTATCTCCGCACAACATTTGCTTCCAAAAATTGGAAATATGTTGCATGTTGAAGGGAATCCAAGCTTTCTGTGCACACCCGCTGCACTCTTCCTCATCAAATCAGCAAATATTTAATAATTGAAATCATCTGGTTGTGAAAAAGAAATGGACAATGAACACGGCGTTGCTGTCTTAGACAGAAGCCCCCCTCCCCCAGCTTTATTTAGTACAAACCTATTTTCTCTCCTGCCAAAATTATTTGGATAATTTTAACTCTTTCAATCCCGGAAGACACGTGAAGGATTCTCCTGCAATTTAAAGAGTTGCTTTTCTCACATCCTTTATGACTCTTTTAGACCGAATGCTCATTGAAGCATAATCCATCCTATCCACTGTACCAGGGTTTACTGGCGATGTAAAGCTACTGTTATTGTATTCACATCCACACTGTATTGTGCGGAGTGATATGCTGGTGCCATATTAACGAAATAAATATAAGATCATAATTCGAATAATTTTTACGTTGTTTTTATTTATAAAATGTTCTACCAGGAAGTAATACACCGAGAGTTACCTATCCTTTTCAGGTATGTCCTGGGCATAGAGTTATGGTGACAAATAATAATTATAATAATAATAATTGGCTTGCTAGCAGAATTGTGAAGGTGATAGCATCAACTTAAGTCAATTCTCCAATGTGAACAAAGCTTGTTGTCAAGAAGTGCAACAAATAGTTGTTTTTTGTTGTTGTTGCAATAATCAATGTGATTTTTCTAGCTCTATAAGGTGCCCCCAGTGACTTTTTATTTCTTCTATTCCAGTTTATTACGTTTCTGTGATTGCAGTAATGGTGAACCTGTGACACACTGTGAATAAGAGAGGTGAAGCCAGAGAGTGTGGGGGGTCTGAGTAATGGTGAATAAGTCTAATAATTCCCTCGGGGACACCGCCTCAGGGTAGCGTCATTTTCAGCACCCATCATTTCAAAGGTTCCCCATAATTGATATATACTGTACTAACATTTTGAGCACATGGCACTCAGATGCAAATGCCTTATAAATATATATATACTGTATATTTTTTTTTTACCTTTTGAAGTACGCTTTGCAGATATTTTACTGTGGGAAACATAATGGAAGTGCTGTGAACCAGCAAAGGAGTTAAACATTGCTGATGCCATGTCCAATCTAGACAAATCCCTTAATATAATCACTCTGACCCCTCACTGCATACTCCCCCTCCCTGGTCTTAGTCTGCATTCCTAGCTCCTGGACATGATTTTGCACTTGTTCTGCATTCTCTTAGGGGCCAAGGGCAAATGGAATCACATTAAAAAGGCACCTGTGTCGTGGGAAAAAATGCCAGATATTCACAAAGTTGGAACTTTACTTAACTTTCTTTTTGAATTGATCAAAAACATGAATTGAGAGTGTGCTTTGTGGTTTCACCTTCGGGGTAACAAGCAATACTAGCCATACATATCCCATTACCACTAGCAATACAATGCTAATAAAAGAATAACAACTGTTTATTAGTATCAACGTGTTTTCAAAGTATGGATAATGTATAAACCTTCAGGTTGGGCATTAACTGTCTGGGTTAAAGTAAACTCTTTTAACCATGGCAGATCATAAAGAACTTCCCCTCATTACTTGAAGCAAGCCTGGAGTTCCAATTACTGTTCCACCAATGACATTAAATAAAGGTGGGAGTTGCATTCGGTGTATATACGCATAACAAAAACAATGTGTGCCCAGTTTGACTTTTTCGCAGTATAGTTAGCAATTCATATACACACAGGAAACTATAGTTGCTGAACAAAGAAATAAAATTAAAAAAATACTTATTTTTATATTACAAATATAATACATGTTAAAATTAGTGCACACAGAAATATAGGTGAGTAAAGCCCCATATTATTTGTACAAAATGCACATTTTGTCTGCCTTAATTATTTCTGTTTAATGATTGAGAACCTTTATACCCGGTTTGTAAAGATTTATTTCCCAGTCTTTTACAGCTTTAAAGTACAGTAGTGAATTATATTTATGTAAATGCAAATTAAATGTATCGCATCATTAGCCCCACACTTATTTTTGCTATTGCCTTAGTTCAAAAACTATTTATCAGGCTTGGACCTTTACGTATTCACCCTTTATCAATTTAATGTCATATTTTTTCTCCTGGCAATCTTTTAGCCTGATTTTGTTATATAATTTTGAATCTCGTGCCAAACAGTAAAAACTGCATTTGCACCATTGTATATGCAAGCATTTAAACAGTTCCTGAAAGATAAACAGAACAAATACTAGAGGGAATCCAAGCGGCAATTAAAAAATGTTTTTTGTTGTTTTTGTTTTAATATATGCAGCCTTTGATTACCTTTATTGAAAACGAATTACCTAAGCTGCCGATCGATTAGTTATTTTCTCCAACTAAGGGGACCATAGGATGATACCGAAAATAAAGAAGGAGAAAACAAAACGAATGGCGCAATATCGTAAAAGGTATGGATCTTTAGGTATAGTCTTGTCAAATCTTCCGAAGTGTCGGCAAATCCCAAACTGTGTCAGTTTCTTGTTGAATATGTCTGATAGGTGCAGGTAATCTCGGGAAAGACAGAAATGCAATAGTGTGGATACCATAAACATATCAATTTTATCTGGAGAACCTCTAAAAGTGCGTACTCACAATAAGTACATTCTTTAAAACCTTTTTAGAACAGCAATATACAGTATGCAGAGTTGAATCTCCCGACCCATTGTGATCTCACCGCCTCTGTCACTGCTTGGCGTCTCACGTGACAGTTCTGTTCTCTCCCATCTGTGCTTACGGTAAGCGCCGTCCGGGAATAGGAACTGCTATGGGACCCAAGTTCGCACCGAGCTATGCAAATCTCTTTATGGGAGTGTGGGAGCACGACAAGATCTGGTACTATGTGGGGCTCGGTGCGGGCTTGTTCCTCTGGAGGAAGGAGGTACATAGATGATGTACTGTTTGTATGGCAAGGGACCCTGAGAGCCTGGAATAATTTTTGGCGTATATACAGTTACATAGTAGATGAGGTTAAAAAAAGACGTAGGTCCATCAAGTTCAACCTATGCTAAATTTAGACAACAGATACTTTATCCTATATCTATACTTACTTATTGATCCAGAGGAAGGCAAACAAAAAACCCCATTAAGGGGAAAAATTAATTCCTTCCTGACTCCAAGAATTGGCAATCGGATTAATCCCTGGATCAACATCCTTCCCATGTATACTTATTTGGTATATCCCTGTATACCTTACCCATCTAAAAAGATGTCCAACCTTTTTTTGAACAAATCTATTGTATCTGCCATCACAGTCTCCATGGGTAATGAATTCCACATTTTAACTGACCTTACTGTAAAGAACCCTTTCCTTTGTTGCTTGTGAAATGTCCTTTCCTCCAACCTTAAGGGATGGCCCCGAGTCCTTTTACTGCCCGTGGAATGAAAAGTTCTTTTGAAAGCTCCTTGTATTGTCCCTGAATATATTTGTATATAGTTATCATATCCCCTCTTAGACGCCTCTTTTCTAATGTAAATAAATCTAATTTAGCTAGCCTCTCCTCATAAGTTAGAATGTACATCCCCTTTATTAATTTGGTGGCTCTTCTCTGCACTCTCTCTAGTTCCATAATGTCTTTTCTTACGATTGGTGCTCAAAATTGTACTCCATATTCAAGGTGTGGTCTTACTAATGCTTTGTAAAGGGGCATAATTATGTTTATTTCCCTTCCATCCATTGCCCGTTTGATGTAAGATAAGATCTTGCAGGCAAAGTATCCTCACCGGGGAGAAAAGACAGCGGTCACGGCCGCGCAGCAAATGAACAAGGCTGGACTGTGCTATAAAAAATCTTTATTATGCCATGGGTATTTAAAAAGAGAGAGAGGGAAGAACCCCCCGCAACTTTAACGCGTTTCAGCCACAAAGGGCCTTTCTCACATTGGGCACTATTGCTAAGCCTGCTGTCTACAAGCACTCCTAAATTCTTCTCCATCAAGGATTCCTCCAATATATCTCCATTTAATTTGTAAGTCGCCTTTTTATTCTTGCATCCCAAATGCATAACCTTACATTTATCTGTATAAAACCTCGTCTGCCATTTACCTGCCCACGTTTCCAGTCTCTCCAAGTCCTTCTGAAGAGAAATTACATCCTGCTCTGATTCTATTACCTTACACAATTTAGTATCATCAGCAAAGATGGAGACTTTGCTCTCGATCCCAACCTCAAGGTCATTAATAAATAAGTTAAAAAGCAGGGGTCCCAGTACCGATCCCTGAGGTACTCCACTCACGACTTTAGCCCAACCTGAAAAAGTTCCATTTATGACAACCCTCTGTTGTCTGTCCTTTAACCAGTTTTCAATCCAGGTGCATATATTATTACTGAGTCCAATTTTCTTTATTTTGTACACCAACCTCTTGTGTGAAACCGTATTAAAAGCCTTTGCAAAATCTAAGTAGACCACATCAACTGCATTACCCTGGTCTAAATTCCTACTTACCTCCTCAAAGAAACAAAAAAGGTTAGTTTGGCAAGATCTATCCTTCATAAATCCATGCTGACTATTACTAATAATTTTGTTTTCCATTAGGTATTCCTGAATATTATCCCATATTAAACCTTCAAGTAGTTTCCCTACTATTGAAGTCAGGCTTACAGGTCTGTAATTTCCCGGTTGTGATCTTGCTCCCTTTTTAAATATAGGCACCACATCTGCTTTACGCCAATCTTGTGGTACTGAGCCTGAGGAAATGGAGTCTTTGAATATTAAATATAATGGTTTTGCTATTACTAAGCTTAACTCATTGAGAACTCTTGGATGTATGCCTTCGGGGCCATGTGCATTATTTACTTAAATTTTTTCAAGTCGCTTATGAACTTCTTCCTCAGTTAAACAATTGTTCATTAATATGGAGGTTGTGGCTTCCTCCTGCGACACTACTATTGAACTTGATTCTTCGCTGGTAAACACAGAGGGAAAGAATTTGTTTAATACCTCAGCTTTTTCCTTATCTCCAATAATCTGCTTACCCATCTCACACTGAAAGGGTCCTATATTTTCTTTTCTCATTTTTTTGTAATTAAGGTACTTAAAGAACTTTTTTGGGTTGACCTTACTTTCTATTGCAATCCTTTTTTCATTATCCATTTTTGCTAATTTGATTGCCCTTTTGCAATTTTTGTTACATTCCTTATAATTCTGATATGATGTCTCCATCCCTTCTGACTTAAAGAATCTAAACGCCTTTCTCTTCTTGTCCATTTCCTCCCCTACCTGTTTATTTAGCCACATTGGTTTTGACTTATTTCTTTTATACTTATTAGACTTAGGCCCCGCTCCCTCAGTCAGCGCGCCCGCACTGCAGACAGGCGGGGCGCCGACAGACACAGACCGCGATATGCGGTCTGTAGGGAGCGGGAGCTCGGGAGATGCTGCGGGCTCACACGTTGACACTCATGCACACACACACACACACACACACACACACACACACACACACACACACAGAGGCAAGCACTCACGCACTCAGGCACACACATGCACAAACACAGATAGGCACTCAGACACACACAGACAGACACTCACACTGCTTTCCCTCCACACTCCTCCCCGCTCCCCGAAGCCTCCCCTCCTCCCGAAGCCTCCTCTCCTCATTGGCTCACAGCCACACCACGTGACGCGTCAACGCTAGGGATTACAATTCTCTTGAATCCCCTAGCGGCTGACGCGTCACAGCGTGTAGTGAGCTGTGCAGCCAGGGGGGACCGGGACCGGCTCGGGAGGATTCCCCTGCTGGTGGGGAACGCTCGTGTGGCCGCCGGGCGCAGCGGGTCCCAGCCCTTACCCAAGGGTATACACTGATAAGTGTGCTTTTCTAACAATGTTTTAAAGACTGCCCGTTTATCTTCTCCATTTTTCCCTGCAAAAACATCCTCCCATTGTATTACATGTAGATTAGACCTCAGTTTATTAAAATCTGCCTTTCTAAAGTTTAAAGTCTTTGTTGAACCCAAGTAATCTGTTTTTTGATAATTTATTTCAAATGACACCATGTTATGATCACTGTTACCCAAATGTTCCAGGACTTGAATATTTGTTATTACTTCTACATTGTTTGATATTACCAAAACCAGTATTGCCCCTCTCCTGGTTGGTTCCTCAATAGTTTGGGTCATATAATTGTCTTTAAGCACCCCCAAAAACCTGTTTCCTTTTGTTGTAACGCTAATCTCATTGCCCCAGTCTATGTCTGGATAATTAAAATCCCCCATTATGCAAACATGACCCAGTTTTAATGCCTTCTCCATTTGCAAAAGTATTTTAGCTTCCTTAATCTCACAGATATTTGGTGGTTTATAGCATATTCCCACAAACATTTTCTTTATACTTTTACCTCCACTGCTAATTTCTATCCACAAAGTCTCTACATTTTCATCATTCCCTTCATAGACATCATCCCTTATAATAGGTTTTAGATCCGGTTTAACATATAAACATACTCCACCTCCCCTTCTATTTTTTCGATCCTTCCGAAAAAGAGAATAACCCTCTATATTAACTGTCCAGTCATGAGTTTCATCCCACCATGTTTCAGTAATGCCTATGATATCATACTGCTCCCTTGCAGCTATTACTTCAAGCTCCCCCATTTTATCTGTCAGGCTTCTTGCATTAGCAAGCATGCACATAAGTTTTTTTTCAGCCTGTACTATTATCGTATCTGCTCCTTCCTTTCTGCTCCCACTTGGTTTAGTCTTTAGAAGTTTTCTAGTATTATCTGTATTTACTATGGGTGTCTCACTGCTTGTCAAACTTGCACTTGCCCCCATTCTACCTCCATACCACCTTGTATCCTCATCTATTCCATTTAGTTCATTATCTGTTTCATTCTCCCCCCCCCCATCCTAGTTTAAAATCTCCTCCAACCTTTTAAGCATTCTCCCCCCTAGCACAGAAGATCCCTCTTCATTGAGGTGCAATCCATCCCTAGAATATAGATGGCACCTCTCAGAAAAGGAGTCCCAGTGCTCTAAAAACCCAAACCCCTCCTTCCTGCACCACTTTCTTAGCCATGCATTAACTTCCCTGATCTCTGACTGTCTCCCTGCGGTAGCGCATGGCACTGGTATATTTCAGAAAATACTACCTTGGAGGTCGTTGCCTTAAGCTTTTGGCCTAGATCCCTGTAATCATTTTTTAGGACTTTGTCATTGGTGCCAACGTGTACCAAGACCGCCGGGTCAATCCCAGCCCCCCCAACAATCTGTCTACCCGATCCGCAATGTGCCGAACCCGAGCACCCCGGAGACAACAAACTGTTCGGTTCATGCGGTCCCGGCAACAGATTGCCCTATCTACCTTCCTAATAATGGAGTCCCCTACCACCACAATCTTTCTTTGTATCTGAGCATCCTGAGTCCCCACTGTGCTGGAAGAACTATTCCCCTGGCTGCTAGAGGAATTATTCACCCCCAGCCTTGCCATTTCTGCCCCAACATTCCCAATATCATCACTAAACAAGGCAAATCTATTGGGATGTGTCAGCTCAGAAACGACCTGCCTCTCCCTATTGCCCCTGCTTCCCCTTATAACTGTCACCCAGCTACTTACCTGCTCCTCACTAACGGCAACCAAGCTACCTACCTGCTCCTCACTAACAGCGCCACCATCTGCACCACTAGTCGAAGCAAGGGCCTGCTCAGTGAGCTCTAATTCCCTTTCAAGATTGCCAATGTCCCTCAATATTGCAAGTTGCCTCTTCAGATCAGCAATCTCTGACTCTAAAGAGACCACCCGCTCACACTTTTCACAGCGGTATGCTCCTTGGAACAGCTGCTCCAAGTGCACATACATGTGGCAAGATGTGCATTGAGTGGCATTTTCAATCCTGCTCATTCTAGCAACTATGAAGTTTAGAAGTACTAACAGTAAACTGCACTTCAATAAACTATACCTTGTTTAACCCCTTCCTTGTTCAAACTGCTTCTGGTTCTAACTGCACACACTTTAACCAACCAGCACTTCAATCAACCACACAGATCAGTCAGAACACGCAAGCTGTACTTGCAATGATAATGACCTGGATTGGGAGTTTACACATAAATGTAGTAAGAAGGAGATCGATTTTTGGGATTTAACCATCTATATGTAGAAAATGCCACACTTAAAACTAAAACATACTTTAAGCCAGTGAACAGTAATAATTTCATCTTAAAGTTCAGCTGCTACCATCCGAGTTGGCTCAACAATATACCTGAGGGGTAATTTATAAGACTGAAAAGGAACTGCTCAGACAGTGAAAAATTGAATCAACAGTCTGAAATCCTCCATAATAGATTTTTAGAGAGGAACTACAAAAATGTAAAGTTAAAGAAGCTTTAAGTAAGGTTTAAACATTAGAAAGGAAGGATTTATTTACTTATAAAGAAGGAAAAAAGAGACAGAAATAGGGATAGGAAGTGGCTATAATATAGAATTTCCATGGCTCGACAACAGCACTCGCCCACACCCCTGGAGCGAGTGCATTTTGCCCGCTGTCCAGTGTTACCTGCGGCGGCGTGGTGCAGGGTCTCCAGCCATTCTCCTGCAACTTTGAGTGTCTCCCCTGCAGCTAGTGTGAAAATGGCTGTGTGGCGTAAAATGACAACGGGACGCTACATGACATCACACAGCGTCAAGTTGCCATGACATGCCATGTCTTGACGTCACGTAGCGTCCCGATGTCATGGCAACACGGCGTCATTTGACGCCACGCAGCCATTTTCACACGAGCAGCTGGGGAGACACTCGAAGTTGAAGGGGAGAAGCAGGAGATTGGCGGGAGATGCCGCCACAAGTAAGACTCGCGAGCGGGTAAAGTTTTTTTTTGTGGTCGAGTGTTTTTTCTTCTTCCGAATTTGTCGAGCCCTGAGCATTTCTGACAACCTATAATAGAGAGGCCAATAAAATCAAATATATAATAGGTCAACATTGACATATCCTTAAGCATGATCCCATTTTGAGGGATAATATCCCAGAGAGACCTAATTTGATCTTTCGGAGGGCACAAAACTTTAAACACAGTCTAGCCCCAAGTGCCGTCACAAATATCTAGGATCCAACAAACACCTGGCTGACCCAATGAAAGTGCTTCCATGGATGTGTGACATGTAAGGCATGCCAATTTGGTAAAAAGGACAAATTTAATTTTAAATCGAATATATCGAGAGATTTGCTTGTAATTAAAAAGTATATGAACAGTAAAACTGATCATGTTATTTATCTTCTGGAGTGCCCTTCAGTATGTGGGAAAAACAACACTTTTAAAAACCCGCATTTTGGAACATATAGGTAACATTCGGAAAAAAGTTTTAACTCACAACACGTCCAAACATTTCTCCCAAAATCATCAGGCTGACACAAAATGCCTGTGCTTCACTGGTATTGAACATGTCTTACCACATGGGAGAAGAAGAGACAGAGACCTGACAAGACGGGACATGTTCTGGATACACAAACTAAGAATGTTGGTACCCAACGGTCTGAATGTGGACATTGAGACAGACGTTTTTTTCTTACCCTAGATTCACATTCCTTTTATATCGGTCTGTATAAAGAGGTGATTTTGTAGCCCTGTCCATGTGGATATGGCTTTCTTGTTCTTCCTTCCCTCCATATTGATACACTTTCATTCAATATTTAACCATGTATCCCCCGGGACAATAGCTCATTTTCCTCGTGTAGATGCCACTGTCTACGGAGAGAACGAGAGAGGCGGGTTCCCTGTTCCCGGACACCGCTTAGCGGAAGCACAGACGGGACGGTCACGTGAGACGCCAAGCAGTGACAGAGGCGGTGAGATCGCGGCAGGTCCTTGACTCGGGAGACTCCAATCTGCATATACAGACTTGCTTTCTAATAATGTTTTAAAGAATGTACTTATTGTGAGTACGCACTTTTACAGATTCTCCAGATAACGTTCTTACATGTTTATACTATCCATACTATTGCGTTTCTCTATCTTTCCTGAGATTTACTGCACCTATCAGATATATTCAACAATAAACTGCGACAGTATGGGGTTTACCTTTTTACATTTGACAAAATGTGAGTAGAGCTCCTTCTGACTCCACACCATAGCTCCAGTTACCTCTTAGAGATACATTGTAAAACGTACACAATAGTGTCCATTTAGGGTTACAATACATCATAGTGCTGCCATTAGAGGAATCCTTTTCCTGATACTATATAGTGTATGCGCCTGTCCCTTACTGGTACACAGAACAGTT
Organism: Ascaphus truei; assembly: GCF_040206685.1. Classification (NCBI taxonomy): domain Eukaryota; kingdom Metazoa; phylum Chordata; class Amphibia; order Anura; family Ascaphidae; genus Ascaphus; species Ascaphus truei. Next base: position 403,612,895 of record NC_134484.1, on the reverse strand, counting down.
AGATCAATGCAGTTACTCTTTCTGCAGGACTCCTCTCAATACATAGCAATCAGTCACCACAACCTCTGTAGGTGATTCCTCTGTGTATTGCCCAACAGCAGTATCGCTGCCTATAGGTGTCTTTATCCTCCCATTTATTTGATGTATTTTGTATTAATAAATAGTTTTTAGTCATATCATTTCTCCACTGAGTTTGTGTTAGGATTCGGCGTCCCCTGCGTCCCCCACACAGAATATCTTCTACCTTCAGGGAGACCCTGGACGCACGGCACAACCCTGCTTTACCGGCTTCTGCGGCTCCTCATCCCTGCCGCCCTTGCGGGATCACCCCTCTCTGCGATTCCGCCGCTATTCCCCCTCCTCGGCGCCGGGCACGTTCCCTTCTCTCCGCACGTACGCGTGCAGCTTCCTTACAGAGCGCACGCACAGTGCACACTCTTCTTCCTGCCCACCGGACCTCAGGCTCCACCCCCGCATGCCGCACGGCCGTACTCACTGCAGTACTAAGATTCACCTGGCTTGTAATGGCTGCACCAATCAGGAGTCTCTCTGCAGTTCCTCCTGACCCGCCTCCATTCCTGATTGGCCCTCCCTGCTTTATCTAGCTTCTCTGTCCTAACTCGACATAGTCTCTGCATGGATGATACTCTGTCTACTCTTGGTGATTTCACAGGTTCTGACACGGCTCGTATGACTACCCCCTTTGGCTCTCGACCTCAGCACTCCTCGGATTACGCACTCTCTGGCTCCCCTCAAACACGGCTTGGACTTCGACCTTCCTCCACTCTCCGCTCCCTGACCTTGGCGTGACAATCACAATTCTACTTCTACACCCGGTACCGGCAAGTATTGTCTACCTTACTACATCTGGCCTGGCAACGCTTAATACCACACTCCGGACACGCTCCCTTTGCTGCGGGTGCGTGTATTACCACTTCCCCCTTCAGCTCAGGGGACGGGTCTGGTCTGCGGGCAGCACCGGCGTAACAGTTTGTTAGTGGTATCTCTTGTTATAAGAATATACACTATATTTGGCTCTGACTCATACGTTCTGCACTTGTGCAGTTATACACAACAAATGTATTGTATTTCCTCTGTGTGTGTGTTAAATAAAGAGTACATGTAATCTGGGGACTCTCTGGCTCTCTGCCTCCATCTGGATGCATTAGATATCAGTTCTATGTTCTTATATATACACAGTATACCTCCTTCCCATGTGCACCAACCACTAGTATCTTTTTTGGTTTTGGTCTTACAGGATCATCTCCTGTTCTTTTAGACGCTATCTGCTTCCGGCCTCCTGAGCTCTCTGCGGGCTCCCTATTAATTCCTGTATAAATTAAAAAATTCTCCTCTGTTCTTTTAAGGCTCACACTTCACCCCACATCCGTATATATCACTGCTCTGGTCTCTTGATACACCCCTACTCACTTCATACGCCTAACTGAAAGTTGTCTCATCTTTGCTCCTTTAACTTTTACAACCGTCTCTCGTCTTAAACGTTTATCACTAATATCTCCCTACCTATGGAATGCTCTTCCACTAAATATTCGTCAAGCATCTTCACTTTCAACATTCAAATCCCTGCTGAAAATTCACCATTTAAAAGAAGCTGCTCACCCAATGGCTATAATCCACAGAAGGCCGTCACTTTTGCTCTAATAACGCACGTTACCGAAATTGGGAACGGACATTATTTTTCTTTAAAGCTAATGAGATTCAAAAATTGTAAAAGGAGCAGCGTTATTAACGGGGATTTTCCTGTCTCGGTGACGAGTTCTCCAATACACTGCACATGTGCATTTGTCAAACTTAAACGTGCATTACTAACGCGTTTGTTAAAGACGCCTTACTCGTGTCCGTTACCAAAAGCTAATGCAAATATTGTTTTAATATTGAGAAATTTTACATGTTAATACTTATAACTTTTTTCCATTATTTATAGTGTCCGTTCTTCATTTATTTTAAGTGTACATTAATAACAATTAAATATGAATGACTATTGTTGAGGTATGTATGGATATACATTAGTGTACACCCATACTTAATACAGTAATTATTCCATTATATACCATATTAGTTTGCACAAACATATCACTTTAATCACTAAAAACCATAATATAGTTTATGATTGTGACATTTATTTGATCCGTAATATATATTTTTGTAATGAAAGGGTTAAGTCTTATACTTATTGCATTGTGTTTTGGGCTCATATTCCCAGAAAAAACAATGATAATCATGGTCTGAATGTTGGCAACGCCAGCTTTTGGAAGGTCTTAAATATCGTTGCGTTATTCCCACGTGCTCACATTAACAGAGATCTGAGAATCTCCATTCTTGGGTAAACTGCTCATAACCATATGATTTGCACATGAGTATGCAAAACGTCTGTTAGAATGTATCGATTTGCTATTTTCCAGTTGAATGTGAGGACATCCTATCCCTAAGCACCTTTGGGGGGAGGCATTACGGATATCGATACATTTTTAGTGTTACGTCATTGCAATTTAACGTAACGCCCGGGGCAGGATTACAGAATAGGCAGACTAAGCACGTGTTTAGGGCACCAGCAAAGCAGGGGCACCACAAAAAAGAAGATAACATTTTTTTTTTTAAGAATTTGATATTTAAAAAAAAAAAAAAAAAAAAAAAGCATCGAAGTACAGTAGTCACCATGGGAAAAATCAACCTTTGTTGGATTTTCGTACACTCCACTATATACTCCATCCCCATTTTTCTGTTCTGTTTTATAACTTATCCCCACTTAAACTAGGGGGGGGAACACGATCGAAGTAGATCGAAATAATGTGAGGAAATCAGATCCTGTCATGTGTTGTAATAAATTTATGTTTAATTATTGATATATATTTTTCTGAATTATATATACTTGATTCGTTTTTTTCTTCTTATATGTTATATATATATGGCACCCAATAGTGTGGTAATATTGGCCATTTTTGGACAACTTTGTCCCACCATGCAAAAAAGTTAAGCATTTTTTAATTGAATATTAAGCAAGAAATGTGGAAAATGTGTACGTGTTGATTTGTAGGTCACAATAGTTGCAACATCTGCAACATCTGCAGTTTCTAATGTTATTCTCATTTTCACCGTTAGATGCCAGAACCGACACCATTTTATATGTTAGTCCTTTATGGCTCGTTGCTGCATCTCTACTACGCGGCCAATGCCTGGCTTTGTGTAACCCCACATTTAGCGCGTAATCTCATTTCGGTATGGTTTTGGGTGACGCGAGCCGTAGAAAAGGTTAGAATCCCTATACTAAGAATTTGTTTTTGCTTGTTTCCAATTGGTTTCAAAATTCAGTATTTCGTGTGTACAAAACATTTGTCTATTTGTCCAATTATTTTCAAAGCAAATGTACTGTAAGTATTATACTGTTTTATTAGTAACTTAAAAAACGTAATGGTAATAATGCCAAATATTTATGCGTTCTGTATACATTTTTGGTCAATCAAAAATGAAGCAGTTTTTATGAAATTTGACGAAAAAAAAGCTATTTTAATTTCAGCATAGTATACGAACAGACAAAGTCCAGTTATCGGTGCAACAGGCACAATATACAGGTAGAGAATGTCAATCAAATATCTTCTTAAAATGCTTTAGTGGGAGCAGTTCATAATATTCATTGGAGCATAATGATATGAATATGTGCATATTGCTCATATGTTAAGAGTATGGAAAGTATTGTATTGATTATCCTTAGCTTATATAATTGTAGTCGCTTCTGCTTTAGGCTTAAATCATAAGTGGGATTTATGGAGTACTGGGGGAGCACAACAATCATAAGATAATGTGCACCTTTTCACCACCACACTTAGATAAGACTACTTAGAGCATATAGGTTAAAACAATACTATCTAGCACAGTATAACTCCAAAGGTAACTCACTGCTGGTTGAGACAGAAGCTCCATAAGGCATATATCCAATCTTGATTGAAAATAGAAGCTCCACTAGGCGTGCATCCGACTGAATGGCAAATAGCAGGGAGGGTAACCTCATAAGAGGAATAAGTGGAGCACTGCAGGTAGGATAAAGCAGCAGGACAGACGGCATACAAAGTATGAAAAAAATCCAATTTATTAGGTGGTGACTAAGAGAGACATCCACAAAAATAGGACAACCAAGTCACTCTGACGCTATTTGGGCAAAGCCCTTTGTTAAAGAGTTATGTCAATCTCTTATGAGGTTACCCTCCCTGTTAATTTCAGCATATACGTTTTGTGTCATTTCGAAAAATATTTTTTTTTTTACGGTTTAGTATTGTTTTTTTAAAATTACATATGGGGGGCACCGTAAAGTTTTCAGTGCTTAGGGCCTCTAAAGGTCTTAATCCGGCCCTGGTAACGCCCTTCTGTCAATATACCCCAAAATGTTTGATGCATCTAATGCGAACTCCAGATGTCCATGACCACCCTGACGGCACTTCTAATAATGCACTTATACTCCTCCTGTGTCAGTAAGCCACTCGACATAACATTTAGATTGTAAGCTCTTTGGGGCAGGGTCTCCCATTGGCTTATGTTGTCAGGTACTTTTTGCACTTATCCCCATTGTTTGTAAACACTAGACGGAGGGAACCCGCATTCAAAAAGATCAAAAACCAATATCAGAAGAACAAGTAATTTACTGACTATCTTAACAGTAACATACACGGTGGAACATGTGTAACATGAGATCAGGTACAACAGCCAGAGCTCAGAGACAAAGTGCAGTAGTGGCATAATGACATGTGAAACAATGAAACATGATAAGCAATACTTATCTCAGCTTTTAGTCTAAGCTAACCCAGCTATATGCAGGCTGCATTTCCTTCAGATCCGATCCCATGATGGATGTTGTTGTGATTACTCTGCTCTAGACTTTCCAGCGCTATTAAGGCCGTTCTACAGTGTGTGCGCCCGTGCACACGCGCGTGCCAGTGCGAAACGCACGTGTGCGCCCGTGCACACGCGCGTGCCAGTGCGAACGCGCGTGCACGTGACGCACACTTTTTGTGTGTATAGAGTCCGTGTGACAGGCTGGAAAGGTAGTGTGTGTGTGTATATGTGTGTATATGTGTGTGTGTATGTGTGTGTTATAACTACGTTTTAAATAAATAAATACGTTAATAAATTATTTATTAACATTGTACATACATACACATACTGTAGTGCCGACGATTATTCTAAAACAAATCTGGGGCAATCTCCAAAAAGACCCAGGTGCATGCTGGGTACATGCTGCAACATTTCACACTTTTCTGCAGACAGACTAATGGCCCATCGGATTAACAGCGGGGGTCCTTGGCAGCCCCATTCAAACTGAATGGGCTGCTAGGAACCCCTGCTGTGTTAATCCGATGGGCCATTAGCCTCTGCAGAAATGTCACTGAAATGTACCCAGCATTTACACAGCATGTACCTGGCTAGTTTAAGGCAAGTTTTAGAATACTCGTTGGCTTGTCTGTACACACACACACACACACACACACACACATATACATACATTTCAGTGGCGGTAGCGGCGCAAATTCTTTATTTTACTCATCTTCCACCTTGTCGGCCGGTTCCACGCACGTGACACCATTATAGAAAGGCTGACTAACCTCAGCCAACTAAAACTGCCGCGCGCGCATGGCGTAGCAAGCGCACGCAGTATAGAACAGCCCTTAGTCTGTGCTGAGGTTTCTCTCTGTTGGTAACAAATAGCTGGGTACATATTTATGTGAGCTGTCACGTACGGCACACCTGTGTGCACGTGACCTGCATATGGGACAGGGGTTAATACATAGCTCGCAAGCTGTTCCACTTTTCACCTTCACAAATGTCCCTCAAAAGAACAATATATCCCCTCAATCTGTCATATACGGTATGGCACACCTGTGAACACGTGACTTAGAAATGCAACCAGGGTTAATACACATGGCTACTCTAGCAAACTCACTTTTCTCCCCCGCAAGGTACTTTCAATTAGTTAATATGAACCCCTTACTCAATTGCAATCAGATCTATCCAGTGCCACCACCCAAAAATTATGCAAAAATATTTAAATAATATATCTGCTAGGGTCTCAGGTCCCTGTTTATTATAGAAAAACTATGCACTTAACACACAAAAATCTGTTGTAGCAAAATGTGTCCGAAAATGTAAATAATCTCTCTCCAGAGTGTGCACCAGTTCATTCAGAGCCCCAAAGCATCACTTATTAAATATTTTAATATACCGGTATATAAAAATGAAAAAGGATTACAATAACTTACAATGACAGTAAATGCAGGACAGTTTCTTAAAATAACAGGATAAAACATAAAACAGAAATCCCTATACATTACATTACCATATGTCAGGATTTTCTCCCAGAGAGGTAATTGGCGAAGTAAATATGAGAAATCATGTGTTTGGTCCAAAACACACCTCTGTTGAAGTCTGATTTTCATAATACCTTGATAAGTCTTATGTTCTATTTTTTCCTCATTGAAACAACATAAACCCACCCCTGTCATAAATCAGCTGCGACATTGACAGTTTTACGACAGAGAAGAAAAACCTTCTACCTTCTTTAAGGTTTGTCTCAATATATAACTACACTCATAACTTCCCTTCTCTATTAGCTAGACACATCAATAGATTCAGGTGGTCATGATGGACGTAACTAGACTAAGTATGACCATCTTTCCCCTAAATTTGAACTACAAATGGATATCTGTATCTTATTACCTGCTAGAAATCATGTGTCTGACCTCATTGCATACCACTCTTTGCCACGATTACAGATATGTAACTCTTAGTATGTACAGTAGATGACATCACATAATATTCTCATTTTTTATAGAGTCCTCCAATGAGGGCATAACCTGTGTGCCACCTCACTGGAACGCACCCGTAATCATTCACGGACATTTAGTTTTCTTTGAGGCTGACGGAATAGTCTCTAGTTATCGTTTATGACCTTATACAACACATGTGTCACTTTTAGTGGGCATCCGTGATAGGCCCCCCAATTAAGTCCTCTTTGAAGACCAGCACAGACCCAAGAAAAATCTTGACCTGTCATAAATCCAATATATTGTATTTTTAAACACAAACTGTAGCTACATTAACCCCTGGAGCACCAGATTGATTAAAATACCTAATATCTCAGGATATTATCATGACACAAGCTACACAGGGAAGTATTACGGTTATATAGAACCATTGGGAACTGGCCTGAAGATGGGGGGCAACGTTTTGAGGGAAACCCCATGTCCTAATATTTGTAAATTTTATTTTATTTATTTTTTATTTATAAAATATTTTACCAGGAAGTAATACATTGAGAGTTACTTCTCGTTTTCAAGTATGTCCTGGGCACAGAGTAAAACAAAATAATAAATGGTTACAAATACAGTTACATAAATGAACAAGGTATACATTATATACAAGACATTGCATGCACAGTTAAAGAAAATATATATTATGAGCGTATGAAACAGTTACAGACCAGATTAAAGTGTGAGACAGCCTTAGATTTGAAAGAACTTAAGCTGGTGGTGGATATGAGAGTCTCTGGTAGGTTGTTCCAGTTTTGGGGTGCACGGAAGGAGAAGGAGGAACGTCCGGATACTTTGTTGTATTCTTTTTTAGTTTTTGTTATTAGCCCCTGTGGCAGGACGGCCTGGAGGCATGGTCAGACAATTGTCCACACGTGCAGTTTCAGGGTAAACCAAATGTTGAGTGGTTTTATTTCTCCACAACACAAATAAACATTTGGGCACACTGTCCCTTTAAGGAAAAACAAATCTTATAAAAAGAACACCTACTCCCCATAGGGATATTTTGCTAAACTCTCCAGGCCCTATCTATCAGACTGACTGGCTTTGTCCAGTTCCCAAACCCTAAACATATATCACAATTAGATTGTAAGCTCCTCGGAGCAGGGACTCCTCTTCCTTAATGTTACTTTTATGTCTGAAGCACTTATTCCCATGATCTGTTATTTATATTATTTGTTATTTATATGATATGTATTACTAGGAAAGCCTTCTGGATAAGTGCTTGCACAGAATAGCTCTGTAGTCTGAGACAGCCACCTACTACAAGCATTAGCCTCCTTATCAAGCTGTTTGTCAGCTGTCTCAGCTTACTCCCTGATTGCCCAAGTATTCTTACTGGGTTAACCTTCTGAGTGCTGGATGAAGGACTCAGATGTATGTTTCCCAGGCATAATTATCAGTACCAGACTTCACCCTGTCACAGCCCCCCTTTTTCATTTTTTCTGTTTTTGATTACCTATCCCAGTGTTACCCACTCTTTTCCCCCTTTTGTTCTCTACTTCTGTGGAGTGTTCATCAGAGCTTAGACATTATGTCGAGATAAGTATTGCTTATTATGTTTAATTGTTACACATTGTTACACATGTCATTATGCCACCACTGCACTGAATTCAGTGTACTGTATGTTACTGTTCAGATATTCAGTAGATGGCTTATTCCTATATCATTTATTTTGAGGGATAAAGGAGTTCCTCTGGGTTCCCTGCACCGATACGTTTTTGTTGCCTCTCTGAGTTAGGAGTGCTAATTCTTACCATTTTATACATATCCCCATTGTTTGTACTTTATTTACCTTGCTTTGTGATTTTGCATACAATGTTGGCGCTACATACATTAGTTAAAATTATACATGCATACATACAAACATACATATGCAGTAAAATTGTTATGTTAGGTTTCAAAAACGTATATGCATTTGTACCATTACCTAAAATGTAATCACAGGAAGCGGCTCAATCAAAAGTGATATAGATTAATCGTGACTGCAATCCAGAACGCTTACTTTTTCAGCAGCCTATTACATTAATTACAACCGCTACAACCCGTCCCCATAATCTACAACACATTGAACTACTTTATCTCACTAAGATTATCCTAGAAAAATGCAAAAGTAAATGATAATCTAATTTATTTTTCATTTAGCAAAAAAAACAAACCTGAAAAGGCTAATTTGGGACTAACAGGGATAACAATTATTTTCCTTTTATAAACCGAAGAGAAGGATATTATGATTCTCTCTGTACATTTTGTAATTCATCTCACTCTTTTCTTTGCATTACTGCAACCAAACTGTGCACTTGCATGGTCCTTTTTACAGACATACAGTGCCGCTTACATTGGCCGTGTTCTCTGCTTTCAGGGGCAGCCTAATTCCTCTCACCTTTCACTCTCCAAGGAATTCAAAATATCTGTCTCTCACTTGAAATCTGGTGGTTCCTGTCTCAACATTCTGCATCTTATTGGCTCTGTGAGCCTGATACTGCTTCTTCTGCCAATACCCCTGTTTGAACAGTCCCTTTGCTTTCCATACATATGTGCAGGTTGCATACGGTTCTTCTGTGTGAGGCTTCTGCCCAGATTGCCTGCCAGATCCCCTGAGTTCTGGCCCAGTAAGCAAACATTTTCTGGATAACATTTTGCACAGCATGTTATAGTGTTAGCATAATAAATTACTCCATCTTTCACATCAATAGTGTGTAAATAACGCCAGAGACTGTTTATTAAACAGCGGTACTCTAAAAAAGTTACCCTGGTATTTAAGACCATTTGCATATGCTTTTAGTGACAGTTTTATCAGCAGTTTTGCCATTTGGTTGCATGTGTATTAGCTGAGATCGTCCAATCTGAGCTTAAAGTTCTGTGTGAATGTTACAGTCATTTCTTTGCGATTTTGATGAAGTATGCATTTTACTGAATGTATTAAATGAATATGTATGTGTGAAAAGGCTGACCCGGCTCCTCATATCTCAAACACCTGTCGTGCTTAATTGCAAAATGCATAGTCTCAACTTGCTTCCCTTCCCTTTCCTGCTCATACCGGAGATATTCTGGAAATAAAGCTCATTTAACATTTGTCACTTTGCATATTCAAATGAGCCTATTTCAAGGTATCGCGCCCTCTCAGGGTCTGAGTGGAAGTAAGGCAAAGCCATACGTAATGTCCCGTTACTGGAAGCCAGCGGTAACAACGCTACAATAACGTGACGTTATGCCTATGCTAATGACATGTACCGCGGCCATGGTTTAATATAATTAGCTTTGTGGCTATGCGTTCACCTCAGAGAAAGTAAGTCCTGCTCCTGTTTTAGGTAACACCCCGTTATGAGCCCTGATTTATCGCAGCTGTGTGGGTCTAGCCCTTAGTATTTATTAATATATTAATAATATCAGTATGTATGGTGGTCCACCACCAGATTATTAATAATGAGGCCCACAAGAAGAAAAGGTCGCAGGACCCAGGCAGTATTCGTTCTCAGCCCACATTTTGCCGCTACCACTTCATTAATTACTGTTTCTCATCGCATATGATTATGCCTGGGTTGTCAAATCTGGTACCATTGTCATTAATCAATAAGATGGGAGAATTAGGCCGTGTGTATAGTGCCCGCGATGGCGCCGCGACGGATGACGTCGCTGGCGACAGACAGGGTGATTGATTGGTTCAGAGACAGTCACATGTGGCGACAGTCTCTGAAAAATCAAATTTAACCCGATACCAAATTTTTTCTGCTCCGTCGCTGTCGTACTTACTATAAGCGCCGGAGTCAATTGTTTTGTTTTCGAGCGACGTCGCGGACACTATAAGCGCAGCCGTAGCATTTGAGTGGGATTTCTATACTGTGAACAGCTGCAAAGAGTGTAAGATTGTAATTCAATATTAGCCTGGTGTCTTCTCCTTGTCAGGGAAGATTTAAGCCTCATTCATTTTAATTTGAATGGGAATGAAATCTTCCCAGAGAAACAGAGGCCAGCTTCACGCCATATTGAATAGGAGTTGAAAAGTTAATTTTAGGCTTTCAGCTTTAACTTCGTAACAAGGATTTGGGAATTAGTAAAAATGCCATAATCAAAGCAAATCTGCAAGGACTATTTTCCTGGGAAGTTTGGTGCACAGTGTGTCTACTGTATGTGCTAGGAATCGCAAATGGCTTTTTTGAAGCCCAAAATTGTGAAACGTAAATCTCATTTTAAATTGCGCCTGTGTACTAACCTGACATTTCTCAATATGCATCATCAGTGTCAAAAATCATTTTTTTTTTTGGTGCAGAGAATCGGACTGTGCTAGGCTTACAGATATAAATAGTATGCGCTGAAAAAGAATGTACCTGTGCACCCCAAAAAAGGAGAATGTGTGTCAAAACCATACCTGTCGTAAACCCTTAAAACTCTGTTTGTACTGTTAGCAACATAATTATGAGCTACTGTATGTATCAACCAAAAAATGTACTTGATGCAGCATGGATAAATTCATTATATAGGTCAACAAAATATTTAATTTTCATAGTATAGTTATCATAAATAATATTACAGTAATAATGAATATTTACTAGTTCTAGTTATAAATGTAAAAATACACACCATTCTGTTTCCCTTTCATTGTATTAAAGCTGCAGTTCAGTCAATATCCTGCATGTGTGGTTTTTTTTAATAAATCAGTTCTGTACTGTGAGAAAATACTTGTAGCATTTTCTTTTTTAAAAAAAAAACAACTTTGAAAGACAATTTTTTATGTATTCTAATGTAACGAGCATTTTTGTTTCTATAGCAACCCTTTAGAAAGGCACAACCCCTTCCTTTAATGTAACAGGCTCTGGCACACCCCTTTGTGAGTCCTGCCCCCACCACAGCCGTGCACGAGCATGAGCACAAATGTATCAGTCATTGCCTGGTCACATGATCTTCCCCCAGAACTGACAGAGCAGCAGCAGAAAAGGAGTAGCTCAGAATTAATTAATTAAACCTTATTCCATTGCACGTGTGTAGTTAATGTTAAATATTAACAACTCATTTAAAATCAAATCTGTATATATAATACTGTAAACAATATGTATATTTAATTTTATGTGAATGTGTACAATTCAATGTGTGTTATTAAAATTAATAATGGCTTGTTCTTGTATAGCGCTGCTAGCTTTACATAGCACTTTACAGAGACATTTTGCAGGCACAGGACCCTGCAGAGCTTAGGTGTGTATGTATGTGTTTGTATGATATAGATATATATGCACACACACGCATATACATGTGCACGCGCACACATACACACGCACACATACATGCGCACACACACGCACACATTCACGCACACATACATGCGCACATACATGCACACATATACACGCACACAAACATGCGCACACGCACACATAAACATGCACACATATACATGCACACACGTATACGCACACACAAACATGCGCACATAAACATGCGCAAACGCACATATATACACACACAAACATGCACACACGTATACATGCGTACACGCACACATATACATGCGCACACGCACACACAAACATGCGCACACGCACACATACATTCTCGCACACATTCATGCGCACACGCACACATACACACGCATACATACATGCGTACATATACACACACACAAACATGCGCACACGCACACATAAACATGCGCACACGCACACATATACACTGTGTGTGCGCATGTTTATGTGCGTAAATATTTATGGTATTGCTTGACCTGAGGAAGAGGAAAACTTTTGAAAGCTTGTCCCATGACACAAATTGTTGGTCCAAATAAAAAAAAGGTATCAATAAATACTGATAAACTCTCTCTCTATATATATATATATTTTTTTTTTATTTATATACAGGCATACCCCGGTTTAAGGACACTCACTTTAAGTACACTCGCGAGTAAGTACATATCGCTCAATAGGCAAATGCCAGCTCACGCATGCGCCTGTCTGCACGTCCTAAACAGGAATACCAGCTCCCTACCTGTACCGAAGCTATGCGCAAGCGGGGAGACTATAGAGCCTGTTACATATGTGTTATTTACATCAGTTATGCACGTATATGACGATTGCAGTACAGTACATGCATCGATAAGTGGAAAAAGGGAGTGCTTCACTTTAAGTACATTTTCGCTTTACATACATGCTCCGGTCCCATTGCGTATGTTAATGCGGTGTATGCCTGTATACTGTATGTATATATGTATGTATGGATATATAGCGAAGGTCAGCAGCCGGCAGCGGAGGGAGAGAAGGACGGCATCCTGCAGCGAAGCTCGGCAGTGGCAGAGGATAGTACCTGGCGGCGGAGGGAGAGAAGGACGGCATCCTGCAGCGAAGCTCGGCAGCGGCAGAGGACAGCAGTGGTGGCGGAGGGAGAAGAGGACCATGTGCATGGGACAGGAGCGGGACAGGAGGGCGGTAGGGAGGAGTTACGCTGTAGCAGCGGCAGACACTGGAAGTCAGAGAATACTTCTGTCAGACCGCTTGTGTGTGTGTGTGTGTGCGCATGCACGCGCGCACACACACACACACACACACACCTCTATCTAGACAAATCACCCAAAAATCTACTCGCCCCAGTCCCACCTTTTAAAAAAAGAAATGTAATAAATTCCAAGTAAGAACTAATAACATTTGTTTTTGACATAACCGTTTATTTATTGTATTACATTTATACTTTACTACAACTAGTCCTTGTTACTGTACATAGTTCCTTACCAATCTAGTAAAAAAAGCCAGATATAAATGAGTGAGGGAGAGGGTGGGTGGGTGATGGTGAGGGTGGGTGACGGAGAGGGTGGATCGGTGAGGGAGAGGGTGGGTGACTGGTTGGATCGGTGAGGGAGAGGGTGGGTGACTGGGTGGGCGGGAGAGGGTGGGTGACCGGGCGGGCGGGAGAGGGTGAGTGGGTTAGAGGGTGAGTGGGTGGGCGAGAGAGGGTGAGTGGGTTTGAGGGTGAGTTGGGCAAGAGAGGGTGAGTGGGTGGGTGGGTTTGAGGGTGAGTGGGTGGGTGGGCGTTAGAGGGTGAGTTGGGTGGGAGAGGGTGAGTGGGTGGGCGGGCGAGAGAGGGTGAGTGGGTGGGTGGGCGAGAGAGGGTGAGTGGGTGGGAGAGGGTGAGTGGGTGGGTGGGACAGGGTGAGTGGGTGGGTGAGAGATGGCTGGGCGGGAGAGGGTGAGTTTGGGTGGGAGAGGGTGAGTGGGTGGGTGGGAGAGGGTGAGTTAGAGGGTGAGTGGGTGGGCGAGTGGGTTGGTGGGCGGTTGGGTGTGAGAGGGCGGGAGAGGGATAGGGTGGGTGACTGGGTACTTGTGGTGACACACTAATATACACACACACACACACACACACACACACACACACACACCCATATATATATACACACACACACATATACATATATATATATATATATATATATATATATATATATACACACACACACACATATATATATATATTGTGACATAGTCCAAAGATGTTAGGCAGCTTTCTGCTCCATTTTAGAGCAGAAAGTGCAGGAATAGTTAATGATCCGTTCCACAGCTTCCCATTAACTCAGGCAGCTGGATGGAAAATCCAGACCACAGATTACAATGGCTCTAGTTCTCCCTCACCTGCTCTTCTAATCACATGCACAGGTACTTAGAGCAGAGAGGTTTTGCATTTCACTCTCTCTCCTTAGAGCCTGGAGGCTGGGGGTATCGCTGCTCCCCTGTTTCCAGTATCGGGGTTGACGGCCCCTCCACATATCACAGTACCAGAGGATTTGCCTGGACCCCACGAACAGATAAGACAAAACAAATGGTTATTGCTGTTGCTAAAAGACTGTGCTGTATCTTGTGACCCTAAATGAGAGAGCATTGTTTTAAGCTGGGGAACCAGTTTAGTTGGCCAGCAGCTGTTAGAGAGACTGATTCTGATGTGTAGTTAGATCCCTGAAAGGGATAGGATTTTGCTTATATGATTTTGGTTTTATTTCTTGAAATAACAGAGTGGGAAATACAGTATTGTAACACTGAAATATGTGAACTGCTGAATGAAAGTATCTGAGTACCTCTAACCTTCACATGTTAAAGCTGCAGTACCTTACTTGGATGAAAATAAAGCAGGCAGAAGCCTGAGTTAAGCAGCATAATACTTTGCATGATCCTGTTTGTTGTATAATTAACCCTAGAAGACTGTGTCGGGAAGAACCCAGACAGACGTCAGCGCTACAAAAGAGGGGCGTTTGTCACATATGGTGGAGAATGCGGGCAGACACTAAAAAAGTCTGTGGGTTTGCAAATAAATGCGGGGGTTTAAAATGGCCGCCGAGCTGAACTAAAGTACAGATGCTATGAGTGAAGTCTGTCCCACTGTGTATATCAGTTGTGCTTCTAGCATACACAGAGAATGTGCGAAGTGTGGATGCAATAGCACCCTGAACCCAAACAGAAAACCAAAATGTTTTGCTGAAAAAGAAGGAAAAAAAAAAAATTGCATCTAGCAAGTGCTGTTTGTAAAGCTAATGCCTTTTGCTGAAGTGAGTGAATTTGCAGCTAGCAAGTGCTGTATGCAAGTTGCTGAAGTGAGTGAAATTGCAGCTAGCAAATTGTCCCTGCCGGGTTTCTAAAATGGCCGACGTGAAATGTTTGTTTTGTAATGTACATAATCATGAAAAACAGTGTCCCTTCAGGCCATACGATGATGATGATGATGACGACTCGTATGTGGCCCCTGGAGGAGAGTCGTACCCACAGATGAATTTAGTATGCTGGGCCTGTCATAAAGTAGGTCACATGGAAGATGTGTGCCCCAAAATTTTCAAAGACAAACAGCTGCAAAAGCAAGCAACGCCCTATGAGTGCAAGCAAGATGTGGAAGCTGATACCAGTGAGCGTGTGCCCAGTACCACTGATATCTCTGGAGCTAATAAAGCAAAAAGAAAGAAGAAGAAAAAGAAAACTGTTCCTCAAGTCACAGGGGAAGTGACCGAGCCACTTGAACCTGCGCTGTCAGGACATGCGTCAGAAAGGCGCCGAGATGTGCTGCAGACCGGAGTGACCGGCAGAATTGTCACGGGAACAGTGGCAAAGGAAAAGGAGGAGCAAAGGGAAGCTGAATCCGTGAACCAGGATAAAGAGGCTTTGGTTTCTGCACTCCAAGCTGCCCGCCATAATTATGAAGTCCTGTGGCAGGATTTGGTGAAGGAGCGAGAATGGAGCAAGAAGGAGCGAGAATGTTGGATGGAAGAGCGAGAATCGAACGCCGAATTACAGAGGTGTATACTTCCAGCTTTACAGGAGTACGAGGCTTTGAAGAAAACAGAGTCTCTCTTACGGAGTGAGCTGGAAGAGGTGACGACTAGGCTGGAAAAGGCCAACACCGTAATGGCTATCCTAAAACAGAAATACGGGAAGGCTCTACAAGAGGTTCACGCGCTCAGCACAGAGGTGCAAAACTCACGCCTGGAGGGCCACGGTCTGAACACAGAGCTGGGAATGTTGAAGCAAACCCATGAGATTGCCCTGAGTGAGTTAGAGACTGTAAAGCAAGAAAATGAGACTCTGAAATTGGAAAATTCAGATTTGACTGACCAAGCAGAAAAAGTAAAGAAACAGTTGACTCAGGAAAAATTAGAAGTGCAGGAAGCACTACAGAATGCATTGATGCACACTCAGAGCCAGCACCAGGAAGAAATGGACGCTCTGAGAACAGAATTGCGACATATATGCACAAAACAGAATTCTCTCGTGGAGGAACTTAACGTTTTGAAAAAGGAGAAAAGCGTTAGAATAATTCAGAAGCACTGCACAGCTCTTATCCAAGGAAGAAGGGAAAGAGAAAATTATCGGCGTAAACGCGCCGCAACTATCATCCTACAGGCTGCCTACAGAGGGATGAAAATTCGTCAGTTTAATCGCCGGAATAAAGCAGCCTGTGTACTTCAATCATTCTACCGTGCCCGCATGGTACGAAACAGGTTCCTCATTATGAAAGGAGCAACTATAAAGATCCAGTCTCTGACTAGGATGACACAGAACAGGATTCACTATCAAACCCTGAGAAATGCGTCACTGGTTATACAGCGGTATTTCCGCCTTTATAAATGTAGGCCTCAGGAAAGAGAGGCCCAACACTACATGCCTGCCGGCTGCAAAGGTAAAATGCCACAGGGTACAGCCGGAGTTAGTGAGAACCCCATCAAGGTAATCAGTGCTTCATCTTCTAAATACCATATAATTGCCCCAGAGGGGAAATCCCAAATCTCTGAGAGTGATGGTCTTGAGAAAATACATGGCAGTAAGAAGTACCATAAAGGTTCAAAGGTTGCAAAGCAAAAGCGACGAAGGTCAACGCTGGCCTTGAATTTTTCCGGATCTCGCCACTCTGGGCCACAATATAAAGACAAAGACTATCCGGCCCCAGAGTTCTGTCAGAGGCTAAAGAAACAGTCCAGTCATTTGCAGGTTGCAGCAGCCTATGAAATAAAGTCAGGAAATGTAATGGACTGGAAGTCAAAGAAAAAAAAAAAAAAAAAATGTGTTTGGGGAATTGACCGATATTTCTTTTTGTTATTACATGTGTGGACTATGTCACGGACACTTAACTATGCAAATAAGCTATTGTAGTTAAGGTATATTAGGCCTCTAGCTAGAATAAGCATTTTGTCAATATTACAATGTTATATTGGTTCTCTGTGTTGAAAATGTAGCTAAACTACAAATTAATATACAGGGTTGATGGCCCTTTCAGTTGGTAAATTATATAATGAGGTTCATATTCTAGAGTAGAACAACCCAGGGAGGTAATAGAAATTGTCTGGTTTTCTGAATATATTTAGCATATCCTGGGTTGTAAGAATGTGTGCTAGACACTTATTTTTCAAAATAGTTCCCTAATAGAGAGCAACAAAATATGTTTGCCAAATATAGTCTCTTATGACGAAACCTATTGTCCATAATTGCCGTGGGAAAAGTTCATATTCGTGTCATGTGAATACTTAATGTTGTACTGAGGAGTTAGCTCAAGTATTTCAGGTAGGACGCTCACCCCAGTGAGGTCCATGGCCGCTCACCCCAGTAGGTGTGAGCTGGGGAGGGGGATATGTGACATAGTCCAAAGATGTTAGGCAGCTTTCTGCCCCATTTTAGAGCAGAAAGTGCAGGAATAGTTAATGATCCGTTCCACAGCTTCCCATTAACTCAGGCAGCTGGATGGAAAATCCAGACCACAGATTACAATGGCTCTAGTTCTCCCTCACCTGCTCTTCTAATCACATGCACAGGTACTTAGAGCAGAGAGGTTTTGCATTTCACTCTCTCTCCTTAGAGCCTGGAGGCTGGGGGTATCGCTGCTCCCCTGTTTCCAGTATCGGGGTTGACGGCCCCTCCACGTATCACAGTACCAGAGGATTTGCCTGGACCCCACGAACAGATAAGACAAAACAAATGGTTATTGCCGTTGCTAAAAGACTGTGCTGTATCTTGTGACCCTAAATGAGAGAGCATTGTTTTAAGCTGGGGAACCAGTTTAGTTGGCCAGCAGCTGTTAGAGAGACTGATTCTGATGTGTAGTTAGATCCCTGAAAGGGATAGGATTTTGCTTATATGATTTTGGTTTTATTTCTTGAAATAACAGAGTGGGAAATACAGTATTGTAACACTGAAATATGTGAACTGCTGAATGAAAGTATCTGAGTACCTCTAACCTTCACATGTTAAAGCTGCAGTACCTTACTTGGATGAAAATAAAGCAGGCAGAAGCCTGAGTTAAGCAGCATAATACTTTGCATGATCCTGTTTGTTGTATAATTAACCCTAGAAGACTGTGTTGGGAAGAACCCAGACAGACGTCAGCGCTACAAAAGAGGGGCGTTTGTCACAATATATATACACACACACACATATATATATATATACACACACAAACACACGCACACACACACACACAAACACACACACACACACACATACACACACACACACATATATATACACACACACACATATATATACACACACACACACATACACACACACACACACACATATATACACACACACACACACACACACACACACACACACACACACACACACACACACACACACACACATACACACACACACACACACACAATCACACATACTCACCACCTTGCTGCCACCACTGCTCCGGGACACAACCCCTTCCCCCACGGGGGCAGCGCAACCCCCCTGCATCTCCCGCGCGGGCAGGGAGGCAGGCACAGGGATCGGAGCAGAAGGGGGCACATCTCCCGCTCCCCCCTCCCTTCCCCGCCCCCCACAAGGCAGCGCAACCTCCCTGCATCTCCCGCGCGGGCAGGGAGGCAGGCACAGGGATCGGAGCAGAAGTGAAACACATCTCCCGCACCCCCCTCCCCACTGGCGGCACAAGCCCCCTGCATCTCGCGCAGGCTGACAGCCACAGGGATCGGGGCTGAAGGGGGCACCACACAGCGGCAGATCGGGAGCGAGCACACGTCACTGGGAGACTCATGAATATTCATGAGTCTTCCACTGACTGCCAGAGGCAAATTATAAACAAATCCCAGCTTTAAAAATGTCGCCAAATTTCGCCGATCAATACATGGAGATCGGATTGACCTGCAGCTATACAGTTCTTTAGGTAAATAGAGATTGCACACATGAAGCTATTGAAGTAAAAAAAAATAAAATAAAAAAAAAAAAGACTGAACTGCAGCTTTAATAAGGTATTAAACACGTTGACACATTTATACTGCTAAAATGTGTCAGAATTCTAACTACTGTATCACATTTTTCATCCACTTGGATATTATGATGCTGAGATCATTCCTTTCAGCTATCATGTATGTGTTGAATGTTTCAAAGGACACTGATTCAAACATAAGTAGTAATGTTTGAATTGTAAATAAAATTGCCGGACACATAGAAATATTATTTATTTATAAAATGTTTTACCAGGAATTATAGGCTAAAGCTGGTAAATTCCGGGCATTATTGAAATCCCTGCTCTCTGATTGGTTAAAATTCTGGGCATTATCCAATCAGTAATGGCCCGGCATTTTTGGCAGCCTGCCAAGTTTTTCAGTCAATCAGCATTCAGTTTTCATTCACAAAGAGTGAAATTTGCTCTTACACAGGGGAGGTGATTGGACAGGAGGCACCAGCAAGGCACCGACTCCTCCCCCTTCCTGCCTGCAGAGAGCTCCGATCAGGAGAGTGAGGGGAAAGGTTTGTGTGTCTGTTGTGTGTGTAAAGGGGGCCAGCAGAGTGTTTTATTAGTGTGTGTGTGTCTTCTATTGGTGTGTGTTTTGTGGATGTAGAGGGGGCAGCAGAGTGTTGTTGGTGTGTTTCTGCTGTGTGTGTTTTGTTGGTGTAGAGGGGGGCTGCTGTGTGTGTGTCTTCAGAGTGTGTTTTGTGGGTGCAGAGTGTTTTTTTGGTGTGTGTCTGCAGTGTGTGGGTTTACAGGGGGCTGCAGTGGGTGTAGAGGGGGGCTGCTAATGTGTTTTGTGGATGTATTGGTGGCAGAGTCTGTTTTGTTGATTTGTGTGTATCTCTGCAGTGTGTTTTGTAGGTGCAGAGGGGGGGGGGCTGCAGTGTGTGTTTTGTGGGTGGAGGAGGGGTGCAGAGTGTTTTGTGTGTGTGTCTGTGTGTGTGTGGGTTTACATGGGGGCTGCAGTGGGTTTAGAGGGGGGCTGCTTGTATGTGTTTTATGGATGTAGAGGGGGCAGCAGTCTGTTTTGTTGGTGTGCGTGTGCCTGCAGTGTGTTTTGTGGGTGTAGAGGGGGGCTGCAGTGTGTGTGTGTGTGTGTCAGTGGGTGTAGATGGTGGAGGAGGGCTGCAGAGTGTGTTTTGGTGTGTGTGTGTGTGTCTGTCTGTGTTTTGTGTGCTTGTGGGTGTAGAGGGGGGCTGCACACTGTGTTTGTTTTGTGAGTGTAGAGGGTGGAGGAGGGCTGCAGTGTGTTTTGTGTGTGTGGGTGTAGAGGGGGGGATGCTGTGTGTGTTTTGTGAATTTAGAGCAGTGATTCCCAACCAGGGTTCCATGCAAATTCACACACCGAATGAAAGGTCTGTTTTAGGCTGAAACGTTGCACTCTGCACTGTTCCAAAAATACATGGAAATTGTTTCAAAAGACTATTATAAGTAGAGTTCTACTTTGTATTTTGGGGGGAATCCAGTTTTCATTGTTTATATACCTATTGTGTTGGCCACATATACAGGTTTGTTTCTTCGGTGACATTTCTGTCCCCATTTTTCACTTGTTTATGGAAATTCACACAGTCATTTTTCCTATAAAACTATCCTCCCCCCCTCCCCCAGCGTGTGAATTTTTGGTTTAGTTCAGCTCTGCCTATCACCTTACGCAAGAAGCAGGTTGTGGCTTAAGCTGCAGCCCTATAGCAAAACACAATGTGAGCTATTATACACATGAAATGTCCAAGATAATTACCAGTGTGAAACTGATAAACCTTGACTACCTTTCTTACAGAAAACAGGTTGTTAAGATAGGCATATTTAAAACCGTGCCTGGCACAATTACCAAACTTAGACAAAAAATTGGTTGTAGAGTAAGTAGTTCAGGAGTGGCCAACAACAGGTCAGGTTTTCAGGATATCCTGCTTCAGCATAGGTGGCTGATTGAGCCACCTGTGCTGATACAGGGATATCCTGAAAACCTGACCTGTCGGTGGCCCTTGAGGGCTGGAGCTAGCCACCACGGAACTAGTTTATCCTGCTATTATCCAGTAGACTCTCAATATGTGAAGAGAGAAGCGCCAGGCATCAGGAGCAACAGCGAGAAAACGGCAATAATTGATGGTCAAAACCCACGGTCAGGAAAAAAGGGGCTTTATTGAGAAACACAAATGAGACGAGCAGTCCCCATGTTCTCCCTCCTACGCGTTTCACGCCGCTAGGGCACTTCGTATTATTTAATTTTTTTTACATTTTTTTTAATTGTGAAGAAAATTAGTAGGCAGAATAATAATGGAATGATATAATAAGTATTTGTTTCTAAGGCACTTAGGAAAGCAAAATGTTTAACCAGCTGTGCAGAACATGAGCCAAGTCCATATGTGCCACGATACTCTGCTTTCTGGCTTCATTCTAAGAGTTGAACCCCCCCCCTACAACTGATTTGTAAAATACATATTTTAGTTCCCGTAGCCTTTTGTCCGTTTGTGCTTTCTACACAAATACGTTCCTTTTTATTTTCACACAATATCACGCTCACCTGACATACAGTGAGGTAAGAGTCTCTCACAGGCTTAGCTGCTATTTCCCCATAGGAATGAGGACTGGAAATTAAAAAGTAAAACTGCTGTACTGTGCTTTGGTTATCTGTGCTTTTCCAAAAGGGATCTCACCATTCATTACAGATAATTGTACTACTTTTGGGATTACTAGTAGATTGACACTCTTCTTGTTCTTTAAAATAAGAACAGTGTTTATTTCTTAAGTCAGAAACATTTTGCCATGTGCCAGGCACGGTTTTAAATATGTCTATCATAACAACCTGTTTTCTGTAAGAAAGGTAGTCAAGGTTTATCAGTTTCACACTGGTAATTATCTTGGACATTTATGTGTCTATAATAGCTCACATTGGGCCTCATTCAGAGAGGGTTGATAAAAATTATTGCCAGGGGATTTAAAATGACTGTTTTTTGGGTGTTGCTATCACGGTATTCAGAAAGGCTCGATTACCTGTGATAGCAAAATTCCCAAAACGGGCGAGTTGCTGCCAGCGAGAGCATCGAGCCTCTGAAAAGGCCTAAACCAGCGATTCATTTCTGCTGCAGAGAGCGCGGCTCTGAGAGAGCCGCCTCTCACAGCTGAAATGTCGCCCGAAAATTATTTATTTAAATATACATTTCTTTCATAGTGTATATGTGCAGGGGGTCTCCGGAGCTGAACCACGTTGGTTTCAGGTCCAGGGACCCCCTGCTTCCCGAGATACAGGCACCTTTATGGGGTGCCGGTATCTCCTATGCAAGGAAATGCAGAGGGATACCGGCACCCCATAAAGGTGCCTGTATCTCTGGAAGCAGGGTGTCCCCGGACATAAAACCAAAGTGGTTCAGCTCCGGAGACCCCCTGCACATCTACACTATGAAAGAAATGTATATTAATAAATATTTTAATAAACATCTTCATCAGTATTGTCTGAGGCAAACCCCAGTTGGTCGTTGTGTATTAATCTAGGTAAGATAGGGTTTAATCTATTTGCTAAAATTTTACTATATAGTTTGAGGTCATTGTTTAATAGGGAGATTGGTCGATAACTCCCACAGAGTAGCGGGTCTCTGCCCTCTTTGTGGATTATGGCGAGGTTAGCTTGGGTCATTGATGGTGGGATTGGGTTGCCCTCCATAAATGAGTTAAATAGACATAGCAGATGTCTAGATATGATTGGAAAGAATCTTTTATAGTAGATATTGGAGAAGCCGTCAGGGCTTTGGTATTAGATTAGAGTATTAGATTTTCCTCCTCCGTCAGCGTCGGCAGGAGGCAATCAGATTCAGAAGCTGGGATCCCCGCACTTCCATCTTGATCTTTAAGGTTATATAGTATAGTGTAGAATGCGGTGAATTCCTCCGCTATTTTTTTGTCGTTATAGATTATCTCACCAGTTTTACTCTTGATCGCCGTGATCTGTGATTGTTTCTGTATACCTTTTAACTTGCTAGCCAAAAGTCTGTCGGCCCTGTTGCCCTTTTCATAATATTTCTGGCTAGTCCATGTGAGGGCTTTTTCTACATCCTCTAGCTGACTTTGTTTTAATTCGTTTCTGGTCGCAGTCAGATTTTTATAAATATTTTTCGAGGGGTTAATTTTGTGCTGTTGTTCCAGCTTGATAATTTTGTTTGTCAAATCTGTTGTTAATTTCACCTTGGCCTTCTTTCTGTGGGATGCAATGGAGATAAAGGTCCCTCTGATTGCTGCCTTATTGGCTTCCCACAGA
Source organism: Ascaphus truei (assembly GCF_040206685.1). Lineage (NCBI taxonomy): Eukaryota > Metazoa > Chordata > Amphibia > Anura > Ascaphidae > Ascaphus > Ascaphus truei. The sequence goes on along the minus strand of NC_134484.1, from coordinate 403,589,141 downwards.
ATCGCCGGCGATGTGACCGTGCCTTCGTTGAGAGCGAAATATTCCGAGAGGGCTGTTTTAATTTCCCTTTCTATTTCTGGATGATTTAGTAGGGAATAATTAAGCTTCCAGGTAAAGGATGCCGATTTTGTAAATGGGGTTGAGAGAGTTATTGTAATAGGGGCATGATCCGACCAGGTGATTGGTCCTACGTCCGAATTTGAGGCGGCCTCAAGTATGGTTTTGGTAGCAAGGAAATAGTCTATACGAGAGTATGACTGGTGTGGTGAGGAATAAAAAGTATAGTCCCTTTGGCCCTGGTGCTGGATTCTCCAAATATCCATCAATGAATATTCCTTAGTGATCGCTTTAAATTGTTTCTCAGTTTTTTGAGAGAAAGCCCCTTGCGGGCGACTTGGGGTAGAAGATCTATCTTCAGTGGGGTTTAAAGCCATGTTAAAGTTGCCGCCAACAATCAAAGAGGACAGGTAAGTAGGGTCAACCCTCTCTAATACTGCTTTTAGAAATTCCGTCTGATTTTGATTTGGCGCGTATATGTTGACCAGAGCGATCGCCGAGCCAGCAAGGGAGCCGTATACCATTAGAAATCTACCCTCTGGATCTGATATTGTTTTGGTATAATTGAATGGTGTTCCTTGTCGAAGTAGGATAGCTACTCCTCGCTTTTTACTGCTGAATGATGAGAAGAAACCCGTTGGAAATACATTGCTAATTAATTTGGGCAGCTCTTGACCTGCAAAGTGCGTCTCCTGGAGGAATATGATATCTCCTTTGGACCTTTTCATCTCCTGGAGCGCCAGTCTCCTCTTTCTATTATTGTTTAAGCCCTTCACATTCAAAGATATAAGTTTAATTGCGGATTGGTTAGCCATTTGGGCTATAATCTGTTGTCCATTTTAGGATCTCACCCTTCCCACTAGGGAGATCGTGGTACGTTGTATTGGAGGTCTTGTGTACCCCATCTGAGGTGCAAATTCTAGTGAAGGGTATCGGCCTGGCTTGCCGGAAGGGGGGAGAGAAGGGGGGACAGGTGGGGTAAGGGGTTAAATATGGTGTTTATTTAATTTACCTTCACTATTCACTTTATATTTATTTGGCTTAGGGAATGTTTTGAGCGCCATCCAGTGTTTTTTGTATTGTATTTAATAGTAAAAAGTCAGCTCAAGACCCTATGTAGTGATATGTGTATGTCAATAGCCAATACGCCTCAAGAACGCAGCTCGGGAGATCCAGGCAGGCATGTTACCCTTGAGAAGGAAGCACAGTATGGAAAGCATAAAGTTACTCAGATGTTTTTAAAATTCATTGGATAGACATTGTTGATTGTAATGTTATTATTGACTATGATTACCTATTATATGGCTCCATCCCACAGACTCAACTTATTCAAATGTTCTGTATAGTGCCCTCTTAAACATATATTATACCGTCCCACAGCTATGTTTTCAGTCAGAGCGGAAGCACCAGGCATTCAGAAGAACTGTCATTTGAGATTGTTTAATCTTCTGATAATTGGATACATCACCCAATTCTTTGTACATGCAATGTAACAATGAGATCTGACTCCAAAAGACTGTTCATGATCCCAAGGCTCAACAAAGTATCCGGCCGTTCCTCCTTCTCTTGCCGTACACCCCAAAACTGGAACAACCTACCAGAGACTCTCACATCCACCACCAGTTTAAGATCTTTCAAATCTAAGGCTGTCTCACATTTTAATCTGGTCTGTAACTGTTTCATACGCCCATAATATATATTTTCTTTAACTGTGCATGCAATGTTTTGTATATAATGTATTCCCTGTTCACTTATGTAACTGTATTTGTAACCATGTATTATTTGTAATTTAACTCTATGCCCAGGGCATACTTGAAAATGAGAGGTAACTCTCAATGTATTACTTCCTGGAAAAATATTTTATAAATAAATAAAATTCCTTGTCAGCTAGGAGAATTCTACAGAAGTTGGGGGGATCCGGAAGCATGGACCCCTGCAGCGCGATCCTGGTAGACAGTGTCCCCAGCCGTTTGCTGTCTCGGCTGCGGAGCTAGGGACAATAAGTCTTGCCACATCTGTATTTCCACGTTTAATACAATGTTGCCCATTCTTCATTTTGATATGGGATGCCACACTTCTTGTATGTCTTAACTGGTTCCTTTAAAGTGCTTGTGCAATATCTTCAGAACAGTCCCATTCTTTGCAATGTAACTTTAAACATTGGTGTCAATTGTGGTTTATAACAGTGTCTTTTTGTATTATATTCAAGAGCACATGTGAAAATAAAATGTATGTATCTCAGAGTAGCTTTCTTTGACGTAAATAAGTACATAGTATAGTGAAATTGTGAAACACATTGATTAAACTGGAGTGGGTTATTTTCCCTAACTACTTCAGAAAAAGTGGAGCTAATCTACAATCATATTTCACGGAGAATGATGGAAAACAATTTACAGAATGGGCAAAGCATCCTCTAGAGCAGGGGAGCGCAAACTTTTTGTGCTGCGCCCCCCTGTCTCTCTGCCCCCGGCTCTCGCGCCCCCCTGCCTTCCTTCAGGCGCGTCAGATGACGCTGCGTGTGCGTGTGACGTCAGGTCACATGGTGCCGCGGCATCTATTGACGCCGCGTTGCCATGGCGACGCAACACAGACGGCTGAATCCCGGTAAGTAAACAGTTGCAGGGGCCTCACGCGATCCCCCGGCATTTAATTTAAATGCCTGGGGGAAGAGCGCGGGGCCTCTGCAACTGCCCGCGCCCCCCCAGCACAATCTCCCGCCCCCCACTTTGTGCATCCCTGCTCTAGAGCAGCGGTGCGCAAACGTTTTGCCTTGTGACCTCCTGACGGCTCTCCCCACCTGCTCGCGCCTCCCATACCTGTTTTGAAGTGTCAAATGATGCCACGGGGTCATGTGACATCACGTCACCCTGTTGCGTCATTTGATGCCGCGTTGCCATGGCGATGCGTTGCCACAGCCGACTGAATCACTGCAAGTGAAGTTGCAGAGGCCTCGTGCGGTCCCCGGCATTTAATTTATATGCCTTGGGGAAGAGCGCGGGGCCTCTGTAACCGCCGCGCCCCCCAGTTTGCGCACCCCAACTCCAGTCCTCAAGGACCCCCCCAAAAGGTCAGGTTTTAAGGATATCCCTGCTTCAGCACAGGTGGGTCATTCAGTGGCTGTCAACGACACCTGACTAGTTGGTGGTCCTTGAGGACTGGAGTTGGCCACTCTTGCTCTAGAACCAGGATTCAAACATTCAGTCAACACGTGCAGCCAGCAGACCAGGTATTTAAGGCAACACATAACTAAGAAAATTGTTATAACTAGAACTAGGTTTATTGGTTCATTTGTGTAGTAATAATCAGGACAATCTTGAAAACCTGGCCTACCAGTTGCTCTTAAGGATTGACATTAGGGATCCCCAGTCTAGAATATAAAGAACACTTAAACAGTTTGTGTTCTACATTAGAAAGCAGCCATCCAAATGGCCATTGTATTTATTATTCCCCCCCCCCTTAATATGTGCATCAATACAAGCCACATAATGATAGGTAATTAGCTAAATTGACGATCTGTTCTCCTGTGATCAATTGGTGAAGATTCAGCTCGGGGGTTCACTAAATGGCTGTCAGTGCAGCAGAAGAGGACCAAAGATGTAAATTTCTGTGGGGAAGATCATGTGACCAGGCAGTTACTAGATACAATTGATGCACTGCTAGAGAGAGGGCAGGGCTCAAAAAGGGGAAGGGGATATGACTTTGTAAATATTGCTATAAAAATAAAAAATGCTTGTTACATTGTAATGCATTGAATTACATTTTTAGAGTTGTTTTAAAAAAAAAATGCTACAAGTATTTTCTCATAGTACAGAACTGATTTATTAAAAAAATAAAACACACACACACACGGATAGGATATTGCTTTGTCTGCAGCTTTAAGCACTGTCCATATTTCTAATTACTATGCCACCCCAGTTGGTACATGTTCAGAAATGCTGCACTCTCCATTGGCTCAGACTGAACCGGCCATCCCATGTCGCCCGCCATTGGGAGTTCTACTTACATAGAGTACACACATTGTGCCTGTAGGATTTTTGTAAATGCTATCCTGTTTGATGAAAAGGTAAACGGTTCAGTAGAAGCTACGACTTTGGGTAAGGGTGTCTTACTTTGACCAGATTCCTGGAAGGCAGCTTCACTTCTCTCTCCTGACTTCCAGGAATGCCATGTGCAAGGCACTAACCTCAATAAGCCCTAACCACACTTACAATTGCTTTCAGAGGTGTGCGAGCAAATGGGCAGCCAAGTGGTTAATTCCTTACTGCCACTTGTAATTGACATAACAAAAACACAAAGGGGAAGGTTTACAAAATGTTAGTCTTGTTTCCCTGTTGACTAGAAGTGGCTGCTTTCAGTTTTTCTGGTTTGCCAACGGTTTTTATTACCACACAACCTATCCCCCTGACCGGCTGTCTGGCACGATTGAAAGCTGGAACAAAAACCACAGTTGAATTGCCTGGCACTCATTGTAACAGTCAAATCCAACCGCATATTAATACTGTTACTGGATTTTACAACGGCTATCAATCAAGCAACTGTTGATGCTTGCGAAAACATCTGCCAGAAGAAAAAAGGTAAAAGGAAAATCTGAATGCAAACAAAATGTGTATATCATAGTACTGAACTATCCACTAGTTTAGGATATTAGTATGCTTACAATCCCCTGAAGGGACTTTGCCTATGTCTGGATTTCCCCTACAAAACATGATGAAAGGCTTCACAGTCCATGCATCTGCATTATGCTGCACTTATACATGCACACGTTTCAGAGTCGCCGAGTCTACATTCTAGTTTATAGTCTCTGATCTATAGTCTAAAGCGGGAGTGCCCAACTCGTCTTCAAGGGCCATCACCAGGTCAGGTTTTAAGAATATCCCTGCTTCAGCACTGGTGGCTAAATCAGGGGCTCAGCCTTTCACTGTTCTGAAGCAGGGATATCCTTACAACCTGACCCGTTGGTAGCTCTCGAGGGCTGAAGTTGGCCATCCCTGGTCTAAAGAGTCATGATTGTTGCATGTTTGATTTCAAAAGGACACTAACCACGTCACAAGCCCAAAGCCAGGACAGCCAGCCCTACCTACGCTCAGAGGAACACCGTAAACGTTTTCAAATGGTAAAACTTAGAAAGGTAAATTGTGCATTTACCAAGTCACCAGAAGGTAACAGACAATATGATTCTGTAAAAAGTGAGTACGTTTATTCAACAGGCCTTTCTAAAGCAAAACACAATCTGTTTTTCTAAAAACACCTTTTATTTGTCCCTTTCTTTTTTTCCCCCCTTTCTTTTTTTTCGCAACAAGGTCGGTATATAAAATTTACAGTCTTGTATTTTAAAAATGTCAGCATATTTCCTCAACATTAACAGCCCAATGCGAGTGGTTGCTGAAAAGTCTGAAGCATCGAAAAATAAAACACAACTATGTCGTTATACAGTAGCACAACGTGCCTCTCTCAATACTGCCTGTGTTTATGGCACACTGATAAGTATACAACACGAGAACAAAGCAGAAGGCAGCATTTAATATTGGTTCTATCTGAAAAAGAATATACTGCTGCCTAAAGCAATAATGAATATCAAGGTAAATTCTCAAGTTCCAAACTTATTTTATTGAGAAGAAACTGAACAGCAACGATGCCAACAATTATAGCTGCTCACTCTCACAGCCTGCAGTATAAAACAATGTGCAGTGGCTTTTCTGGCAACAAATGTATCAAACTCTATTGTTGCTGGTTATTATAAGCAATAGCAAAGGTGTCAAAGTTCCTTTCTCAGTTGCTGCAAACCAGGTTATCAGGACCCTCTGGATAAGGCTAATTAGTTCAAATGAAGTGAGAATTACAATGAATTGCGATGACGCATAATGTTTGGAGCTATGAGATATCTGGCCTCATTGTGGTCTATGGAGCTGTGAAATCAGAACACTGTAGAAAAGGGCATTTAATTGTGTCAAAACTGATTTATACACATTGTCTCTAATACAAATCAGACGTGTATTTCTTTTTACCAGTGTAAAGTAAAATATATTTGTCCTTTTATCACTTTCAGTTATGGTAGGATACTTATTAGTGGAGACAGAGTAAGCCAGTCCTGCTCAAACTTGCTTACAGTACATGCAATAACTTCTTTCAAGGAGATTTAGGATGACACCAGGGAGATAAAATGAGGATTAATTAGGAGAATTATGGAGACTTGACCAGTATGATCTTGGCTTTACTGCTCATATTTATCAAGTTGCTTGGTTCAGTTCTGCCTAGGGAAAAAGCTATTGATGCCCAAACAGGACCGTTGGAGATTGTCACTAACAATCTGGTGATGGTCATACAGTACTAATCATCGCTTCAAATATACACAATTGTAATGCTTCTGACTGAGTACATACTGCTATTTCTTTCCTATTCTGCTCCTGCCCAAGTCTAGGCTACAACTAGGTGTTTCATACTTCAAACCAAGCGCATGTTACCCGCAATTTAATGCAATTAGTATTAGTTAGCAAGTAATTAGTTGTACGCAGGGAAAACTATAAATCTTTTCCCAAGATTGCGACTCCAAGAGCTTTATCAAGTTTGGTCTATAGCTTGTGAACTCTCCCCGCTTACAGAAAAAGAGAGAAGAAAGATGGTAAAACTGATAGTGTCGTTGACAAGTGTTTGTTAGCAACCGAACATTTTTGAAAATCATAAATAGATGGAAAGGTATTCAGTTTCTTGAATTTGGCACCCACAGGAAACACAATACAGCTATATTTTGCCACACTTGTTACAGCGGGTTTTGATTTAAATCGTGTTATCATCACTCTAGGTTTTTAGTGGTTCCTGTCACTTTCGAAGGCAAAATATCTTGCGTACACTCATAGAATCCCGTTTAAAAGAAGGCATTGCATATTTCTTCCTTCTGTCTTCTCTTTTACATAAAGCATTCTGAGCTGCGTCAGCATAAGGCTGCGCTTACAGTGCCGGCGACAGCGACGTCGCGCCAAAACAAATGCATTGCCGCCGTCGCGTGCGCTTATAGTAAGCGCGACGCGACGGCTTGGTCCCGATTGCTGGAAGTCATCTCAATTTGATTTTTCCAACGACCGCAGCCTGACGTCGCCGTCACTATAAGCATAACCTAAAGACTGGGTGGTTTTATATCATAGTCCACATTTTTTTTCGATTTCACAAAATATGGTTTTATCTGTGGGTATCTTTTCAGTTTAACCAATCATGCTTTTATTTGTGTACTATAACACTTTTTTTTTACTCTTCTACATTTCTTCCACCAGCTCTAACGTCAATAAAAACCAATGTACACATTCCCCTAACGTGCCTTCATTTTCTAGGCATTCATGATTGTTATTGCATACAGAAGTCATGTTAACGCATGTACAGTATGAGTGTCTTAGACCCTTATAACAATTCCTGGGACCCCTCTAAAATAGCCTCATGCGTGTTTATAGGCATAAAGCTTCCATCTCCAGAGAAAACAGAAGCAGAGCTTCCCCTCAGAAGCAGAGCTGCAGACGGGCCCCACTCATACAGCGGGTTCAGTTCCAGGCCCCCGCCAAAAAGTGGAAATCGCCAAAAAGCGGAACATAGCATTTGTGCGCACTGCACAAAAAATGCTATGTTCACCGGTGATTTCCCATCCCTCCTCCCAGAATGCGGCATTCTGGAGTCGGCGGTCCCTTCTGCGCATGAGCGTAAACATGATTGCAGTCAGAAACTGGTACCGTCGTATTTGCGGAACGCCGAGAAGCGGGACCCTTCTGTATTAGTCAACGCTTTGCACTTAGAAGGCATGCCCCACAAAGCCTTGCGCAGCACTACCCAAAGCATTGTGTGCTGCGATCTAGCAGGGAGAGAGCGGTGACTGACAGCTATGCCTCCGAGAGGGGTGCAAGCGTGCAGCCTGTACCTCCCGTGGTGAACCCTCTCGTGTCATGTGTACAGTATTTATATACAGGTGTATTTGTATTTGCATATGTATGTTTGTATATATGTTGTATTTTTGTGCATATGAATGTATGTGTGTGTATACAGTATACACAAATCCTCCTCACACATCCTCTTTCTTCCCATGCTTTTCCTCTTTGCTTCTGGGGATCTCTCCCAAAGTCCCCTCCCGCCTAAAGCCTTTCTCACTCACTGCCCCACACCTCTGGAATGTCATTCCCCTCAATATCCGACTAGGACCCTCTCTCTCCACCTTCAAAGCCCATCTTAAAACAGACCTCTTTAATGAAACATTTGGGTAGCTCCACTGGCTAATACTATACGTCAGATGCATTTACACTGACCCCTTGCAGACGCACTTACCATAACATCCCTCCTACTGTCTCTTTATGTTCTCCCTACTTACCACTTAGACTGTAAGCTCTTCGAGGCAGGGGCTCCTTTTCCTAATGTCTATGTATGAAGCACTCATTCGTATGCCTACTGTGCTACTGCTTTAAAGCGCTATGTACATGGATGGCGCTATATAAATAAAGATATACATACTTACACACAGACATATATATATACAGTATACTCATATTCCTCTTGGAAAAAAATCAATACTACTCTTTTAGTGCCCAGTGGCACTCTATGTGACATTACATATAGTCAAGATTAGGTGGATGTGGGCGTTTGAGTTTGCTGGGTTTGTGTGTGCTAATATATATATATATATATATATATATATATATATATAAAATAAAAAAATAAATAGATGATACCGTTCTGTGGCTAACGAAATGCTTTTATTTGTGCGAGCTTTCGAGATACACTGATCTCTTCTTCCGGCGATGTTACAATGAATGAAGCAAGCAAAAGGTATAATTATAAACAGTGTCTCTTGGAATGTTATCTGTGCTGGTCCTTCCCCCGGTGTGGATGTGTTTTATGGCTAGAGGTGTCAAAGGGTTACTGAAAGCAAGTGAAGCAAGAGTGTGTATGTGTATCAGTGTGAATAAAAATGAATGGAGAGCCCACAGTATATACAGTGCTTAACACAAGGTGTGTGTCGAGTGAGAGTGGATATAAATGGTGTGGGTGGGTGTGGAAATGTGAGAGTTTGTAGCACAACTAAAAGTGTGTGGATACTATGTGGTCCCTATTGGTGTATAGGGATGGAAAAATAAGGAGTATTAGTATGTGTGAGAGACAGCTGTGTGTGCATACATATAGCACAGTATGTACAGACATGGCCTTTAGCGCTCATGGGAAGAGAGTTCGCTAGTGTCAGTAATGACTCATAAAATTTCGATCTCTGTTTAGGCCACTGCTAAGTGTCCCGAACAGTTGCATAAATTTGTATTCATGCAACCGTCTCTCTTTCGGGGTTTTAAGATTACCTTTGAGTATGGCAACCCTCAGATCGTTCATCTTATGGCCAGAGTCAGAGAAATGTTCGTAACATCGCCGGAAGAAGAGATCAGTGTATCTCGAAAGCTCGCACAAATAAAAGCATTTCGTTAGCCACAGAACGGTATCATCTATTTATTTTTTGATTATTGAAGCTCGGCTAACACGGTACTGATACCTCTACATGTATATATATATATATATATATATATATATATATATATATATATATATATATATATATATATATATATATATATCCATATTCCTCTTGGTAAAAAAATAAGTACTACTCTTTTAGAGTATTTTTACTCCATAGAAAAAAAAATCTGCCACAACCTCTGATTGCATATTTGTATATTATATGCCCCAGTACAATATCATGCAGTGAGTAGAATTGTTTCACATTTCCTTCAGCCATATTTCTCTGCCAAACAAGGTCTCTAGGTCCCTGTAGCATTGATGGAGATTAATAAATAGCCCCTTAAAGTTTATTCAGGTACTAGAAAACCACATAAAAGTCCTACAGCTACACTATATTTCTCCCCAATGTCTCATATATAGAAACGCATCTTAAAGCAACAACTCACACTGCTCTTTTGTCCTTTATTTTATTTAGTACGTTTTTATTTTTTTTGGTCCGTTTCCAGTGACAAAGATTCCCCATGTGAGGAAATCCCTGGGATAGGGGAAAGGATGAGAGCAGGGAAGTCCCACACTGGCTGCAGCAAACGCAGTGAAATGAATGTATGCTTTAATAATGGTAGTTAGCCGTAATGGCAGCAGTATCAGAGCTGCAATTCAGAAGGGGTCAAAAGTCTAAATGCTTAGAGCTCACAGAAAAGTGGATATATTAGTGCCAAAAACAGTGTTTTTTAAAATATTTTTTTGTTTAAGGAACCCTAAAATTATATTGTGAACTTCTACGGAACCCCAACCCTCTCTAATAGCGCGTCTGAGATCAGATGCATTGTAAGGAGCCCCAACCCTCTCTAATAGTGAGTCGGAGATCAGATGCATTGTAAGGAACCCCAACCCTCTCTAATAGTGCGTCGGAGATCAGATGCATTGTAAGGAGCCCCAACCCTCTCTAATAGCGCGTCTGAGATCAGATGCATTGTAAGGAGCCCCAACCCTCTCTAATAGTGAGTCGGAGATCAGATGTATTGTAAGGAGCCCCAACCCTCTCTAATAGCGCGTCTGAGATCAGATGCATTGTAAGGAGCCCCAACCCTCTCTAATAGTGAGTCGGAGATCAGATGTATTGTAAGGAGCCCCAACCCTCTCTAATAGTGCGTCGGAGATCAGATGTATTGTAAGGAGCCCCAACCCTCTCTAATAGTGCGTCGGAGATCAGATGTATTGTAAAGAACCCTGTATTGTTAGGGTATTACCTAACCCTCTCTAATAACGCGTCTGAGATCAGGTGCATTGTAAGGAACCCCAACCGTCTCTAATAACGCGTCTGAGATCAGGTGCATTGTAAGGAACCCCAACCCTCTCTAATAACGCGTCTGAAATCAGGTGCATTTGTTTAAGGAACCCTAAAATTATATTGTGAACTTCTATGGAATTCCAACCCTCTCTAATAGTGAGTCTGAGATCAGATGCATTGTAAGGAACCCCAATCCTCTCTAATAACGCGTCTGAAATCAGGTGCATTTGTTTAAGGAACCCTAAAATTATATTGTGAACTTCTATGGAACCCAAACCCTCTCTAATAGTGAGTCTGAGATCAGATGCATTGGAAGGAACCCCAATCCTCTCTAATAGTGCGTCTGTGATCAGATGCATTGTCAATTCTTCTGTATTTAACACCATCTTCAAATGACCTGAACATTGCAGGGAACCCAAGGGTACTTCCTAGGAACCCACACTGTAAAACACTGGCCTAACAACTGCAGCCATACACTGAAATTAAACCCTGATTGCATAATTATATAATGACAATAATAATAACTTTATTTCATAGACCCCTTTTCTCCCAATGGGACTCAAAGCACTTCCCAATTACAGTATAGTAAGCGGTACACAGAGCATATAGGAATTTTAGAGACACTGTTCTTGCACAGATGAGCTCACAATCTATGTTTTTGGTGCCTGAATCAGTGGCTCAGTCGAAAACTGACATATACAGTCACCTGTGCTGAAGCAGGGATATCCTTAAAACATGACCTGTTGGTGGCCTTTGATGACTGGAGTTGGCCACTCTTAGTGGGGTTTCTGAAACTGAAATGCTGATTGAATACAACAAGCACTGACTTGGAAGGCCCATTCATATAATCAGTAACTGTTCCTGAGATATTAAAATTTTTAGCCCAAGCCAGATTATGTTTTTGCCCCATTGTTTTGGAAAACGTGCAATAATTCTAGAACATTCTGCAAACCAAAGCAATAGTTTGATTTCAGGCCTCTTTTATATAAGGAAACCCTTGCACCAGTTATGCTTCTGTCCAGCTCTCAAAAGCTAACAGGCCATCTTTTCAAGACTTCTCTCTAACACATACGGCACTTGACCAATTAGCCCAGTCTTAATTAACACTAGGTACATTTGAAATGAAGTGGAGGAGATAAGGTCGAGTTATTGTACATAGTTACAAAGCAGGTTCTGAAAAGACCGGACCGCAAACCTTTTCTAAAACAGAAAATCAAAATGATTTAAAAAAAGGAATTAGGGCAATTAAAAAACCAAACATTTTTGGATTAAAGAGGTAGAACAAGCAAGAACATCAGCATTTCACTGTGTATAATACCCAAAATACAACAACAAAAACCACATACCCCGGGTGGCTGGGAGTTTTGAAGGCCTCTTACCTAGGGTGACCAGATTTGTGCCGGCAAAAACCACGACAAATCTCACGCATGCGCAGTCGGCAGTAGCCAACTGCGCATGCGCGAAGAGCATTTGATGACCTCATATGCGCGATCGCCACTTCCCGACTGTTCGTGCACATGCGCGATTGGCACTTGCTGACTGCGCATGCGCGAACGGCGTTTGCCGATAGCTCAGCCGCAAGAGCAGTCGGGAAGTGCTGCTCGCGCATGCGCGGTGGGCAAGCGCTCTTTGCGCATGCGAAGTCGGCTCTCGCCAGCGTGCACAGAAAACCGGGACAGGGCCAGAAAAACCGGGACTGTCCCGACTAAACCTGGACATCTGGTCACCCTACTCTTACGTTCTCTACAGTGGCATCTCGTCCTGCTACGTCGCGTTGTCATGGCGACGCGTCGTCACATGATTGCAGGAGGAGATGCTGGCTCCGGAGAGAAGGTCAGAAGTTACAGAGGCCCTATGCTCTCCCCCGGCAATCAGTTTAAATGTTGTGGGGAAGAGTGCGGGGCCTCTGCAAGCGCGGGGCTCAATGCAGAGGCACCAATGGCACTACCATCAGGCAGGTCCTGTAACTCTGCATATATATTCTCCAAAACGGTTTTAAAATGTAGGCCGGAAAACAAAAAGAAAATAGTATTCTTACTTTCGCCGAAACATTTCTGCAAATATACATCCAACACTCCACAGATCCACTGGCGTCGCATAACTGGACTGAAGCAGAACTTCCGGGGCGCGGTACCACAAGGTGACCACCTGCAAAATAAGAACACATGATTACACCAATAACCTGGACACTCTGTCAGAGCTGCAACAGAAAGGGATAATAACAGAGTTTGCTGCTGGTTGTGATTATAATGGCAGCATTACTAACACAGCCTTGTTATGGGAAATGTTCATCAAAACCTCTGATTTGTATTTGTAGAATTAAAAAAAATAAACCGTTGGATGAGAACATGGGTTACTATCTGGAATATATACATTATAGACATAGCCCTTATCGTTGATTTACACATGGATGGTATCTTACCTCTTGGATAAAAAAAAAAGGCATTTTAGAAGAGTACCCTATTTTTTTTTTATATTATTTGATTTATTTTGAAGTTTGGTGCGAATTGAGCAGAGTGAGCTCCTATTTACACATCTCCACCAATCTGCCTTCTCTTTACCACCATACAAAGGCAGACATATCTGTGTACAAGCTCTACCACGGGGGCAGCCAACTCCAGTCCTCAAGGGCCACCAACAGGTCAGGTTTTCAGGATATCCTTGCTTCAGCACATTCGAAGACTGAGCCTCTGATTGACCCACCCTGTGCTGAGCAGGGATATCCCGAAAACCTGACCTGTTGGTGGCCCTTGAGGACTGGCGTTGGCTACTCCTACTCTACAAGCTTTTGGAGTGTCCTTGTAAGGTTCAGGAAACATCCCAAGATCCAGCTCATGGTCCTTGTGACGTTCCTTGAACAATATACAGTATCTGGAGCCCTGTTGTTGCCACCCGGCCTGTGGTAAGACCTTGTCAGATATCCTTGATCCATGCCCTTGGGATAATTAAATGTAATTGGCCCGTTGTGTCACTAGACATGTTAGCACTGAAAGGGTTAGTTCACACGCCTGGTTCTTACAATCTTCATAAGCGGCTTCTATTTTGCAACAGTTTATACATTAGGAATCTCATGCAGTACATGCAAATGCTTAAAAAAAAAGACAGGAATGCAATGTATCTATTGCGATAGACATGCTATATATGTGCAAGCATCATTTTCAGCCACCTGCCCTGATTTTGCTACCAGCATGCTTTTAGCTGTCTAACTGGCTTTCCTCAACAAATCTAACAGTACTAATAGCAAACGTTTGGCTGCTTTCATCTTTCGGGAAATGAGTTACAAGCTCAATTTGTTATTTTGTTAACTTTGCTGCTGGGAGAGACTACCCCTTTACATATACCCGTACCACAGATAACGTATATACCCGTAACACAGAGAACTTATATACCTGTACCACAGAGAACTTATATACCCGTACCACAGAGAACGTCTATACCTGTACCACAGAGAACGTATATACCCGTACCACAGAGAACTTATATACCTGTACCACAGAGAACGTATATAACTGTACCACAGAGAACGTATATACCCGTACCACAGAGAACGTATATACCCGTACCACAGAGAACGTATATACCCGTACCACAGAGAACGTGTATACCCGTAACACAGAGAACGTATATACCCGTACCACAGAGAACGTGTATACCCGTACCAGAGAACGTATATACCCGTACCACAGAGAACGTATATACCCGTACCACAGAGAACGTGTATACCCGTAACACAGAGAACGTATATACCTGTACCACAGAGAACGTATATACCCGTACCACAGAGAACGTATATACCCGTACCACAGAGAACGTGTATACCCGTAACACAGAGAACGTATGTACCTGTACCAAAGAGAACGTATATACCTGTACCACAGAGAACGTATATACCCGTACCACAGAGAACGTATATACCCGTACCACAGAGAATGTGTATACCCGTAACACAGAGAATGTATATACCTGTACCACAGAGAACGTATATACCCGTACCACAGAGAACTTATATACCCGTACCACAGAGAACGTATATATACCCGTACCACAGAGAACGTGTATACCCGTAACACAGAGAACGTATATACCTGTACCACAGAGAACGTATATACCCGTACCACAGAGAACTTATATACCCGTACCACAGAGAACTTATATACCCGTACCACAGAGAACGTGTATACCCGTACCACAGAGAACGTATATACCCGTACCACAGAGAACGTATATACCCGTACCACAGAGAACGTGTATACCCGTAACACAGAGAACGTATATACCTGTACCACAGAGAACTTATATACCCGCACCACAGAGAACGTATATACCTGTACCACAGAGAATTTATATACCCATACCACAGAGAACTTATATATCTGTACCACAGAGAACGTATATACCTGTACCACAGAGAACGTCTATACCCGCACCACAGAGAACGTATATACCCGTACCACAGAGAACGTGTATACCCGTAACACAGAGAACTTATATACCCGTACCACAGAGAACGTCTATACCTGTACCACAGAAAACGTATATACCCGTACCACAGAGAACTTATATACCTGTACCACAGAGAACGTATATACCTGTACCACAGAGAACGTATATACCCGTACCACAGAGAACTTATATACCCGTACCACAGAGAACGTGTATACCCGTACCAGAGAACGTATATACCCGTACCACAGAGAACGTATATACCCGTACCACAGAGAACGTGTATACCCGTAACACAGAGAACGTATATACCTGTACCACAGAGAACTTATATACCCGCACCACAGAGAACGTATATACCTGTACCACAGAGAATTTATATACCCATACCACAGAGAACTTATATACCTGTACCACAGAGAACTTATATACCTGTACCACAGAGAACGTATATACCTGTACCACAGAGAACGTCTATACCCGCACCACAGAGAACGTATATACCCGTACCACAGATAACGTATATACCCGTACCACAGAGAACGTGTATACCCGTAACACAGAGAACTTATATACCTGTACCACAGAGAACGTATACACCTGTAACACAGAGAACGTATATACCCGTAACACAGAGAACGTATATACCCGCACCACAGAGAACGTATATACCTGCAACAGAGAACGTATATACCCGTACCACAGAGAACGTACGTATATACCCGTACCACAGAGAACGTGTATACCCGTAACACAGAGAATGTATATACCTGTACCACAGAGAACTTATATACCTGTACCACAGAGAACGTGTATACCCGTAACACAGAGAATGTATATACCTGTACCACAGAGAACTTATATATCCGCACCACAGAGAACGTATATACCTGTACCACAGAGAATTTATATACCCATACCACAGAGAACTTATATACCTGTACCACAGAGAACGTATATACCTGTACCACAGAGAACATCTATACCCGCACCACAGAGAACGTATATACCCGTACCACAGATAACGTATATACTCGTACCACAGAGAACGTGTATACCCGTAACACAGAGAACTTATATACCCGTACCACAGAGAACGTCTATACCTGTACCACAGAGAACGTATATACCTGTACCACAGAGAACGTATATACCCGTACCACAGAGAACTTAAATACCCGTACCACAGAGAACGTGTATACCCGTACCACAGAGAACGTATATACCCGTACCACAGATAACTTATATACCTGTACCACAGAGAACGTATATACCTGTACCACAGAGAACGTATATACCCGTACCACAGAGAACTTATATACCCGTACCACAGAGAATGTGTATACCCGTACCACAGAGAACGTATATACCCGTACCACAGAGAACGTATATACCCGTACCACAGAGAACGTATATACCCGTACCACAGAGAACGTGTATACCCGTAACACAGAGAACGTATATACCTGTACCACAGAGAACTTATATACCCGCACCACAGAGAACGTATATACCTGTACCACAGAGAATTTATATACCCATACCACAGAGAACTTATATACCTGTACCACAGAGAACGTATATACCTGTACCACAGAGAACGTCTATACCCGCACCACAGAGAACGTATATACCCGTACCACAGATAACGTATATACCCGTACCACAGAGAACGTGTATACCCGTAACACAGAGAACTTATATACCTGTACCACAGAGAACGTATACACCCGTAACACAGAGAACGTATATACCCGTAACACAGAGAACGTATATACCCGCACCAGAGAGAACGTATATACCTGCAACAGAGAACGTATATACCCGTACCACAGAGAACGTACGTATATACCCGTACCACAGAGAACGTGTATACCCGTAACACAGAGAATGTATATACCTGTACCACAGAGAACTTATATACCTGTACCACAGAGAACGACTATACCCGCACCACAGAGAACGTATATACCCGCACCACAGAGAACGTATATACCCGTACCACAGATAACGTATATACCCGTACCACAGAGAACGTGTATACCCGTAACACAGAGAACTTATATACCTGTACCACAGAGAACGTATACACCCGTACACAGAGAACGTATATACCCGTAACACAGAGAACGTATATACCCGCACCACAGAGAACGTATATACCTGTAACAGAGAACGTATATACCCGTACCACAGAGAACGTACGTATATACCCGTACCACAGAGAACGTGTATACCCGTAACACAGAGAATGTATATACCTGTACCACAGAGAACTTATATACCTGTACCACAGAGAACGACTATACCCGCACCACAGAGAACGTATATACCCGCACCACAGAGAACGTATATACCCGTACCACAGATAACGTATATACCCGTACCACAGAGAACGTGTATACCCGTAACACAGAGAACTTATATACCTGTACCACAGAGAACGTATACACCCGTACACAGAGAACGTATATACCCGTAACACAGAGAACGTATATACCCGCACCACAGAGAACGTATATACCTGTAACAGAGAACGTATATACCCGTACCACAGAGAACGTACGTATATACCCGTACCACAGAGAACGTGTATACCCGTAACACAGAGAATGTATATACCTGTACTACAGAGAACTTATATACCTGTACCACAGAGAACGACTATACCCGCACCACAGAGAACGTATATACCCGTAACACAGAGAACGTATATACCTGACCACAGAGAACGTATATATCCGTACCACAGAGAACTGAGCTTGGTGAGGAAGGAAAAGAAGTCCCCAGAACATACTGGAAGATTAGAGGTAACTCAATGTTTTTTTCCTGGTAAAATGTTATAAATAAATAACGTCTTAACCCCTTCACTGCTGTTGACTGGAAAAGGTGGATAACAAAAAGAGCACAGAAAACCTTTCATACTCCAAAACGTGGCAGTCCTGCCTAGGACAAATGGCGAACTAAGATCAGTGGCATGATTAATAATGTTAAAAGTATCTGACAGACCATAAAAAAAAAAATTATTTTTTTAACGACATTTCCATGATAAACAAAAGCGTTGTAAACATTTTAGAATCTTTATTTAATGTGTTTTGATCATAACGTAATTACAAAACCATCAATAGTCAAACAGAAAAACATGCACACAAAAAAAATATGTTTTCCTTTGTATAAAAAAAACAGCGAATGAAAAATTAATATGGTCAGGGCCTTTTAAAAATAGCTTGTGTAGCCCGTTTCTAAACACAGCTTTAAAACTTAAGCCCTTCGATTGCAACTTTTTTTAAGTACTATGTATTATACTCATTTTAGCGACATTAGTCATGGCAGCTTAAGTGTGAAAAAAAAAAAGAATAAAGATATCTAACTCTATAAAGCAGGGGTCGGCAACTCCAGTCCTCAAGGGCCACCAAACAGGTCAGGTTTTCAGACTATCCCTGCTTCAGCACAGGTCACTCAATCAGTGGCTTAGTCTACTGAGCCACATGTGCTGAAGCAGGGATATTCTGAAAACCTGACCTGTTGGTAGCCCTTGAGGACTGGAGTTACCCACCCCTGCTATAAACAATGATGTTTTTTTCATGGCTCCTGTACGTCACTCACTAGCATCGCCTTCCGATCACCATTTGCATCACGGTTAATATTAGTATCCTTGGAACGGTGGGTCTCCCGGTGCATGGCCAGAGTGATTACATACTCCGAGGCGCGCCAGTGATTACATACTCCGAGGCGCGCCAGTGTTATTTTTTCTTAAAGCAGTGTTATTGCCGTTTTAGAAATAGGACGGGTCAACCTTGGTGTCCAGTTCAAGGATTCCATTAGCTACTGTACTAAGCAGAAATAGGGCTGCCAGGTGACTTCTCCAAAAATACTGGACACAACGGTGAAATGTGCAACACACACACACACACACACACACACACACACACACACACACACACACACACACACACACACACACACACACACACACCTACCTCTGACCTATCTCCGCTGAATGCTGTTTCCTCCTCTCCTTAGCCCCACCCCAAGCATCCTGATACCTCCTCCTGATTGGCTACATTACCTAGCAGCAGCCAGTCAGGATGGAATAAGCTACTCAGCCCCCTAGCAACAGCCTTAGGCCTGGGACATAGTGGTTTTAAGCTCGCTGAGGCGGGCTGAGCCGCGCTGAGCAGATGCACAAAGCCCCTGCATCTGTCATCAGCGCGGCTATAGTTTCTCCCTCCGCATGCGCGCTGATGTGTGCGGAGGCTGAGAAACTTTCCCGAGACAGGCAGTTTTGAAATTTGCCGCTCGGGGAAGCGGAGGAGCGGTCACGTGACCGCTCCCATCCAATGGGAGCGGGGGACTAGCCCCGCCTCCCGCCCCAGAGCGCGCTCCCGGCTCAGCGCTGTTTGCTCCTCTATGTCCCAGGCCTTACTCTCTCTCTCTGCTCGGGGAAATCCCGGTTACTATGTCCAGAGTGGTAATACCGGTATACACATACATGTCCAGTATTATCTCTCATTTTTTTCCTGGACATAGTGTCCAAATACAGGACAGTTCGGTTCAATTCTGGACACCTGGCACCCTAAGCAGAAAACGTGCCCATACCTTTTATAGGAGTACTTTCTCATTGAAAGTGTTATTTAACGGTACTTCTCAATAAATGCCTTAAAAAGAAAAACACATCAGCCCTAATGTGTTTGTGGAGATCTAGTCACTACTCCTGTGCTGAGAACAATTTATATGTATCCTTATCTAAAAACGTAAAAGAATGCTGGCAAATATTTGTTTGGTTTCCATGGTGAGAGGGAGTGTGAAAGTTGTCTGGACGAACCAAAGTGCATTGGACTTTGTTAAGGGAATGTCGTCAGGGGACAGAGATCTATCTTTGGTTATTATGTTCGTACAAGAGTTTGGCACTGCCAAAAACAGAGGTTTTGTTGAAGCACAATTGTTTCAGACCTGAGGAAAAACAGATTCAGGATCTGTTACTGGTTCTGCTTCATATCTGTTGCGGTTTAGACTGACTGTAGCACACGTTTGAATGCTTTAATTACATGGATATGGAGACACAGGAAAGTATTGATCTGTACGGAATTAGTTGCCAAAATTAGGGTAATTTACCAAACGTATGGAGACACTTAAAGGTTGAGAAGTTCTTAAAGGGGTCGTTTAAAGTAGTGGGTCAAAAAACGCTCTTAAAAGGCCTTGAGCAACAGTTCACACTCTAGGTGACAGACCTATGTAGCCTGTCAAAAAAAACACCCCATTTCTTTGAATAACTTTCTATAACTACCTTAGAAAGATTCAATTATTCTTAACGTAACCATTTCAAGCATTCGGCAAGCCCTGGCGGCAGTGTTAGGACCTACAGATGGGCCACACCGTGACATGGTCGTAGGCTTAAAATACTTTGGCCAAAGAATTGAACTAAGTGACCCGTGCTTATGAGAAGATCAACAGCTAAGTATTTAACTATATAATATATTAGTTAGATGGAGCCTTTTTTGTCTTTTGTTCTATACTGTACATGGGGTCACAATCCTAGTAACACTCTTTTTGACACAATATATATGATATGGTGGATTTGGGTTCTGAGCTTACAGGGGCTTTGTGCGTGTGTGAAGAATAAACACTGAATTCCAGCATTAGGCAACCAATAGCGAACAGGGATCTGCTGCTACTACTACAGTAACTCTGTGAGAAAGATGAGGTGGAAAATGCTCAATATCATCATATCAGCCCATAATATTTTGCAACATTAAGCAGCAGTTTTTTTTATACTATATGCAGCATGTGAGTAGCTTTAATGAGAAATAATAACCTAAGCGGCCAATCGATCCATTCTCCTGTGACCGATCAGCGAATATCCTCCCAAGGCTATCGAAATGGCTGTTTTCTGACTCCGTGCTGTGCTACAGCTGCAATGTAACATTATATTACTAAGTGTAACACATTATTGTTACAGCTTTCAGCTCAGCAATAGACAGTCTGCTGCTGGGAATACTGGAACAGTTATTTTGTGATACTTTGTTGCCAAAGGGCAGAGCTGAAAAAGGTGTGTGTTAGAGCCGGTTTTAAAAGAGGAAGTGGATGTGACTTTCTAAATGGTTGCTAAGCAGCCAAAGGATGCTCATTACATTATTAAAAATCATTAAAAAAAGGCATTAAGAGTTGGAAACAAAATATGAAGAAAAAAAAATGCAGTAAGTATTATCTAATGACACAAGTCTTACTGCGTATCTAGGTTAACCTTTTTTACAGAGCTAATAAAAGCTGCCGTTTTGCTTTACAAGATGTTGCCTGTATATTGAAAGATCTACAAGGCTGGGTCGGTAAAAGGTCATTGTGTAGATCAGGGGTGGCCAACCTTTTTATCAGGCCTGTGCAGTTTGTTAGGTGGGCCACTGTCCTACTGCTCCCCCCCCCCCCCCCTCACTCAATCTCCCCCTTTAAAAATGTTCTACCTTGGAGTGTGGGGGGGGGGGCCTCAGGTCCTGCGGTGGAGGGGAGAAGGATGCAGAAGTTGGGCCCGACTTCTGGAGTGTGTGTGTGAGGGGGGGGGGGGGGGGGGGATGGAGGAGTTGAGGAAAGCCGGGGATCAGCGGCTTTGGGGGGGGGGGGGAGGAGGAAGCCGGTGGCGCTGCATATTTAAAGGTGCAATCTCGTGTAGCCATGCAAAAATGACATTTGTTAAGAGGTTAACCATTTGTAGTTGCCACCTCAAACAGATCTAACTGTGCTAAGAGCAAATATTTGGCTGCTTTTGTTTCAATTGGAAATTAATTTCAAATTTCATTTCTTAGGAGCCTCTGCATGGAGAGTGTTTGTCAATCAAGAATCTGCATTGCTTTCCTCCTATCCTGCCATTGTCAGAGAGTACATCTCCAGTAAAGATAAGAGGAGAGGTGGGACATTTTGCCTGTGCAAACTCTTGCTAAACACAGTGACGCTAGACAAAAAGGAGAAGTCAGAGGAGATCAATCTCCTCCCAAATCTCACCTTGCTATGTTTACAAACGAACTTTATAAAATTATTTCAAAAGGACTTCGACGTGTCAAATTTTGGTAACAAAGGCATTAATCACGAAGATGTAACTGCTTAAAGATGCCACTGCCATTAGTACACGTTAATCCTAAAAGGGATTGTCCTTTTACATATTGTTATGTAACAAATCACACGAGAAAAATCAGCCCCCTGTGGCATTGCTGTGTTTATTGGCACCAATATCGTAGATTGTAAGCTCATCTGGGCAGGGACTGTGTGTGTAACATGTGCTGGGTCCCGCACGCTATACTGTCATTGTGATGCGCTTTGAGTCCTATTGGGACAAAAAGCACTATATAAAATAGTTATTATTATTATTATTGTGGTTGTACCCTATAAGGGAAGAATACAAAGTATAAAACGGAAACAAAAACAATTCAAATTTACAATAAATGCTGTGCACAATTAAACTTAAATACCTAATAGAATGAAAAAGTCTAATGAACATGGCATGACAACAAAAGAGTTAACAAATGGAAATCAACATTTCCCCACAGTTACCCGTCTCGGGCCAGTAAATGAGCTGCAAGTGCCGTTCTGCCTTTTGTTTAGCAGCAACATTATATATAAACAAACGCACCAGAAAGAAGTTTTTGCTTTCTATGAAATGTGTTATTAAAGGAAAAGCGCTGTCTCTGCTTCTAGGAAGAGAAACACGCCCGGTATGTTGAGGATGTTGCAACACAAATTCTTAGTATTTCTGCCAGTGTTAAATGCTGAGTGGAAAACACTTCAGTACCTCAGCTGATCTCCGTGTCATTCAGACCTGTTAGCAGCGAGCCGCCTGCGCAGAGACCCATAACTAGGTCTTCTTCTGCATGAAGCTTAATCATTCAGATCATGCTTAGTACCCCGTCCTGAAAGTAGTCATATTGCAATACGAGGCAATAGTGAAGATGAATATATACTATATTTATATAGCTACAGCTATACAGTGACATTTACACAACACCTCTAGATTTAAATTCCCTCTTGTATGCAGGTTGTTACTAATTTGTATTATAATAATAATAATAACTTTATTTCACCTTCTACTCTGTAACTTTATTTCATAGAACGCTTTTCTGCCAACGGACTCAAAGGGCTCCACAATTACAAAGTAGCGTGCATTGTACCTAGGATTTTTACACTCAATAAAAAGTATTTTTTTTTGTCTATTTCGGTCTATATTATCTAAGCAGTATTTTGCCATAAGACACCTTCTGGTCTGGAAGACACCTTTCAGCACAGTGACTTCCAAGGTCGGTAAGATAGCTTCCAGCACCGGCATAGGTCTCATTGCAGAAGACTACTTAGTAAATATGGTCCTGCATCTTCTTTAGCACCTCTTGAACCGTCATTATTACTGCCCTGCTACATCCACATCACGATGAACTTGTGAGGAACATTGCTCACAAGTATTTCATTACTATTCTGCAGTTCAGAGTAACTATTTCATGTGTTATGGAAACTCACATTTCTAACTTTCAATCTCCCTCCATTTTCCTTACGTTTCACGCTTCCGTCTTTAGTTTGCGTCTGTCTCTTTCTCCAGTCTTCTTACAGTATATTTACATTTTTCTGGGGGCAACCTCCACTGCCTCGCTCTGCCGCTGCCTCGCTCTGCCGCTGCCTCGCTCTGCCGCTGCCTCGCTCTGCCGCTGCCTCATTCTGCCGCTGCCTCACTCTGCCGCTGCCTCACTCTGACACTGCCTCACTCTGACACTGCGTTACTCTGACACTGCGTTACTCTGCCGCTGCCTCACTCTGCCACTGCCTCACTCTGCCACTGCCTCACTCTGCCACTGCCTCACTCTGACACTGCCTCACTCTGACACTGCGTTACTCTGCCGCTGCCTCACTCTGCCGCTGCATTACTCTGACACTGCCTCACTCTGCCGCTGAGTTACTCTGACACAGCCTCACTCTGCCACTGCGTCACTCTGCCACAGCCTCACTCTGCCACTGCCTCACTCTGACACAGCCTCACTCTGACACAGCCTCACTCTGCCACTGCCTCACTCTGCCACTGCCTCACTCTGACACTGCCTCACTCTGCCACTGCCTCACTCTGACTCTGCCTCACTCTGACTCTGCCTCACTCTGCCGCAGCCTCACTCTGCCGCAGCCTCACTCTGCCGCTGCCTCACTCTGCCGCTGCCTCACTCTGCCGCTGCCTCACTCTGACACTGCGTTACTCTGACACTGCCTCACTCTGCCACTGCCTCACTCTGACACTGCCTCACTCTGCCGCTGCGTTACTCTGACACTGCCTCACTCTGCCGCTGCGTTTGCCTCACTCTGCCACTGCCTCACTCTGCCACTGCCTCACTCTGCCACTGCCTCACTCTGCCACTAACTCACTCTGCCACTGCCTCACTCTGACACTGCCTCACTCTGCCGCTGCCTCACTCTGCCGCTGCATTACTCTGACACTGCCTCACTCTGCCGCTGCGTTACTCTGACACAGCCTCACTCTGACACTGCCTCACTCTGCCACAGCCTCACTCTGACACAGCCTCACTCTGACACTGCCTCACTCTGACACTGCCTCACTCTGACACAGCCTCACTCTGACACAGCCTCACTCTGACACAGCCTCACTCTGACACAGCCTCACTCTGACACAGCCTCACTCTGCCACAGCCTCACTCTGCCACTGCGTTACTCTGACACTGCCTCACTCTGACACAGCCTCACTCTGACACAGCCTCACTCTGACACAGCCTCACTCTGCCGCTGCGTTACTCTGACACAGCCTCACTCTGCCGCTGCCTCACTCTGCCGCTGCGTTACTCTGACACAGCCTCACTCTGCCACTGCCTCACTCTGACACTGCCTCACTCTGCCGCTGCGTTACTCTGACACTGCCTCACTCTGCCACGGCCTCACTCTGACACAGCCTCACTCTGCCACAGCCTCACTCTGACACTGCCTCACTCTGACACAGCCTCACTCTGACACAGCCTCACTCTGACACAGCCTCACTCTGACACTGCCTCACTCTGCCACAGCCTCACTCTGACACTGCCTCACTCTGCCACAGCCTCACTCTGACACAGCCTCACTCTGACACTGCCTCACTCTGACACTGCCTCACTCTGACACAGCCTCACTCTGACACAGCCTCACTCTGCCACTGCGTTACTCTGACACTGCCTCACTCTGACACAGCCTCACTCTGACACAGCCTCACTCTGACACAGCCTCACTCTGACACAGCCTCACTCTGACACTGCCTCACTCTGACACAGCCTCACTCTGACACAGCCTCACTCTGACACTGCCTCACTCTGCCACAGCCTCACTCTGACACTGCCTCACTCTGCCACAGCCTCACTCTGACACAGCCTCACTCTGACACTGCCTCACTCTGACACTGCCTCACTCTGACACAGCCTCACTCTGACACAGCCTCACTCTGCCACTGCGTTACTCTGACACTGCCTCACTCTGACACAGCCTCACTCTGACACAGCCTCACTCTGCCGCTGCGTTACTCTGACACAGCCTCACTCTGCTGCTGCCTCACTCTTGCGCTGCGTTACTCTGACACTGCCTCACTCTGCCACTGCCTCACTCTGCCACTGCGTTACTCTGACACTGCCTCACTCTGACACTGCCTCACTCTGACACTGCCTCACTCTGACACTGCCTCACTCTGCCACTGCGTTACTCTGACACTGCCTCACTCTGACACAGCCTCACTCTGCCACTGCGTTACTCTGACACTGCCTCACTCTGACACAGCCTCACTCTGCCACTGCGTTACTCTGACACTGCCTCACTCTGACACTGCCTCACTCTGCCACTGCGTTACTCTGACACTGCCTCACTCTGCCGCTGCCTCACTCTGCCGCTGCGTTACTCTGACACAGCCTCGGTCCCTTGTACCTTATAACCCCTCGAGGCTCATTTTTTGCCCTTAAACCTAAATAAAATAACCACACAGCACTTTGCTGGAGGTAAAGGCCACAGCATCTATTCATTTCCAAACTACAAAAACTTTTATCACTGTATAACCATTATATATATATATATATATTATATATATATATATATATATATATATAACCTGAACCTTGCCAGCCCTGAAGACACAAATCCAACTCTCTTACCTTAAATCAAGAGGGGCTTAAGGTTACCATAGCCAAGCCTCCAGAGGTTACTAGCATAAGACTGCCTCAAGGCCATGCTACCTCTCGCATATCCCCCAAATCGGGGACTTATCCACCTTTTGCTCCATACCCAACTCTGGAAATGTTCCCACGCCTGCAGTGCCAAATTTTGTATAACGTCTTTATTTTTTAAATAACAATTTGCAAAACAGGGAAGATGAACAGCTACAGTATGTATCTGCTCTCCTCAGACAGCTACTGTATGTGTCTGCTCTCCTCAGACAGCTACAGTATGTATCTGCTCTCCTCAGACAGCTACAGTATGTGTCTGCTCTCCTCAGAAAGCTACAGTATGTGTCTGCTCTCCTCAGACAGCTACAGTATGTATCTGCTCTCCTCAGAAAGCTACAGTATGTATCTGCTCTCCTCAGACAGCCACTGTATGTGTCTGCTCTCCTCAGACAGCTACAGTATGTATCTGCTCTCCTCAGACAGCTACAGTATGTGTCTGCTCTCCTCAGAAAGCTACAGTATGTGTCTGCTCTCCTCAGACAGCTACAGTATGTATCTGCTCTCCTCAGACAGCTACAGTATGTGTCTGCTCTCCTCAGACAGCCACTGTATGTGTCTGCTCTCCTCAGACAGCTACAGTATGTATCTGCTCTCCTCAGACAGCTACAGTATGTGTCTGCTCTCCTCAGACAGCTACAGTATGTGTCTGCTCTCCTCAGACAGCTACAGTATGTATCTGCTCTCCTCAGACAGCTACAGTATGTGTCTGCTCTCCTCAGACAGCTACAGTATGTATCTGCTCTCCTCAGACAGCTACAGTATGTCTGCTCTCTCAGACACAGTATGTATCTGCTCTCCTCAGAAAGCTACAGTATGTGTCTGCTCTCCTCAGACAGCTACAGTATGTGTCTGCTCTCCTCAGACAGCTACAGTATGTGTCTGATCTCCTCAGACAGCTACAGTATGTGTCTGCTCTCCTCAGACAGCTACAGTATGTGTCTGCTCTCCTCAGACAGCTACAGTATGTGTCTGCTCTCCTCAGACAGCTACAGTATGTGTCTGCTCTCCTCAGACAGCTACAGTACTTGTCTGCTCTCCTCAGACAGCTACAGTACGTGTCTGCTCTCCTCAGACAGCTACAGTACGTGTCTGCTCTCCTCAGACAGCTACAGTACGTGTCTGCTCTCCTCAGACAGCTACAGTACGTGTCTGCTCTCCTCAGACAGCTACAGTACTTGTCTGCTCTCCTCAGACAGCTACAGTACGTGTCTGCTCTCCTCAGACAGCTACAGTACGTGTCTGCTCTCCTCAGACAGCTACAGTACGTGTCTGCTCTCCTCAGACAGCTACAGTACGTGTCTGCTCTCCTCAGACAGCTACAGTACGTGTCTGCTCTCCTCAGACAGCTACAGTACGTGTCTGCTCTCCTCAGACAGCTACAGTACGTGTCTGCTCTCCTCAGACAGCTACAGTACGTGTCTGCTCTCCTCAGACAGCTACAGTACGTGTCTGCTCTCCTCAGACAGCTACAGTACGTGTCTGCTCTCCTCAGACAGCTACAGTACGTGTCTGCTCTCCTCAGACAGCTACAGTACGTGTCTGCTCTCCTCAGACAGCTACAGTACGTGTCTGCTCTCCTCAGACAGCTACAATACGTGTCTGCTCTCCTCAGACAGCTACAGTACGTGTCTGCTCTCCTCAGACAGCTACAGTATGTGTCTGCTCTCTCAGACACAGTACGTGTCTGCTCTCCTCAGACAGCTACAGTATGTGTCTGCTCTCCTCAGACAGCTACAGTATGTGTCTGCTCTCCTCAGACAGCTACAGTATGTGTCTGCTCTCCTCAGACAGCTACAGTATGTGTCTGCTCTCCTCAGACAGCTACAGTATGTGTCTGCTCTCCTCAGACAGCTACAGTATGTGTCTGCTCTCCTCAGACAGCTACAGTATGTGTCTGCTCTCCTCAGACAGCTACAGTATGTGTCTGCTCTCCTCAGACAGCTACAGTATGTGTCTGCTCTCCTCAGACAGCTACAGTATGTGTCTGCTCTCCTCAGACAGCTACAGTATGTGTCTGCTCTCCTCAGACAGCTACAGTATGTGTCTGCTCTCCTCAGACAGCTGCAGTATGTGTCTGCTCTCCTCAGACAGCTGCAGTATGTGTCTGCTCTCCTCAGACAGCTACAGTATGTGTCTGCTCTCCTCAGACAGCTACAGTATGTGTCTGCTCTCCTCAGACAGCTACAGTATGTGTCTGCTCTCCTCAGACAGCTACAGTATGTGTCTGCTCTCCTCAGACAGCTACAGTATGTGTCTGCTCTCTCAGACACAGTATGTGTCTGCTCTCCTCAGACAGCTACAGTATGTGTCTGCTCTCCTCAGACAGCTACAGTATGTGTCTGCTCTCCTCAGACAGCTACAGTATGTGTCTGCTCTCCTCAGACAGCCACAGTATGTGTCTGCTCTCCTCAGACAGCCACAGTATGTGTCTGCTCTCCTCAGACAGCCACAGTATGTGTCTGCTCTCCTCAGACAGCCACAGTATGTGTCTGCTCTCCTCAGACAGCCACAGTATGTGTCTGCTCTCCTCAGACAGCCACTGTATGTGTCTGCTCTCCTCAGACAGCCACAGTATGTGTCTGCTCTCCTCAGACAGCCACAGTATGTGTCTGCTCTCCTCAGACAGCCACAGTATGTGTCTGCTCTCCTCAGACAGCCACAGTATGTGTCTGCTCTCCTCAGACAGCCACAGTATGTGTCTGCTCTCCTCAGACAGCCACTGTATGTGTCTGCTCTCCTCAGACAGCCACAGCATGTATCTGCTCTCCTCAGACAGCCACTGTATGTGTCTGCTCTCCTCAGACAGCCACTGTATGTGTCTGCTCTCCTCAGACAGCCACAGTATGTGTCTGCTCTCCTCAGACAGCTACAGTATGTGTCTGCTCTCCTCAGACAGCCACAGTATGTGTCTGCTCTCCTCAGACAGCTACAGTATGTGTCTGCTCTCCTCAGACAGCCACATTATGTGTCTGCTCTCCTCAGACAGCTACAGTATGTGTCTGCTCTCCTCAGACAGCCACTGTATGTGTCTGCTCTCCTCAGACAGCTACAGTATGTGTCTGCTCTCCTCAGACAGCCACTGTATGTGTCTGCTCTCCTCAGACAGCTACAGTATGTGTCTGCTCTCCTCAGACAGCCACTGTATGTGTCTGCTCTCCTCAGACAGCTACAGTATGTGTCTGCTCTCCTCAGACAGCTACAGTATGTGTCTGCTCTCCTCAGACAGCTACAGTATGTGTCTGCTCTCCTCAGACAGCTACAGTATGTGTCTGCTCTCCTCAGACAGCTACAGTATGTGTCTGCTCTCCTCAGACAGCTACAGTATGTGTCTGCTCTCCTCAGACAGCTACAGTATGTGTCTGCTCTCCTCAGACAGCTACAGTATGTGTCTGCTCTCCTCAGACAGCTACAGTATGTCTGCTCTCCTCAGACAGCTACAGTATGTATCTGCTCTCCTCAGACAGCTACATTATGTGTCTGCTCTCCTCAGACAGCCACAGCATGTGTCTGCTCTCCTCAGACAGCCACAGTATGTGTCTGCTCTCCTCAGACAGCCACAGCATGTGTCTGCTCTCCTCAGACAGCCACAGTATGTGTCTGCTCTCCTCAGACAGCTACAGCATGTATCTGCTCTCCTCAGACAGCCACAGTATGTATCTGCTCTCCTCAGACAGCTACAGCATGTATCTGCTCTCCTCAGACAGCTACAGTATGTATCTGCTCTCCTCAGACAGCTACAGTATGTATCTGCTCTCC
This sequence comes from Ascaphus truei, assembly GCF_040206685.1. Taxonomy (NCBI): domain Eukaryota; kingdom Metazoa; phylum Chordata; class Amphibia; order Anura; family Ascaphidae; genus Ascaphus; species Ascaphus truei. Next base: position 403,558,916 of record NC_134484.1, on the reverse strand, counting down.
TCAGACAGCTACAGTACAGTATGTGTCTGCTCTCCTCAGACAGCTACAGTATGTATCTGCTCTCCTCAGACAGCTACAGTATGTATCTGCTCTCCTCAGACAGCCACAGCATGTATCTGCTCTCCTCAGACAGCCACAGCATGTATCTGCTCTCCTCAGACAGCCACAGCATGTATCTGCTCTCCTCAGACAGCTACAGTATGTGTCTGCTCTCCTCAGACAGCTACAGTATGTATCTGCTCTCCTCAGACAGCCACAGCATGTGTCTGCTCTCCTTAGACAGCTACAGTATGTGTCTGCTCTCCTCAGGAACAAAGGTAAGTAGCCCCTTACAGTCCATGTATTTATACCCCTCTGCTCCAAAAGCCCATCGAACTGCAGCCAATCAGCTGCTGTCACTACCCTGCCTTGCGCTCTTCAGGTGAAGGTAATTAGCCATACTACATCAATAAACCACAGGCTGGAAAACCCCAGTCTTGGGGAGAGGACCCTGGGAGGTCAAGATGTCCTCCCAGTGACCCCTCTGGCCTATCATTTAAGCTGCATCCATTTCCTTGCTTATTTGTCCCATTAGGAAACCACTCCATTTCTCACAATGTACTATATATGGCCATACATACATGCATACAGATGTAGCACGACTCACGGTCTCCAGAGTCGCGGCTGAAACGAAGTGGCTGCCATGGCATCGCTGCAGGCGGTGTCAATGCTTCCGGACCCCCCGCAGCGGTAACCCTCGGGCGCAGGGCAGCCATGGTTGTGGTCATGCAGCTTGCCCTGGTGCCGCTGACCAGGGGTGCTCAACGCCTGTCCTCAAGACCCCAACAGGCCAGGTTTTTAGGATATCCCTGCTTCAGCACAGGTCGCTCAATCAGAAGCTCAGTGGGAGACTGACATATACAGCTTCCTGTGCTGAAGCAGGGATATCCTAAAAACCTGGCCTGTTAGGGGGGTGAGAGGACTGGAGTTGAGCACCCCTGCCATAGACAACAAGTGCATGTACATCTGTATGCGTTATTAGAAAATTACAAGTGTCCAAGCAAAGTAACTAATGTGCCTATGTAAAACTATGTATCCTAATGAGACAGGTGGAGTAACATCGCTCCAAGTACTGAGTATTTATAACCCTGGTAACAACCCCCACCTTTTCTGTACAGGCTTTTATTATCTCTAACGGCTTGTCCTTTTTATTTTCCTTTCTCCCTACTTGAAAGTAAGAAAAGGAGATCCTGAAAGGCAGGTATTTTGTTTACTGAGATGAAACATATTTAAAGACAGGCATGAAATACCAGCCCGCGTAAAGCCTGCTAATGGCTGGTTTATCTTGTGTGTAGGTTAGTGTATAAGTATAATACATTGTCCGAGCATGTTTCCATGATGTGCTCTTACAGCTGTGAGCTGCGCATGCTCTTTAAATATACCGCTGGCAAAATTATCATGTCATATAATGCAATAACGTTATGCTTATTGCTGTTTTAAATGCAAATGAGCACCTGCATTCTGCCTCTCACTATAAAGGTATCAGCCCAATTACAGATCATTTAGATACAGCAGTTTGTGAATATTGCAGGGTATCTCTTACTTTCACTTACAATGTATCTCCTGAGCAGACATTTTATATCATGGCATATGGCGCCAATATGGCCACATGATTCTCTGACAGAAAATGGAGGTGCTGGGTGGCACATCATGCAGGATAGACGATGGTGCTGCTAATACTGAAGAAGGATATACATTACAGGACATGTTTGCTGGGAATGCAAATGCTACAAGAATGTGGTATTCGATCTCCCATTGTGTTGTTCTTATTCCTGGCTTCTCTTTGACCCTTCTCTCGTCCTCCCTTCTTGTCCTTGTTTTTCTTTGTCTTGCTCACTTTTCCCCTCTCTGTCTTACTACTGTATGTCTCATTTACTTGCTATTTTTCTCTTTTTAACCTACAGTCTCAGTTTTTCTCCACTTGTCTTGGTACCTCTGCCTGCCTCACTCATTTTTGTCAGACTTTCTGGTATTTATAGCACTCACACAAAGAAATAGATGGCTCCGTATATATCCATGAATATACACCATGTATATACACCATAATAGTATTAGAACACTACTATTCCAGCTCCTTCAGGGAGAAGAAGTGCTACATTATGGATAATTGACAAACTATAAATTAAACAAGAATAGTGTTCACAGTTCAAGTTATCTGTATCATGGATGTACTCCAGGGAGAAAATATATATATAAAATGTAACTTGTAATATTATTTGATAAGATTACTATCTAGAATACCAAGAATAAATTGCATAAAATATTCTGAATGAGTTTTGGGTAGGGAGGAGTACATTGAACTAATACATAGTGTAATGTCAGTGGTAATAATTGCAGTCTTGGTTTGTTGTAGAAAGTGAGCGATCCAGTCAGGAATACACCATGTAAATAAAAAACATATAAAACAATGATTGTGCAGTATTGTGATTATATATAGACTTGATGTGAATCTTGGCTCTGGGGGAGAACCTACTTACAGCAACAATAAAGGAAATTCGCTTTTGTCTGACTCAGTCAGATAGGAAGGGAGTGTTGAAATTTCTTTTAGATGTACTTTATCCCCACTCGGTCATCACACAGGTAGTCTAATCCAGAGATGATGATACTCGAGTCCCAATATGGTATATGTGGACAGAAAGCAGAAACAGCCCGATGGTGCAGGTTGCAAAAAACAGGGTTTATATACGGTAGGAGTTTAAGACATGTACTCACACTTTGTACAATAGAACCATGCACATAAAGGTATCTTTAGCGCTCGATATTCGCGCCCACTGTAGTGTTGTCTCCCCGTCCTCCTCTATCTCCAGTCGTGCCGCCGGCAATAGCGTCTGACGTCACTTCCCTCTCGCGTCTATCCGCATCCAGTGGAGGTAGACTGTGACGCGCTGGGAGAGGATCCGCGGGAGAATTCAAACGTCTGGAGTCTTCTCTTCAAAGCAGCTGCAGCTTGATGAGTTGGCTCTACGCGTTTCGCTGTGGCATACAGCTTCGTCAGGAGCGTCATGACGTATTGTGTGGGCGTCATATATTTATACGATATTAACTAATTGGCTTCTCATTGTCAATCTCATTGAGCTCGTTAGTACATAATTTAACCCACAGGTTTGCCTTTACATAGGCACAAAAAGTCTCTGTGGTCCAAAACATAAACTCACTATCATGCTATAATTTATAGTTCAAATACACATGGTACAATCTTTAATAACATTCATAATAAAAAATTCTTATACATATAGTTGGGATAATTATTTAAAGGTTCTGAATTGCTTAAAATATATATATATATATATATATATATATATATATATATATATATATATATATATTTCATATATCATAAAATATCATAATTATTTAAAAGTTACACTTAAAACATCGTGGGTCGGGAGAGAGAAAAGACACAGAAAACATATATTAGTATATAGGACTGTATCTTCTATAAATAGTTTATAGAAAATTCATAGAATAATATACAATACAACCATATTTCATTCTACTAGAGGTAGATTTAAAGATAAAGGGGAATAGAGCCCAGATAGGGGGTGTTGAGTTCTGTTTGATAAGCAATCAATCAAGGAGAGATTCAGCAATATATTACTTTAGAGCTCAGATCTTAAATATAGAATTAGATATTCGTATTTGGATTTTCATACAAAAATGTTTTATAGAAAAATATGTTTTTATTTAATATACAATAATATAAAGTGAGTTCAAAAATATTATTATGTTAAAAAATAAGGTTTCCTTATCCTATGGCGGCGCTACATTGATGACATTATCCTTATTTGGCAGGGAGACAAAGGAGGTTTAGAGCAATTTATTTTAGATCTGAATAATAATAATTTTAATCTAAAATTTACACATACTATAAGTGAAACTTTTATTGAATATCTAGATTTGAACATATACATAGAAGAAGGTACCATAAAAACAAAAACACACTTTAAAAACGTTGATTGCAACAATTTTATTTTAAGATCAAGTTGCCATCACCATCAATGGATGGACGGAGTCCCCTATAGCCAATACAGGAGACTTCGTAGAAACTGTACCGAAGACAATATTTTTAACGACCAGTGTAAAATTTTGGAAAAAAGATTTGTGGAGAAACACTATAGCCGGGAAATCTTAGATACGGCATTAACAAAGGCGAAGAATTTAGATAGAAAGGAAACTTTAGAGCCGCATAAGAAGACAAAATCTCCCACTTTGAATAATCCATATGACACAGCATTTCTGACAACTTTCAATAAAGAAGCCAAAAATATAGGAAAGATTTTGCGCAAACACTGGCATGTTCTGAAATCAGATACCATAATAAGGGAAATTTTACCGGATAATCTGAAAATAATTTTTAAAAAGGCACAGAATATTAAACATAAAATAGAATAAAAACAGAATAAAAACATAATTGCACCAAGCGCTTTAAGAAGCGCAAGAGAGACCAACCAAGGGTGGCTTAAAAATCTGACAGGATTTTATGGCTGTGCATCATGTAAGGCCTGTCAGCACAAATTGAAAGAAAAAACTAGCTTTATATGCCATAGAAATAAAGAGTCTTTCAAAATTAAGCAATACATAAATTGTCACACCGATTTTGTAATTTATATCCTCCAGTGCCCCTGCGGGCTACAGTATGTAGGTAAGACATCAAGGCCTATCCGTACCCGCATTATCGAACATCTAAGCAATATTAGAAGGGGTATTTTAACCCATAGCGTCTCAAGACATGACGCCAAATACCATCAATCAAATCCAGTTAGTCTGAGATTTACTGTTATCGAAAATGTTAAACAACACTGGAGGGGCCGTTCTAGAGAGGTGGATTTAAGTAAAAGGGAAATGTACTGGATTCACAAACTTGACACACTAATTCCACACGGTTTGAATTCAGACTTTGAAATCTTACCCTTTTTACATGACTAATACATTGGTAGTTAATTCTATACTGTGTACCCCCTTATTGCACCCAAGCCTCTTTGCTGTGCCTGTTTTGAATACATATGTTTTAAATAATTATAATTTAAATAGGCGATTTTATAAATCAATGTTTTATTATATATATTTTTTAACATGATATATTTTTTTAACATAATAATATTTTTGAACTCACTTTATATTATTGTATATTAAATAAAAACATATTTTTCTATAAAACATTTTTGTATGAAAATCCAAATACGAATATCTAATTCTATATTTAAGATCTGAGCTCTAAAGTAATATATTGCTGAATCTCTCCTTGATTGATTGCTTATCAAACAGAACTCAACACCCCCTATCTGGGCTCTATTCCCCTTTATCTTTAAATCTACCTCTAGTAGAATGAAATATGGTTGTATTGTATATTATTCTATGAATTTTCTATAAACTATTTATAGAAGATACAGTCCTATATACTAATATATGTTTTCTGTGTCTTTTCTCTCTCCCGACCCACGATGTTTTAAGTGTAACTTTTAAATAATTATGATATTTTATGATATATGAAATATATATATATATATATATATATATATATATATTTTAAGCAATTCAGAACCTTTAAATAATTATCCCAACTATATGTATAAGAATTTTTTATTATGAATGTTATTAAAGATTGTACCATGTGTATTTGAACTATAAATTATAGCATGATAGTGAGTTTATGTTTTGGACCACAGAGACTTTTTGTGCCTATGTAAAGGCAAACCTGTGGGTTAAATTATGTACTAACGAGCTCAATGAGATTGACAATGAGAAGCCAATTAGTTAATATCGTATAAATATATGACGCCCACACAATACGTCATGACGCTCCTGACGAAGCTGTATGCCACAGCGAAACGCGTAGAGCCAACTCATCAAGCTGCAGCTGCTTTGAAGAGAAGACTCCAGACGTTTGAATTCTCCCGCGGATCCTCTCCCAGCGCGTCACAGTCTACCTCCACTGGATGCGGATAGACGCGAGAGGGAAGTGACGTCAGACGCTATTGCCGGCGGCACGACTGGAGATAGAGGAGGACGGGGAGACAACACTACAGTGGGCGCGAATATCGAGCGCTAAAGATACCTTTATGTGCATGTTCTATTGTACAAAGTGTGAGTACATGTCTTAAACTCCTACCGTATATAAACCCTGTTTTTTGCAACCTGCACCATCGGGCTGTTTCTGCTTTCTGTCCACATATACCATATTGGGACTCGAGTATCATCATCTCTGGATTATACTACCTGTGTGATGACCGAGTGGGGATAAAGTACATCTAAAAGAAATTTCAACACTCCCTTCCTATCTGACTGAGTCAGACAAAAGCGAATTTCCTTTATTGTTGCTGTAAGTAGGTTCTCCCCCAGAGCCAAGATTCACATCAAGTCTATATATAATCACAATACTGCACAATCATTGTTTTATATGTTTTTTATTTACATGGTGTATTCCTGACTGGATCGCTCACTTTCTACAACAAACCAAGACTGTACTCGTGGAAAATCTTAGCACATTTTCCTGGAAGGTTTGAGAAGTATCCTGTTGGGTAACATCTTTTATTTCACTTTTCTTAGCACTGATTATTTAAAAGGAAATTGTGGCGCCTAGGCAAGTCATTTAAGTGTATAGTGGTAATAATTGCATCACCAAAGCCAATGCATGACCCAAATTTAGTATATAGTATCAAATATACTGCAGTCACTACATTTAAATCATGCTAAGCCTGCTGATAGCCAGCTCAATTATATATTAATAGTGACATTGAACTACAAAAGTCTCAAAATGTAACACCTGAATTTGCAATCAAATGTTGTTATTATTTTTAATTCAAGTATTGGAAAATAGTGGGTGCTCCAGTGACTCCGGATCATCAAGTAGATATTATCAATAATTTTGTATATATGTGACTCATGAGTAAAACTCTAGTATGGAGTGGGTAAAAACAATAAGTGAGTACCCAGTGAGAAATATATATCTCCTCAAGGGAACAATCAAAAATGATGACAATCACCTTGATGAAACCTCATTGGGGATAATCGTAATGACCACTGGAACTAGTAAATGTCCAAAACTCACAACATCTTCAATGGTTATTCCTTGAATGAAATCTTACCCACTCCTTGAGCCTCAATGAATGTGTAACGGCGTGTCCAGCCAAGTAGCAACAAAAAAGAGAAAGCAGCGCACTGGCCAGGGAGTATCTTATAGCCTTTATTTGGTTCTTCCTCTTTCTCTCTCCGCCCGTCCTATTCCCCCTCTATCCCCCCCTCCCCCCTCTTTTCCTTTTCCCCTCCTTGCCTGTTTTCAAATCAGGCAGATCCTATATTTGTAGAAAGAAAAATGGGAGTCCCAAGCTCGCTAGCGGCACCACTTCAAAAGAGTCCAGCAAAAGTACAAGTGTATACGTGTAAATAATATCACTATGTGTACTTCTCAGAGTCTGTCCCATATGTGGAATTTAACCCCTTGTATATCACACAGAAACAACACAGTGGTAGAGTATCCCCAATAGCCTCTATCCTGCGGAATAACTTATATTGTGGAATGAACTCACTGTTTGAGTGTGTAAGGGCTCCTGGACATCAGCGTGATCCAACCGGGGGAAAGGTAGTTTGCAGGTAGAAAGGAGAATTCTGGCGGTGCAACTGCTCCTGAGAAGAAAACTGCAGATCGGGACTTCTTACTGGTCAAAAAGCTTTATTTGGCACATAGCAGCCAGAGAGACACTCTTACGCGTTTCGCGCGTCACTCCGCGCTTTATCAAAGAGATCCTACATTTGTCCCAAAGAATCAAACTTCATGACATTAAAGAACAAAGATTTATTGAATATTATAATTGTATTAACATATTAGACCTAATTTGGATTATATAAACTTGCATTGTCCGGTATCCTGCATTTCATTTCAACATTAGGATGTGTGTCACATTGACAGTAGAAATGTGTTATATATAAAAATAATTCTAGTTTTGTATTAAGATATTATATATGTATGTACATTTTTTTATTCAGTCTCCTATGGTTCAGGTTGTTTGAAAACATCAAGATGTATAAGTGTAACATAGAGAGTGCTGTGCTTGTTTTATCTGCGTGTTTTGTATGTTAGGGCAGGGGAGCGCAAACTTTTTGCACTGCGCACCCCTGCCTGCTCCCCCTCACTTTCGTGCCCCCCTTACCTGGTTTGGCGGCGTCAAATGACGCCACGGGGTCACATGACGTGACCCCATTGCCATGGAGACGGACATGTGACATCACTCTGCATGACACCGCGGCGTCATGTCACAGCAACTTGTCTGAATCCAGGTAAGTGAGTTGCAGAGGTCTCATATGATCCCCCAGCATTTAATTTAAATGCCTCGGGGAAGAGTGCGGGGCCTCTGCAACCGGCGCACCCCCCAAAAAAATCCTGTGCCCCCCCACTTTGCGCACCGCCGTGTTGGGGATTTAATGCCCATTTATGTATACTGTACATAATAATTTAGCAATCAGTCTTTTACTGTTGTAAGGACGGTGGACTAGTTTCATCCCTTTAGCATTTTGCTATTCACCATGGGAGATTGGGGCATGCACAGTAGTATTCCTCTTTGAGAGTACTTATGCCATCAGAACTGCAGCGCTGGGGAGGTGAGCATGGCTGACTGTCGCCGATCCAATATTGTTAAATAAATCATGGCACGGTGTAATATGTCATGTGCTGTTGTTCATCTGTGGTTGTAGTTACCTAATTTTAAGACCTGCTGATTGTTATTATGTCCTGGTGTGTAAAACCATAGAATTCAAAGAGGGTGTACTTTCTTTTTCACATGACTGTATACTGAAATAGCTGGCCACTTATCTGCCTCAGTGAACACCTGGCAAGCAGTTGACCACTGTTACAGGGCATTGCTGTTCCCTGTCACTCAGTTGTGTGCTCTTGCAGTGACAATACTTGCAGAGTGGCAATGATAGCTCGAATTAATCAGACCACTGAAGCAACCAATGTGCAAGCATAAACCCTGTACTCATTTAACATTTACCCTAATACACTGGTAATTAACTACTGCCTCATACACTTCTTCTCTCTGCTAGGCTGTCATAAACATCTGCAAGCTAATCCTCACAAGAACCTGATCGCATCTCTTAAAATGACATCACATTGTGCCCGTATGCCCGACTCGCGTTTCACTCACGATAGAGCTTCATCTGGGGCATTTAAACTTATGTTTTATTTTGTCATTTTCTCGCTGCATCCATGATATGGATATATGGACTGTGTCCACTTTTCTTGTTTGATTTACTGTAGCAAGGCAAATACCAGAGGTAAAGCATCCAAGATTAAAAATAGTAGAATTGAAAAAAAAAAAAAATACTTTTACATGTCTGATTGTTTTAATGCATCAATGACATGGTGTAGTTTTATCCTACGTGCTTAGCACATCACTGGCAATACTTCAATGGGGTCCCAGATGAGAGTGCACCTTTTAAGTGCTTTGCAAGGTTGCACTAAACTTTTAGTACTTAGCGGGACAATGTGTTACAAAATTGCCAGAAAAGATTTACTGTCAACATACAAAACACTTTCCAGAGCCAAGATCGGTAAATTTGTTTCTGACTGCAACTAGGTTGTTCTGGGACATTCTTACATCCCTTTGTGTTAGCTTTTAACCGGCCCTGTCATCCCTGCCGCTGTTATACCAGTGTGGCCGAATTTTAATGATTAGAATCCATGTAGATGAAGAGCTATAGTAGGTTTTGAAAACTGCTTCCTGGACCATTTTAGGTAGAGTCTCCAGGACAATTTAGGTGTAACTGTTAACGCTTGATGTGTTTCAGAAGGGAACATTGTTATGGCGCTTGTAATGGGCACAAGATACTTTGCCCTTGATTTACTAAAAGTCGGGATTGCTGCCTTAAAAAATTGGGATCACAGCAATATTTTTTTTTGGAATTACATTGTCCAGCACTTTCCAAGAATTATATATGCATGAGGGTTAAGATATTCATATCTCATTTGCATACACCTAACAAAGAGGTAACTCTGCGTTAATTAATAGCAATGGTGCAAATAAGAGTTAACTCTGAAATCTGCGTTATTCAACGCTAGCAATGTGTTTGTGTGTGGTGTGTTTGTGTGTGTGTGTGCATGTGAATGTATATGTATGTATTTGGGTGGAGGGGGTTGGCCATATCACACTTTTCTACTTTAGGGTTATGTAGGCCTTTTAACAAAACCTTATGGCAAAAAATGATTTAACCCCTTCGATGCCTGAGGCTACCTGTGCATTGCAATAGAATGCCTCCAGACACCCAAGGTGCTGACATACAACATAACCATCCTACAACTTAAATCCACACATTTAATAATACATAGACCTGCGTTAATATGTAACTATGCCTTAACTTTTCCCACCTAACACATAAATCCTTCATCTCGCCGCAGACACCCAAAAATGGCACAGAAAAGATTACGGCATAGCTGTACCCTGGCACAGGTATTTTTCAGCGCAACTTGCATTTAAATAAAGACTGTGCACTTTTATTTAAAACCTTTAGTAGACTAACGCCAGCTGGGGACTGGTGATAAATATCGCTTGATATGATTTGCATACATTTGCGGCGCTGTCATTAAAAGTATTACTCTTGCATACATACTGTACAGTGATTGGATAATGCATACTCATTTGCATGCTAATTAGCGATCTTGTTAAATTTAGCCCACACTTAACGCTTTGATAAAATGAGTCATTGCTACGTTATGTAACCATTAAACCTTTTGTAACTACAGCGGTAAAAACAATTAACTTTTTTTTACCATTAAAACACAGTGATAACAATATCGAAGTTTAGTAAATCTAGGCTCTTGATCTAAATCACAAACCAACAATTAGCTGCAGGTATATTGCAGTTGAAATTAACTCTTCTTTTGGCCAAGCTAATGTTGAAAACTATTTGAGCCGAGTGAAAAGGTCAATCGTTAACAGGGCAAGAAAAACATTGCACAACATGAACATATTACTCGGAGAGCATTAGTTATCCCAAATGTTACAATATTGCGGTGATTTTTTGCATAACTTTGTGAAAGATTTTCATTAGTTGGATAAAAGAACCCAAGAAACAAAAGTTGCTTGGCCTTGTAAATGGACAAGTAGCATTCAAGTAAACTCCTGTAAAGGGCATTCCATTAACTATAACAGGCGTTAGTCATAATAAGATACTGTACAAGTGAGGCATTAGCATTACATTGCATAGCCACTCAAGTCAGTTAAGGTTGACGTAGGGACTTAACATTACATTAGTTACGTCATGGCCATACATATCCTCTCCTCTCCCTTTCTCTCCACTTCAATAAAAACCCTGTTTCGGTGTCTGAATAGGAGAAACGCTAGGACGCAATTAACACCACGTCATTGGATATAATTAGCTTTAAGGAAACCATGTTAACTCAGGGAACATAATGTTCGTTCCTGTTTTAGGTAACTTCCAGTTATAAGCTCTGTGGATCCAGAACTAAGAGGGTTAACCGATTGATAAACGAATAAACTAATAGATGTTTATGTTTGTCGGTATTAGGAGGTCAATTTAGTGGATCTGATCAAGTCAGGGAGGAATTCAGGAGGGTCTAACCAGTGACATCACTAGGTGTTCCTGTTAATATTGGAGGTGTTCTGATCAAATCAAGTTTAAATGTTTAGACAAGGTTAGTAAACAAAATAAATGTTTACAAAAATTTTTTGCTCATCACTAACATATATAATCTCAAACTTCCAACCGTGTTTATATATTTTGATACACAATACTGTTCTGCTCATCATTCCAAAATGATCTCCATTATCTAAACATGCCGTTTTTTTTGCCCAATAGCAATTTGGAAAAAGGCTCATGGAAGACTATGTAATCCTCAAATACAATCAAGGAATTCTGGTTGATATACTTCAACCAAATCTTTACAAAGACAAAATCTCTGGTTAAGGGGGCGCCTTTTCAAATACAGAAATATGATGAAAGTGGAGGTAATCCAAGGTTTCATTGAATGTATGAAAAAAGGCAGACTGAAGTGGTCAACAGTACCTCTTGTGCCTTCAGCATTTATGGTTCTGTGACTTGTGCTTAGAAGGACTAGACAGCAGTAAAAGATTAGTTAAGGCAGCAATCTTGCCTACTAATGTCTCACTTTTTTTTTTTAACAAAATTCACACCGGCGGATCCTCCGTAATTGAACTGCCCTATGTTTTAGCTCCAGGGACCTCCAGCAATACTCTCCAGTTTTGCTGCTGGTGTTTTCTCTGCTTTTAGAGAAATTAACAAGGTTGGCAAAATTGCCCAGGGCATACGTGAAAACGAGAGGTAACGCTCAATGTATTACTTCCTGGTAAAACATTTTATAAATAAATCGTGCAGGTCTCGCAGGCCAATAGAAAGCTGCAATGTCATCGGGGGGGTTGACGTTCAGATGACCACAGCGATTCTCTTTAAATGTCCAGGAAGGAAACGGGCAACGAAACCGGTCAGTAAATCTGGGAACCAGCGGTCCAGTTCCAAAGGACTCCCGGTTCTAATTCCATTATAACATCTATACAGATGCAGCCATGTTATTGGCCCCATTGGTGCAGAATAGCCCAAGAAGTAATACAGTAAATATTGCTTGCCTTTAGGAGATAATGCACGCTTTAATGGATCTCACTGTAAAAACGTGGTATTGTTAACGCATTGAATCACATTAATGGGAGTAATAACGTTACCTACATTTGTAGGTAAAATGGGCGGGATTGCTGCACTAAATGTTAATTGCAATGAACCCGGGAAATACGGTGTAAACAGTTTTTACAATCCTCCAGTTATATTTTTAAAGACATGAAAAGCTTCATTTCTAAAATAAAAAAATAATTTTTTTTTAAAAAAAATACCCTTTATTTTCTTATTTTCAGTTTAATACAAATAAGTCCCTCATTGTTTATTATTATTATTGTGATTTTTGAAACACAGTACCACTGCTTTATTGTTTTTTTAGCATTCTGCTGAGTGAAATTGAGTATATATTCAAGTTCACACTATCTTCATCATCAACGGAACATCAAGTGTAGGGTAACATAGCTGTCGCTCTGCCTGTGTTCTGTTTTCCTTAAGAACATAACATACTGCACCTTCCTACCCTCTCTCCATCAGGTTTTGTATAATGTTCTGCACAGTGCTGTTTGGATGCTTTCTTTGTATACAATTTGTGATATTTGTATCTTGCAGAACAGAAAAAGGATGTTGTGGTAATCTACAGTGTACTTCAGCTTCCTGTTGGAACAGCTCAAATAAGTTTGGTTGCGTCCATTATACAGTATTACTTTTATAAGTAGTTACTGTTTTGCACATGCTGTACTTCTCCATGCATGTGAATAGACTGATGCATGTGTACACGTCTGCATGTACACGCGTGTATAGAACTTTTGTTCTTCGATGTGGGAAGTTTTACATACATGCCTTTTGATTTATATATATAAATATATATTGCATCTTTTTTTTCTATATTCATGGCAGTGGGCACTGCATGCATTCTGCTATCTTTTATCTACCACGGTGGTTTGGACCTTTGGGTTTGAGGAGTTGGTGTGTGTCATCCCGTTATAGGGTGTATTTACGTAATGACACTTTGGATCCTGACGTGAAGATGCTCCCCAAATTCTGGGGATGTATTTTGTATATAAGTCTACCTCTGATAACTGCATTTGATTATTATCTGGTCCTGATGAAGGTCTCTGCATCGACCGAAACGTCAACTTTGAATAAACGTACGTTTTGGGATACATGTGTGGTCTGCTTTGCTATCTATTGACCATTTTTTGTTATGTACCAGGCTGCATATACAAGCTTAGCACACTCTTTATACCCCTCTACTGTATTTAGTGTTTTTAATTGTTTTTTAAATTATATATTTGATATTGTGCAGAAATGTCTATAATTAATTACTTGCTCATACCATTTGTAGTCTGTAGTCACCGATGGAGAAAGAGCACTTAAAAAAGTATTGACCCAATGCTTCAACGCAGACTACAAGTTTAGTTGTTCTCAACGGATAAACTGTTTAGACCCAACTGTCAAACGTTATTGCCGAAGAATTACAGAGGGACAAGACCTCTTTAGAGAAAAATAAAAGTTATACTGTATTTTAGCTAAACAATGGCTGTAATGTGAATGGTTAGGGTACTTCAAGAAGCAAACTACACTGCTTTATCATTTTGTAGGACAACCTCTGTCCGACCAACAAGAGCCCCCTGGCTAGGGAGATATTCATGTCGAACACAGCAGCAGTTTTGGGCAGAGACAAGAATCTGCTATAGAGCCAATGAGTAACTGTGACATTGTTGTTCCTGATTGGTGAAGAGCTGGGAAGACGCACAGAGCCAATGTTAGAAAAAGGCAAATAACCTATTATTTTATCACTAAGGAATCTTTCTAGAATTATGCAAATTTTAGATGTAGGAGAGCCACAGGGAAGAGGGTGTCCAATGGAGAGAATTGCTGCTTTAAGGAATATTCACCTTTACATTACATACCTTGTTTTTCTTAAACAATAGTACGTAACAAAATAACACAGTATCCCTGGGGCAAACTAAAATAAAAGAGCCCAAATGTACAGGGACAAAAGCACAACACAAGCAATGGCATTTAGTTTTATTTCTGTTTAATAAAAATATAATCTGAATAATTCTAAATGTGATCATTTAACAATCAAATAATCCTACATTGTCCCTTAACATTCATGTTAGCTGTGACGTCTTTGTAACAATGTAGTTCTTAACCGTGTGGTCCCCATGTACCCAGTTAGCTTACCTCACACGAGAAGCGTTTATTGTTTATTTTAACCACTCAGAAGTTGAGGTTTTTTTCATCGCCACAATTCTTAATCTTTTCATATAGTATGTAGGCGTCACTGAAACAGATTCTTAAATGTGATCATAAATTAATATGAAATGGATTATATCAATTTGCTTTTTGAATAATGACAGTCATTATTTCCACATGTAGAATGTTAATATTTATTGAATGATAATAATACTAATAACATGTATGGTTGTTTACAATTATATGAAAATTCCCAATAAAAATATCATCTGAATCCATTTAAAAACATTTGTATAGATTACATGCAACACCAAGGTAAGGACGCCATGTTGAAGTAACCATACGTTCAAGGTATATATGGCTAGATTCTCCTAGCTCCCTTAGACTACAGATGTAGTGTTATCTCTTGCTTCCGGAGTTGCAGCTGGCCGTGTAGCCACATGAAGCGGTGGCATGGTCCGGTTAAGGAAAAGAAAAGCAACTGCGGTGAGTTTCCACTGCTGTGGTTACTCTCCAAATATGCGATGCCTCCGGGAACTGTGAATCCTGCTACATCTTTCTCTAACGTGCCGCTGACCTAAGTGAATGCTTGTTAATCGTGGCACAGCATTCACTGAAGCAAATAATGGGACGTTACCTAGGATTTACTCCTGTAAAAGGCATGACGTTATGTGAAACAGCCTCAATGATATTCACCCCATATTAACTCGGCTCTGTTAAGGGTAGCGCCAGGAAATAATACAGCGTCATATCTAACTCTGGCGTTACTCCCATCTAGACCCTGAAACAGGGCTTTTGCTGGAGAAGAGAGAGAGAGAGATAAAGAATCTTTTTGGAGGTATATAAGTCAATGGACACCCTTATAAATTGCTCTCGGTTTATCTCTCCCCAGCAAAATCCCTATTTCAGGGTTTGGTTGGGAATGTGAAAACATATATAACATCATGTTATTTGCAGATAACGCTGCGTTACCCTGAAAAAATATGATGTTAACCCTATGCTATGTTGAACCTAATTAAGGCGGTTATTTTTGCATATGCTTACCTTAGTGAATATGGCGTTAAATCAGGGGAAATAATGTCCGCTCCTAATTCACACAACGCCGCTTTATTTGCCATGATTTAAAACAGCTTAGTGAACTTGGCCCACGCAGCGTGTTTTTTAGACACAGTAAATACAGGTCTCTTTTCTACGCATAATTCATGTGATCCATGCTACAGTATAAACCTGTCTCTCAAAACTGGACCGTACGCAAGGCGCACTGCCGATTGCTCTGCCTCCGAGGGAGGAGTAAGAGCGCTCTGTCTGTTCTCTGCCGGTGCAAGCCTCATGCGTATAAATACGCACAAGGATCATTTATCGTGTCCGAGGCATTTTATAGGCATCTACGACACCTATGTATGCGTCAACGCCACCTCTGCCAACATCCATCTCAAATCCTGTGTACATTATTTGTCAGGAATAAAGAGATCACCAACTCGTCAATTATTTCATGACCATGTTAGAGGTGTGTGTCAAGCAACTAAAATGTAGGTATTAAATCCTTCAAAGTAAAACTAAAGTAATTACAAACATACCAATCAGTCTGCCTATCCTATCAATGCACGTCTCCCATGTATATATTTGCCTGCAGTTTCTTTGAAGGGTAAGAAGCCACTGGCAACAGAGAAAGAAAGTGGCAGCTGTTTTTTAAACTTTCAGAAGGGTCCTGTGTTCTTGGCAGTGCTACATAACCTAGGTCCACATGCAGAGGGTGTAAGGACACCTGGGGACACATTTTGCTCTCCAATATTACCAGGAATTTTAAGTAACATACTGTGCATTCTCTAATGGTAATGTTTGGTGAAAGCAGTGCCAGTTTAGTCATCGTCTGATACATTACCTGTGTAGGAAAGAAAAACAACTGCTTTAGAGTTGAGCAGTCTAACATGTAACAGTTGCCTACGAGTACAGTAGAAGGGATTTATTTATAAACCCACATTTTTCACGTTTAAAATAATCATTGATTTTGGCACTATTTGTGCAAAAGTAAAGTAAAACATTGAGAGAATCCACCAGTGTCCTAATGGTATATCCAGGGCCATATTTTCGATTTTATGAAGCGTATGACTTAGGTTTGTTTATGGAGCGAAGGCTGAATTCTTCTGCTTTACTGTAATATATGTTACTAAGTGGGAATTCCTTAAAACCTTTTCTCTGCAAGAGAGCCTGCAAAACATGGGTAGTGGGACATTTGGCAGCAAAGAGGTTACAATACTAATTCCCTTCTTAGACTCTCCCTTACTATGGCATGGTTTTGAAGCACAGGGTCTCCTAACTGTGGCATTCCTATAACCTGGACCAATTTGGTTCTGGAGAATTCTCCCTCTTTCATAGTGGCTACTGGGAAGCTTCCTACCGCTTAACCAAACAGGAAGTGACCTCATATGTCACAATTGGTGTTTGGCTCTTTAGTAGACTATCTGCCTCTAGTTTAAGCTGGTAAACCAATGCTGGAACACTGAAGGTGAATGTCTCCTGTGCCAGAGGGTTGTCTGTGGTTCAGGGAACATCATTAGGGTAGCCCAAGGGTTAATGTGGCAATTCATGTTCTGGGTGTCCCCTTCGAAATTGACATGTAGTAATATAAAATACTTCAACAAATAACATTTACTGTGTAGACCCATTAAATCTTACTGCCTCCTTCTAATAATTATAGGCACTGATAGCCTAACATCCCCCAAAGAGCTAAAGACAGAAACCTCAACAGTGAAGTGGCCATTACTCAGGCTACATACGTATGTTTGTTGTGTGTCTATTCCCTGATAATGTAATAAGGCAGGCATGGGGGTCACTGATGCATCTTCTTAGTAAATCAGCAAGCAAGTGTGAAACAAAATGTTCTAGAAAAAAGTAATTCCATCACACAGTCAAACACAGAAACACATACAGTAGTATCTTTACTAGGTGCTGTATGTCCATATTAAGAAATGGTAAAACAATATATGAAATGGCAGGTGCCAAACATAAAGCACCGAGAAGTCAGCTTCTAAGGACCAACGTCAGTGAGATTTGGTGGCTCAGGACAAACAAAAATGTAAATTGTAATGGAAAAGTACAGCCAGTTGTCAATGAGAATCTACTGAAGTCCATGAGACTGCTGAAATATTATCAATATAATAACAATAATAATTATTAATAATAGCATGTTCTTGTATAGCGCTGCTAGTTTTACGTAGCGCTTTACAGAGACATTTTTGCAGACACAGTCCCTGCCCCATGGAGCTTACAATCTATGTTTTTGGTGCCTGAGGCACAGGGAGATAAAGTGACTTGCCCAAGGTCACAAGGAGCCGACACCGGGAATTGAACCAGATTCCCCTGCTTCAAACTCAGTGCCAGAATCAAACTCACTGACTTATATAGTGAGTCTGACCTCAATCAGTGAGAGTGGACCAGTATGGAAATGCTGCTTTGATATATGGATATATTAATATATCTTTAAAAGACACAAGCACTTTACGTAACCTAAACTGCAAGTTGTGACAGCACAATACACACACACACACACACACATACAAAATATGTTCAAGGTAACAGGAACAAGCTTTTATGTTTCTGCTTTACATGTCTGAGGACACTGGCCCTGACTAAAGGACATGGAGATAAGGACAGTTTTGCTTGTTACTAATACATGGCAGATACAAGAGTTCTTCTAAGGTTCTGAAGAAGTGACAGCATTCTGTACATTCTTTGTAGTTCAGAAAGTTCGCTGGAGAACAGCAGCAGCGATGTTACATGTGCTGGGCTCCTAAACAAGCATATCTCTATGCTCTCGCATTCCAGCATTAGTAATGACTTCTTTTGGATAGAAACATTCCCTTTCGACATGGAGGAACACACTGGCGTGCTCCGGGTTTCCGTTAACCCCTTTGGTGACAAAAGGTAAAGCAATATAATCACCTCCACTATGCTGCTGTCCCCTTCAGCGCTGAATGGGTTAAGAAGTATGACTGTACTGTACATGCTGGAAGGACAGAGTCGTTTTGTAGACTCCGATGGCCTCTAGCCAATATTTACAACCCCCTGGGTGGGAAAAGCAGGGCGAAAGGCTAGGCATAGCTGCTTTAAAAAAAAGTCTTTGCTGTTGCCGCTATGACCTTCTGTCTCTGATTTATTTATTGATTTTTGTCTGCTGGCCTTTCTTGTTAACTCCTTGGTTACTACCTGCACAAAAATTATATTTTCAACAGTGTTTACCATGCTGCCAGAAGCCTGGTCCGCCGCCCAGCGAAACCACACATCTGGCATTTGCGACCATTTGATTGCATGAGTCGACCTATCCCAGGTGAGCAGGATCATCCCCATGAAAATGGGTATTTTCACGAGAACGTATCTAATGCATAAATGCCAGGGCCCAGGACATACAGTACCAGGTACATACATCTATAGGGCATGGAAAATGGGAACAAATCCACCCATCATTTTTTTTTACCAACAGCTACAGTCCCACTGACTCAGTACTGCTCAGGCAACATAAAAAGAACAGACATAATCTATGCATAAAGTATGAAGCCATCATCATCCTTTATTTGGTAAATAAAAGCACGCCTCCACTTAAAGGGGCACCACAATACTTTACAGTCAATTTAAGAACTAACTAAAGTTATATACAGTTATTTAACTTTTGCAAATCACTACCCAGAATTATTGTCCGTACAGTAACTGCTGTACAACATGTGACAATGGGGTGAATGAATCAGGAAAGTGGTATAATACAGTATCTGAAATATGGATAATTAAACTGTGTTTTTAATGTGTTTTTGCAGGAGACAACACTTTTTTACTCTTGGTTTAATTCTGGTTGTCAGAATATCCGAAAAGCTGTTGTTGTCTAGGTCATTTTGACCGTTGGTTTGTAATTATATGTGAAACACAATAAGACAGTGGCCTTGTTTATTTAATGATCTCATATTTTTTCATTTTTTGTGTGTTCATTTGTGGTGTTGTTGATTTTTGGATTGTATATAATTGGTTTATCTCTGATTTATCCTTTGTACTCTTAGTTAAAAACAAATATCATAATCAATTAACACACATCATCATTGACATCATATGTGCTGGCTTTTTAATATTAGTGTATATAAAGATGGGATTGTTAATCGGCTGTTCTTTGAAGGCACCTGAGGAAGAGGAATAAAACTGCAACTTTGTGCAATTGTTTATTTCTGTGCGTATCCATAATGATGTCATTGTGGTACTTTTTACTACTTTTCATATGAAACAAAGATAACGAATCGTGTCGGCTGTTACATTGTTGTATGTATTTTTTTTCAGGATTCCCATTTGTTAACATATTCTGAACAAGGCTTTATTCTTTTCACATTGGAAATAGTCATGCAAAGTGACCGTGTTAGTTTACAGCTTAGCCTCTACAGATTGCTGAAACATTCACACATTTTCTAAAATTTTTACATTTTCGGACAATAGAACATGGTGAAAAAGTTCCAAAGATGAAACATTGACAAATAACATCAATCCTGAATATCTTACTTAGGCTTAGGGCCCCACTGACGGAAACTTACATGACTATTTGTTTTGTAAAAGCTGGTGAACCATTTAATAGTTTTCCACATACAGTATATGCATAAAAAATGTATTTTGTGACCCAGCAGATTGCTGAAACGTAACGAATATGCAGACTTTTTTTCACAAAGCAAATCAGGACAGGTTTCACCACATCTCTGAGAATTGCTAGGTGTTCTACTCATTTGCTGAGCAATCAGTCGGCATGCTCTCAGTCAGTGGACAGGCCCTCAGGGAGAGATGAGGAGAGCAGTTGGCGCTGAAACTAATATGTGGGACAGACAAACTAAGAAAAGGTGAAAGTGCAGAACTAAATCAGGGGACAAAGACAGACCTGAAAAGGGAATAAGGGAATTGCGTTTTGCAATAAAGAATCCGTTTTTTTCCCCTTTCACATTTCATTCCGCGACTTGTGAACACGCCAAACCGTGCGATGGCAATGACAACTTTGGAGCTGCTAGAATAGGCCGCCATAGAAAGAGAGAAGATCAATCAAAGAGAGAAAATACTAAAGATGAGAAAAAAAATACATGGGAGGGAAAGTTAAGGGACACAAAGTGAGTAGAGAAAAAGACATGAAGGGGAAAGGGTGAGAAAGATGTGAATGGGAAGGAATGGAGAGAAGGATGCTGGTGTGGTGAGAATCATGGGGTTAAGGAAATGGCGTGCCAGGGAAAATAAGAGAGAAAGCGAGACACAAGAGGATTTAAGGAAGAAAATGGCATGAATGGGAAAAGAAGAGAAACAGACACGTCGGTGTAAGAGGAAGATGAAGATTAAGATGAAAGCAAGGAGAGACATGAGAGGGAAAGGTGGACATGCTGGGGGAGAGGAGAGAGAAAGACATGCTGGGGGAGAGACATGAAGGTTGAAGAGGAAAGGGAGGGAGATGAGGAGGGGGGATGATGGTGGAGGGGAGAGAGGGATGAGGGGGGGGGGGTGATAGATGAGGCTGGTGAAAGAGGGACGATGGTGGGGGGGAGAGAAAGATGAGGGGGAGAAAGATGATGGTGGAGGGGAGAGAGGGGTAATGGTGGAGGGGAGAGAGGGATGATGGTGGGGGAGAGAGAGATGAGGGGGGGGGGGAGAGGGATGATGATCGTGGGGGAGCGGGGAGAGAGGGATGATGATTATCTATGTCCTAGCCAAATCTCTGGCTTTGTGTTCAGTGAAGTTGTAAACATTTTTATAGAGGCCTGACTTGTCTATGTACATCTTACCCATTATAAAAACACACAGGTACAGTAAGACAGCTGTATCACCTGTTATGCAAATCTGATCAATGTTATCTACCGGTTCCAATTTCGCTGGGCACTTAATGAATAGTGTTTACATTTATAACTTAGCAAAAAACAAGTACTTATTAGCATCAGATTGATATATTGTACTGAAAAAATCTGAAGACTTAAGTAAAAAAGCTTTTGGCTCTATATTTATTGAATATAATAATTTTTAGAAAATCAAGTTGACACAAGTAGGTATTACATTTGCATTAAAATCACAAATGTATATAAGTATATCATACTTAATAACTTAAGTTTTAGGCCTATATGTTTAAGAGTACGTTATCTTGTGTATGTTTTTTCCCTCGTTATTTATTTTAATGTAGCATCCGGCCAGCATTTATTTATAATATTTTGAAATTACATAATTAAAATATCTTGTCATAAGGGTTCAAAAAACAGTGCTTTTTTAGGCATTAAAAGGTTTACCTTTTTCTTTTACATCAAGAACAACTAGACTATTGTGGGCTGAAATCTGGATAACTACACAATTTTACTCTGTCAATTAAAATGTGTAATTCCTGAAGAAACGTTTCCACACGAGTGCAATTATGTCTCACCCTAACAAATTGTCCATGAGGAATAGATTTTGTAACAAGATGAGGATGACATTAAATAGCTCCAGCTGTAATCTTCCCCAAAATACTCACTTTACTCTCTTTGATACAGTGGAGAAACTCACAAAGCTATATCCAAATAACAAAAACTACTGGAGAATCTTGCATACATTCATTATACATTTGTAAACTACTGTATGCCAAACGCTCCGATTCCTTACTACAAAATAAGGACATTGTCTAGGGATCTCTTAAGATAATATCATTATGTATCCATCAAGTTTGCTTCAGAAAAAGTACAGAAAAAGTACATTTCATGAGGTTTCAAACAAGACCTCAATATTTAGTAATGGTCGAAGCAAAATTATAGCCGAAAGCTGCATGCCTTTTCCCAAAACATACCTAAACGTTGCCAAATATTGACTTCACACATATTATCGGCCACCAGATGCACTACAGCTAACTTCTGGGAAATGAAGATCCTTCACCAAAGATTAAAAATTAAAAGATGTTAATCTTGTGGAACGTCTCACAAGTTTGTTAAATGGATCTTTAGATACATTTTGTGAGATTTGAATCTTCACAATGTCAGAATTTGATCATATAAATATGTCATTGTATTTTATCTGAAATGTAAATTTATGATCAAATAGAAATGTATATGAATTATACCATGACCCCCTTATCTTCCCTTTCCTCATTCCATACTATTCCTTATTTTTGTGTATCCTTCCCCATTCACTTTATAGTTTCTGAAAAGGTTCAAAATAAACAGTTAAAAAAACAAAACAAAACAAAAAAACAACAATTGTGAAAGTGTTCACCTCCATTACAAAATGATGTTGGCTTATAAGGGAACCACCCCAAATAAATGGAATCCGCTCCAGGAATGTCAACATACTGTGTGAACTATTTAATAATCACCCTGTTATCCCCAGCTATATGAGGAGTTGCAGACGTAAAAGTAATAATAAGGATTACAGAGCATAAAATTAAAGATACGAGTACTTTACTGTACACAGACTAGGTTAAAACATAATTTTTTAATTAAAAAAATAATAAACAAAAATAAAGTAAACGTACAAAATAAAACGTGTAAAAATGGGGGTAACTACAATATTAACTTTTATTTTTTAGAGACCAGAGTCAGGAGACCTAAAGTAACGATGAAATGAAAGTGAACTAGAAATCGCACATAATGTAAATGTTGATGGGATACAAAGCATACACTTTTCATAGTATTGGCTGTGATCTTCCCAGTAAAGGGGATAGACGTGTTACAAATACAATATAGTATAAAATATCCACCACTCATAGATATTGACAAAAAAAATCCCCGGTAGGAGATCTACATAAAAAATAGGTAGATACATATTTATTATAATCAAATCACTTAGCTTGTACATGCGGTAAGTGTTGCAGAATGTTCCAATTGTAAGGCTGAGCCTTTAGTGCCTGCGACGGCGACCGAAAACAAAACAATTGACTCCGTCGCCAGTGCTTATAGTAAGCGCGACGTCTCGTCTGGAAAATTGGTAGCCGGGTCTATTTGATCTTTTAGAGACAGTCGCCACATGTGACTGTCTCTAAACCAATCAAATTGTGCGGCCCGCCCCCTTTAGTGCTGTCACTGGCGACCGTCGCTAAAAAACAAATTACAACTATCGCGGGTGGCGACGCCGATGTCATCGGTCGCGTCGCCGTCACTATAAGCGCGGCCTAAGTATGAATTTCCTTCCAACCATTATATGAGACCACCAACCTACTGTCTGCACAGATGGGCATCATGAAACTCACCAGGTCTCATGACGACATCCAATAGCCCTAATGATCCCCCAATTCCTCAATGTGCATTTCTCTCCCAAACATAGCTGCGCTAGGGATAAGGGGTTCCTCCTCCAGACAAGCTCTATATATACCTTCTGGTTTCTACAGAGACCTTCATGGAAAGATTTCTTAGCTTCTTGTTGAGTTTGTCACTTGGTTAACTAAGGTTGCGTGACCTCCTGGTTGCAATTACCGGTTTCAGACCTAAATCTCATCTTAGATCATAATTTTCCAGAAGAATATACAGATGTAGGAAGATTTATTGTCCCCCGCACCACGGACAAAGAAGCAGAAGTCAGCGGTGGCTGGGACAGTGCCTGCCACGATCGAGCTGCGGGGGTTCTTGCTTTCGAATGGGACACCCGCATTGTTACTGTTTCAGTGCACTGAAGACACCAAACTTTGCTACTGCTGTACAAATGTATGTCAAAAATATGTTTAATCTCCTTTAATTTTCTATTAAATGTACCACACATGAAATTATTTTAGAATCTGTTTAGTGACTTGTCTTTCAGGAGAAAGCGTCTCTCCATACTCGGTGTTCTTTAGAAGGCCATCTTTAATACTCTGGAGCTATACCCTGTTTTGGAATCTCTTCTTTAGATTCTTATGTCACGGGAGACCAGGACCTTTAACACCTTTTAACCGGGATCATTCAAAAGGCAAAACAAGATAGTGGAATAAAATGAGGTTTATTCGGGTAAACCTGTGTACACACAATGAAATACAAAATACAGACAAACACACACTTACTGGGGTGAAAACTAGGCTCAAATAGGTGCAGGGCGCCTGCTTCAGAAGGCTTACCCTGACCGGAAATCCTTCCTGGCTTCCTGGTCCTCTTTTCGGCTAGAAACCCTAGCCGCGACCACTACATTCTATAATGAGAGCTTGGACCTGGGCAGGTTTTCCTAGCTTCAGAAATGAAGCCGGCTGCTCTGCTATTCGTAACAGAGCAACTTTGAAAAGCCCACTCTTGCATCACCGACTCAAGCCACAAGATGGTCTGATTCTCTGTCTCGGCCAACTCTGTACATACCCTCCGCTGTTCTATCTTCAGCATGGAAGTAGGAGGAAAGACCAATCAGAGCGTGGGAATTCCCTCCCAGTAGCCAATAGAAACGGGGGCTCGTCTCATGGCTGACGTCAGAGGAGGAGGTGTGCCAAGCCAGCTCCAAAAGCCGGGTGAATATGAATTAGCCAATGGGAAATGCATCTACGAACTGCATCTTCCCCCAGCTAACTCATTGCCACCCGCTGGGCAGGCTCCACCAGGTCTGGCAGTCTCAAAAGGTGTCCTTGCAGGGTGCCTTTGTACTCCGGACCTTGTAAATCACCCTTCCCCTCTCACCAAATGGTTTTGTCACCTCTGGACATCCTCGCTCCTTTGAACTCTGATGTCTATCCAGACATCCCGGCGCCTATGTGGATGCACGGGCTGGCTGTATAGACATTTATATAAAATCCACCAAACACAATAAAACATAGTTTAATAAAGAATATGTCTTGGGAACCCTTGTACCTATGAGGGAAATGGATCTGGGATATATGGTCTCGAAAACCAGGAAGCTGGGGGACACTGTGCAGCCCTAGTGTAATTTATCCCGCATACCCACAAATCATGTCTGCGAGCCAAGGAGAATTACGGGACTACCGGTAACTTTGTCCCCAGAACTCCTGCAAAAAAAAACTGCCTTTCTACCCTAATATCCCACCTAAAACTTACACTTAGGAAGTCTTATATTTCTGGGACAAGGGGAACACGTAAAACAGAAAAGCAGGGCATGCTTTGACTGTTATATTGCATGCAACATTACATTGTCCCTGGCTTATGGTGCTACTTAGCTGCCAGGGACCCACAGTTTTCAGGGATAATCAGTCGGGCTTCACCTTCATTATGAAGACTGGCTACCCCCTACCATCAAATCTTAGGCTTTGTCCCCGCTGGCGCTGAGCTTGCTCATGCTTGGAGAGCTCTCCAAGTATGAGCGCGGGTTGTCTTTTAAAATTTCGCAAGCGCTCGCTGGGGGGACGGGACGATGCAGGGGAAGCTGAGCGCGCTACAGCGTATAAATTTTTTGTTTATCTAAGCGCAGAGCGCCGGTGAGCGTGTGCGCGCATCGCGTGAGAGGGGACTTGCATATATATTTATGCGAGTCACCTCGCCAAGCGCCGCCCGCTCAGCGCTAGTGGGGACGCAGCCTTAGGCCACGTCCATAGAAGGACAAGCCGTGCTGAGCCGTGCGGACACTTCGCGCTGAGCCCCGGCATCCTCAATGAAGATGTCTTTAGAGGGGGCTCACGCAAGCGTCCGCAGGTGTGCTGACGAGTTGGATTTTTCGGCCGACAGCTAAGCTATTTCTCAGCGTGCTGTCGGCTGAAAACATCCAATCAGCGCGAAGCAGCGTCAACGTCACGGCGCCGTGACGTCGGTGCGTCACGGGCGATTGGCCCAGCGACGTCACTGCCCCGCCTCCCTCTGCTTCCCCCCGCCTCCCGATCGCGGACGCTGGCTCGCCTGCATGGGCATGAAATCGCTCATGCTTGATCAGGTGAGAATCAGCGTCCGCGCGGCTCAGCGCTGCTCCACGTTCTATGGACGCAGCCTTAGTTTGCTTCTTAAATTCATCAATCATAGAGCAGTTCCATCTCAGTCTTAAGTATTATGCAATTGTAATGCCTGATGTTGACTGATGTAATAATAGACTGTGGCTGTTTACTTCTTGTATACCATTGTATGGAGCAGCGGTGCGCAAACTGTGGGGCGCGACCCCCAGGGGGGGCGCGAGACTGCCGACGGGGGGCGCGGGGTTTACAGAGGCCCCGCGCGCTTCGCGAAGGCACTTAAATTAAGTGCCGGGGGAGCTGCAGGGCCTCTGTAAACCTAACTTACCGTGGCTCCGGCGGCTGCCTCCCTGCGTCGCCATGGCAACGCGTCGTCAAAATGACGCTGCGAGGTCATGTGACGTCACGCTGCTATGGCAACGTGACGTCATTACGCCGGAGCGCGGGTAAGTTGGGGTTGGGAGGGGGGCGCGGGAGTGAGGGGACAGCCGGCAGGGGGGCGCAGGGAAAAAAGTTTGCGCCCCCCTGGTATGGAGTGTACCACGCTCCATTTTTATTAATGATCAGATGTAAGAAAGTTATTGTTCCCTTACTTATCTCTGATAGTTGAAGATGAAACATATTATTGCTAAGGCTAAGGCCCCGGTAACTCAGCTGCAACGCGCGCCCGCGAGATTGGCGGCGCGTGCAGCCGATTACCTGGTCTGCAGGGAGCTGCAGGAAGAGAGACCGGGGGGGCGTGGCGGGGGAGTGACGGGGGCGCGGCCATGACATCACCCGGCAGGTTCGCCCTCATTGGCTGAACCGCCGGGGTGCGTGCCGTATCGCTCGACGCGAGTCCTGCTCTCAATTCTATTGAGAGCAGGAGCAGCTCTCGCCTCAGCGCTGCGGCACCCCCTCGCAGCGGGCCCGGCGCCATTGAGGGGAAGGGGTCTCGTGCATGCAGCGTCCGCCACAGCGGACGCTGTAGTAGCCAGCGGGGTCAAGCCCTAAGAGTGTTAACAAAGTCTCTAAAATGTTCCTCTGAACCATTCTATCTTTATAAGATGTTATCAATTAACCTAATCCAGAGTTCAACAGGTTCTAGAAATGTTGACATATCACTATTAATCACAACTTGATCTTCCCACTATCCCAGATACTGTACAGTAGATCAATCCAGGAAATATGGGGAGTGCAGGTGTATGCAAAATAAAAAACATACAAAATATAGTGTAATATGTTAACACAGTGAACATAGGGTGAGTCTTGAATTCTGTGCAGTGCGTACTCACAAATTTCCAACCAATAATAGGCGTGTCCCAATAAAATTGGTAATGTGCTGTCTTTTGGTCTCTGTTTCAATCTATGGTGCACTTCTGGAGTCGGGTCACCTTCCTTAGGTAAGTAGACAAATACAACATAGTGTATACTGATAAAAAATGTTTATCACTCACGCAAAAGTGCCCGCAAAAGTGAAAATACACTCACATGGTTAAAAAGGTTTTCATGCCTTTAGAACAAACAAATGGAGCTGCGGCTGATCAGGGCAACATGCTTAAGAGGTCCAAAAAACATATTTCTTTAATAATCATATTATCTACAAAACATATAAAAATACTAATATGTATAAAATCTAAGAGACAATAACTATATAATGAGGATTTGCTGCAAAACAGGAACGAGAATAAAGACAAATATAAGAAGGGGTAGATTAACACAGAAAGGCACTTAATTCAAAATCCACATTTAATCCGTGGGGGGTTAGGCATCCTATTTCATGGATCCAAAAGGTTTCTCTTTTCAAAAGATCCTGAACCCTATTCCCTCCTCTCCAATGTTGAGCTACCAATTCTATACCTTTAAATTTTAGACCACTAGGATCTGCATTATGAACTAGAGAGAAATGTTTGGAGATACTATGCGTAATAAGTTGTTTCCTAATGTTCCCTAAATGTTCATCATTGAAACTCTCTATTAGACCGTCAGATAGAATATTTATTCATTCACTTAAAAAAATTGATGTAGGATATTTATTTTTAAATTGTGCAGGGAAGAGACTCCTCGACTTTAAATATCCTCATTATTAGCTAAAAGACTCTTCAGATCCCTCAGGTTCATATCCTCAGTCTCCAGATTCAGATGTGTGTTAGTCTGTTTTTTTAGTATGAAACATATGTATGTAACAATAATTTGTGTCCAAAAAGATAAACGTCCATTATCCATTCAAATGAATTCAAATTAGATGAGTGAGAGAGAATGACATCCCTTTACTTAAGACAGATAGATGATATGTGTTTAATTCGTAGTCAATCAAGTTAACAATCAGGAGGTTCCTTTGATCATTGTTCTTATAGTAAATATTTAAACCAGTTATCTTTTCTAGTAAATGGGGTCGCCTCATAGCTTTCTGTCTCTTAGATTTCTTCTTCCCTGTGTTTTTCGCTTCTTAATGAGGGTCTGGCTAAAAAATAATCTCTGCCTTGATGATTTACTGTAGACTTAAATTACTTCCCTTTCCATATGCTGTCCTCTGTTCCCTTATGTCCAGAGGCTGCCCAATCAGAGGATGATTAACTCAAGGTGTCATCTTTAACATTAGGAACTGCCTGACATAATTTCAATAATTTGTAATCATTACAATCACTCTAGATTTGTTTCTGTTTTCATTCCTTCTGTCAAGATCTACATTTACCAATATCTCTTTTGAATCTAATTTCTAATTCCTGAAAAAAAGTCTGTATATTAACTGTATCCAATTATTGATTGGTAACCTCCAGGCATTTTTCTTCCTTGAAATCTATGAAACGTAACATCAGTTCCTTAGAGCAGTTACAAAGAATGGATTCCCATCTCATGTTAATATCTTCTGATGTCACATGAAGCAATTGAGTCAAATTCAACCTTTAAATCACGAGGGGTCATGTTATTTTTGACATCATTTTGTAGACTGACTATTTCCCACCACAATTTCACGTGTGTTTTATATAGTTTAAAAACATTTTGAAAACCAGTCTGAATGTTACTTGAATCATTCGGGTTAATAGAAAATACTCCTCTTACTTCATCCTGCTAAAAGATGAAGTATCATTTACTGTATATAAAGCCTGCCATGTGAGAGCATACTAAGAAGCGGTAGGGTTCTAGCAGGGTTCCAGAAGGACTAGCTGTTCACAATATACCCTTGGAACCACCCCAAATATGTAGCTATATCTTTATTTATATAGCGCCCACAGTGTACTCAGCGCTTTACAAAAAAAGACAATACAGTACAGGAAATTATAATACAATATGTGCAACAAAAAAATCAGATAATACTATAGAAAATCCTGGAGCCGGAGCACTTATAATCTAAATAGTATGTTAAGAGACTTAGGGGCCTATGCAGAGAGCAGCGAATTTTAAAATTGGCGAGTTTAATAAAAAGTAGCTTTTTTGGAGAGTTTTATTCTCCATATGCAGAAATGTGCGAATTCTGCTATGTTTAAATGAATGCGTCTGGCGAGTTTAAATTGGCGAGATGCGCGCTGCAGAAATGTGTTAAAAAAAATTCGCGCCTTTTTTCCCCTTTGTTATGGCCGCGAGCGGCCGCTTCTTGCCAACTTTTTCTGGCGAGGCAAAAAGGAGACAATCGCGCCATTTTATTGGCGCGAACAGCCGCTAGATGCCGTTCGCACCTCTCTGCATAAGGATATTTTTAAAACTGGCGAGATGGAGGTTCTCGCCAGCCGCGAGGCGAGTTTTAGAAATAGAAAAAAAAAATTGGCGCGTTTTTCGCAACTCGCCATTTTCTGCTGTTTTCTGCGTGATTTTCTCCAAAAAATGGCGAATTTTCAAATAGCGCTGCTCTCTGCATAGGCCCCTTAGAGAGACAGCAGGTGAGGGAATAAGTATAGTAGATGGCAGTGTTTGGCCACAATAGTTGGTAGGAGCGACTGTGGGTGTGGGACAGTAGCCACTAGCCTGGGCCATTGAAATGCTTTATTTAAGAGGTGAGTTTTAAGGTTTGACCTAAATATGGGGAGAGTGGGTGCTTGGCGTATATCGAGTGCGAGGGAGTTCCACAGCTAAGGGGCAGTGAGGGGAACATGTATAAGGCAAGAGATTGCAGTAGAGGTGAAAGAGGTGGAAAGAAGACCGTTATGGGTAGAGCGCAAGAGATGAGCAGAGGCATAACGAGAGATCAAAGCTAATAAGTAGTGAGGAGCAGATGAGTGGAGAGATTTGAAGTTAAGGAGAACTTTGAAGGTAATTAAAAACGTGATGGAAAGCCAGGAGAGGGATTTAATGAGGAGATGAGCAAAAACTGTTTTAGGTGAATATGAAATGATTCTATCAGCAGAACTTTGTATAGATTGCAAAGGGGAAAGTTGTGAGGCATGGAGCCCTGTTAGCAGCATGTTACAATAATCCAGACGGGAGAGAATAAGGACATGAATTAGGATTTTAGCAGCAGACTGACAGAAGGGCGGATCTTGGCAACATTACGGTGGAAGAAGCGACAAATTGTAGCCACGCCATGAATGTGAAGAGTCAAATGTCACTCCCAGGCAACGTGCTTTGGCGACAGGATAGATGGTAGCACCGTTTACTGTGGTGGAAAAAGAAAATATTAGGCCGGGTTTAGGGGGCAATATGAGGAACTCCATTTTAGCCATATTACGTTTAAGGCAGTGTTGCGCCATCCATGAGGATATAGCCAGGAGGCAATAAGAAACTTGAAACTTGGGCCTGGATTGCAGGAGTGAGGGTAGGGGTGGATAAATATATCTACATATCATCTGCATAGAGATTAGGGGGCCTATGCAGAGAGCAGCGAATTTTCGAAATTCGCCATTTTTTGGAGATAATCGCGCAGAAAACAGCAGAAAATGGAGATTTCCGAAAATCGCGCCAATTTTTCATTTCTATTTGTAAAACTCGCCTCGCGGCTGGCGAGAACCGCAATCTCGCCAGTTTAAAATATATCCGTATGCAGAGAGGCGCGAACGGCATCTAGCGGCTGTTCGCGCCAATAAAATGGCGCGATTGTCTCCGTTTTGCCTCGCCAAAAAAAACTGGCGCTCGCGGCCATTGCAAAGGGAAAAAAAAGGCGCGAATTTGTTTTTACATGTTTCCGAAGCGCGCATCTCGCCAATTTAAACTCGCCAGACGCATCCATGTTAAACATAGCAGAATTCGCACTTTTCTGCATATGGAGATTAAAACTCTCCAAAAAAGCTCCTTTTTATGAAATTCGCCATTTTTAAAATTCGCTGCTCTCTGCATAGGCCCCTATATCTAAAGCCAAAAGAGTTGATGAGTTCACCAAGTGATAGTGTGTAGAGAGAGAAAAGGACAGGTCCCAGAACAGAGCCCTGAGGTACACCAACAGACAGATCAAGAGGAGACGAAGACATGTTAGCAATAGAGACCGAAAATGTGCAAAGGGAGAGGTATAATGAGAACAAAGTATGAGTTCCTCAGGCACACCAAGTTCCAAAATGCTGGTGCTCCTACTTCAAAAAAAGGTTTCATGTTGCAAACGAAAAGTTCGATTTTCTTTGGCTAACTAAATTGTCATTTTGCAAGACCGCAGTGCCCTCCTCTTCACTTCTTCCAGAGGTATGATGAGAACCAGGATGGAGCTTTGTTGCGGATACCAAGGACGTTAAGTATATGAAGGAGAAGAGAGTGATCAAAGGCAGCAGAGCGATCGATTAGGATAAGTAGGAGAAAATTAGCAAGGGATTTTGCTTCATGGAGATCATTGGTTACTTTAGTGAGTAGAGTCTCTGTTGAGTGAGCTGTAAGAAAGCCAGATTGTAAAGGGTCCAGGAGGGCATGGGAATTAAGAATGTTGATCATATGTTGAACAGGAAACGTTCTAGCAATTTGAATGCAAAAAGTAGGAGGGGTACATAGTGGTAGTTAGTAAGGCCCGTAGTGTCTAGGGTGTTTTTGAGAATAGGTGTGATCACCACATGCTTAAAGGAGGAGGGAAAAGTGCCAGAGGTCAGGACTATGTACTAATGGTTAAAGTATACATGCTCAGTTAACAAATAACTTTTATTATTGTGAAATGTGAAAAACTGTGTAAAAAATTAATTAACTAGAGAATTCTCCTCTAATTATAGAGATCAGATTTTGGAGACCAAAACATTTCTCGTCCTCAAAAGAGATCAGTTTACAGGTTTGATATTAACCTTTGTTAAATGGAATTAGATATCACACACGTTACGTATAAGCAGGCACTCCTGTATCAATATTCTAAGGTACATGCTGATGGGATACAATGTTTAAAAAATGTCAGCTGTGATCTCCCCAGGAAACTGGGTAGTGTTGCAAATCCTATTGACACAGAATTCCTAAAAGGAGATCTATTTAACAATAAGGTTGATACAACATTTTTCTTCTAATCAAATTGCTTAGCCAGTACACAGGGTGAAGGCTGCAGAGTGTTCACATTGAAAGTATCAATTTCCTTCAAACCATCTGTTTATTTGAGAACTCTAGCTTACTTCCTGCACAGATGGGTGTCTTCACACTCGCCGCGCCTCCTGACTGCATTGAGTCATACTAATGATGTCACAATCGCTCCTCCTAAATAGAGCTTTGTCAGAGGCAAGATCTGCTCAGACTGTATATATATATACCTGCTCATTTCTATAGAGACCTTAAAGAAAATATTTCTTAACCCCTTGTTGACTTTCTCACTCGGTCACCTGAGCAACCTGGTACTGTGCCGATTACATTAAAAAAACACTGTATAAAGTGAAGGGATATCAGAGTATTGATTTAAATGGGAGGAAGGTCCCTCATATATAACGTTACATTACGTTAATCCAAAATCAATTATAGATTATTTTTTTTAATACAATGAACTGAAAGAGATAGCTTATTAGCGTCATTTTATCAAACATTTAAAGCAAACAAAGTCCCTTTTGAGACTATTATTACACACACTGGATATGTATCAACGTCTCCTGGCTGCAAAATTGGGGCAAAAAAATGGCACCTCATTTATCAAAGCAAAAAACCCCATTGTTATCCCTATGGGACCATTTTCTTTGATAAATCTGGTGCAGTATTTTTGATCCAGTTTTGCAGCTGGGAGACTTTGATACATATGGTGGGGAGTGGTAGGGGTTAACCCCTTAATTGCCTTAGCAGTTAGTAAATCATTCCTTTACCCACTAAGGTATGTAGTGCAGTTTATTGGTGTATTGACCCGTCTGATTCCTGTGGTATACCTTGGTAGCCACAGACATCATAGGGGTTAATGTTATTCATACCACAGGGTCCTGTAATAATTAATATTGATATTACAGAAGCTTATGATAGAGGTAGTGGTAATGGAATCGCGACTTGGTAATGAATGCATTAATAACGGTCACATTAATTCCTGCATTGATCCAAGTAAAACAATATCGCTCCTGGTAAATTATTAGTGCAACGTTGATGACTTGTGTCATAAAATTGTGCTAATAAGAAGTGATGCATTTGTTTTTTTGTGTGGTGCGATATTAACTCAGTTTTTGATGACCCCCAGTGTAAGGCTCTTAGTGGAATAAACCATTTAGTATGATAGAAGTTATACACAAGTATATTCACATAGACAGGATACCAATTATACATTAACGATTAAATCCATGGTTTAATAGTGACTCATATCCAAAGCATCACGAGCAGTCCTTAAGTAATCAATAGGGGCCGCAACAGAATATAAGTAATCAATAGGGGCAGCAACAGAATATAAGTAACAAGGGGCCGCAACAGAATATAAGTAACAAGGGGCCGCAACAGAATATAAGTAACAAGGGGCCGCAACAGAATATAAGTAACAAGGGGCCGCAACAGAATATAAGTAACAAGGGGCCACAACAGAATATAAGTAACAAGGGGCCGCAACAGAATATAAGCAACAAGGGGCCGCAACAGAATATAAGCAACAAGGGGCCACAATAGAATATATGCAAACACTTGAATGTCATTTCAGTGGTATATTTTCCAAAACACCTTCATTGGAGACCTCTACTCCTTACACTATAGATAAGGGGTTCTACAACATTTCCTTAATGTGGACTACTTACATATTAATCATTGTTTAGAAGACCACCATGCATTCAATTATCTCTGTTCAGCAATATATGCATATATACATATAACTTATGTTTTAAAAATGTTAGTCCTTTAACTAATAGTCATCCTATAGTTGTGATATAATAAAAACACAGTTAAATTACAGTAGAGAGATGTCTGAAATGAATTTTAAAAGGCTTCGTGGACACTACTATAATCTCTTGGACTGCTAAAGTCTAAGGACCACAGCTTCAGCACCAATGCCATACAGGCTTAATGTCAATTAAATGAGCAATCCATGCAATATCCAAAACGTGTATTTAAAAAAAAACAAAAAAAAATCAGGTCTGTAGTATTAGATAATACAAAAAAAATTGTATGATATTTTTAATGAGTTTTAATATACCGAGTATCCTGTGATTCCTATAGCCGTCTTTAGCCCACCTCCCCAGCAGTGCAAGATCTTTGCAACACTTTCCTGTTTGTGATCATTTGTTGCCAAATTTCCCAGCAGTTTCAACTGCAAACTGTAACAATAGATAATGTTACCGTAGCAATATACGGATACATTGTAGCTGCTGAGTTACACTGACGGAAGGATTGATTGAAACTGAAAGCCAGCCATTTAGTGAACCCTGGGATGTAGGATCTTTGCTGATCGATTACAGGAGAACGAATCAATCGGCAGCTTAGGTAATTCGTTTTCAATAAAAGCAACGAAAGGCTGCATATATTAAAATATATATATATATTTAAAGTGTTGCTTGGATTGCCTCTTTTAGGCTATGTACTGTATCAGTCTACTAAAAAGTGCTCTTTGATGCAAACAAGTTTTCCTTTTGGTCATGTTTGTAACAATTTGTGCAGATCTGTTTACAGCAAATCTGGCCGGGAGTATTTTGTAATGTTAATAAAAGGCATACGACCTCCAACTGCTTTGATCAGGATAATAGATGTGCAAAGTTCCTTGATACACTCAAGCGAAACCACACATACACCAAATACAGTAACTTTTTAGCGGCAATCTAACAACAAAAACACAGGTTCTGAATCTTGATATATAAACTCCACGGGTTGTTCCCCACCATAAACATGTTACTGTACGCCTGTTACTACCTCTCCAGGCCTATGTTCTATACAAAGGATTCTCGGCATTAATTACAAGTGTATGTACCACATTCTTCAGCAGTTACAGTAGTATTTAAAGCAGTCGTTCTCAAAAGATTTGATATGCTGAATACGTGTAAACCTTTTCATGTGACTGTTTTACAGAATGGTCAGTGCTCCAATAGGTACAGTATACACGATACGGCAATATACTGGAAGATAGGGCAGTGGGGCTCAACGCCGGTCCTCAAGCCCCCCCCCCACCCC
Source organism: Ascaphus truei (assembly GCF_040206685.1). Lineage (NCBI taxonomy): Eukaryota > Metazoa > Chordata > Amphibia > Anura > Ascaphidae > Ascaphus > Ascaphus truei. The sequence continues at coordinate 403,522,885 of NC_134484.1, read as the reverse complement.
TCCCAAAAGGTCAGGTTTTCAGGCTATGACAGATTCAGCACAGATGGCTCAATCAGAGGCTCAGTTGGAGACGGTGCTGAAGCAGGGACTGATTGAGCCACCTGTGCTGAAGCTGGGATATCCTGAAAACCTGACCTGTTGGCGGGGCTTGAAGAATGGGGTTTTGAGCACCGGTGATGTAGGGAAGTTGTCTAAAAATGTAATGAATGATGCTTTATTTTACGTAAAACATCGTTTTGTTGGTTTCTAATGAGCACCATATGAGTTCTAATTATTTCTGACCTATTTATGTTTCTCTATAGACGTTTGCAAGCCCAGACTGTCCTGCGTAAAACGTTACCTTTGGTACCAGTACCAATCCCTGCTGTAAAAGGTCTCCCAGACGGTTTGATCCACTTTCTGGACGGATATCAGAGTGGCGCCTACACACAAGGAAATCTCCCAACGGTTTGTAAAGCGGTATGGTCACATCCATGAGCGCATGGACCTGGGGTGGGAAACGCCAGTCCTCAATGGCCACCAACAGGTCAGGTTTTCAGGATAGCCCTGCTTCAGCACAGGTGGCTCAATCAGCCGAAGACTGAGCTACTGATTGAGCCCGCTGTGCTGAAGCAAGGATATCCCGAAAACCTGACCTGTTGGTGGCTCCTCAAGGACTGGAGTTACCCACCCCCGACATGGACTGTAGCTGACACCTAAATCTGTTTTTCTTTCCGCCTCTAAATTCTCCTTTTATTGGGTACCCCCATGAAATCTTCACTTGGTGAAACTTTTGTCAGCATGCAATACTTGTGGAATGCACGCTTTCCCTTTGCTTTGCAGTGTGCGGCATATCTGAATATTTTCCGGCGTACACATCCCATAATCATAAAATATTGATATCACGAAGCGGATAAAACAATTGCTGCCATGAAATCGTATACATGAAGTAACAACAGAGCTGTTTTATGCACAGCATATCGTTAAGACTGCACAAGTGAAGCCAAAATATGCACAGCTAAATGGAATGTTACAGGGGCCTCTTTCACTGAACAAAGCAAGCTCAGTTTGGCTCTTTTTCCCTAGCGCTACCACATCCGTACATCGTTAGTTGGAAAATTCCAGATATATGCCGTAATTTTTTGGTGCTTTTTTCTCTCCAGCACTCTGAAGGCTTTAATGTCCAGATGCCATTTTTTCCCCCTTCTTATCTGTCGCTCTATTTCTGGCTTCCTGCCAGCTGTGGTCAACAATTAATGCAGAAAAAGGGGAAAACGGCCCGTTTCCTGGCAGCTGACATAGGAAATACCAAAAAATAATGATAATAAAAAAAACTTTATTATGCAAAGCGTTGTGTTTGCCTATGGGCCACCCTTTTGTTGGAGTAATGTAGAGAGGCATGCTTCATTTCGATGATACGGGCACAGCCTCATTGCTCCCTGAGGTCTGTCATGCATAATCAATTGCTTCAGCCCGTAGCACTGTGAAATGGGAAGATGCAGATAAAGGCTGATCTCCAGCCAAATGTTCTATGACATAACAAAGCTTTTAACCCATTTATTACAAGTGGGGCCTGCGACACGTAGCACAGCAATGCTGTAGGCCTGTAGGCCCCTCTGACACGTTGGGTTTTATGCAATTTATGTCCTGTTTCCAAAGACCTCTTTTCCTATTCAGTGACAGAGAGGTTTATTGCACTGCTGACTTCTTTGGTGCTGGAGGGGCTAAGACCTCAACAATTATTGCTTTATCCCATTCATTGCTATACTGAGGACTTCAAAAGTTTCTTTTGCCCCTTCTCCTCTGGTTGTTGTCTTATTTGTATATATGAATATGTGCATGTTAGCTCAGTAGATGCAGTGACTATTATCCATGGCTACAAATACATGTTGCAAGCAAATATACCCTCCTGTTCAGTAATTGATCCCTTGCCTTATTATTATTCTTTCCTTCAGCATAAACACATCCACCGCCATATAAACCAAGGATAGAAAAATCAACTGATCAGGGCAGAGTGATGTGAGGATAGCTGGGATAGCCATGAACTCCATGGATAGCTCTCACAGCTCCGCCTCTGCATAATCCTTTTTACTTCTTCCCCAACGCTTCCAATTAACAAGCAGCTGCCCTTCACCCACCAGCCTTCCTATCCCCCTGTACTGTATGGTTCCACTTACCCTTCCTTATGGATCGTCAGCTCCGTGGGGCAGGACCCTCCGTACCTACTGTAACAATGCAGGTTAATGCTTGTTATTTTATTGTTTTCATTCTCCAGCCCTATTGTACTGCGCTACGGAATATGTTGGTCTGATATAAAGAAATTATAATAATAAGATAATAATAGAGTTCCCGTGAAAGGCCATATTTACTAAGCAGTGCGTTGCCATAAGTAACTAAGAATGGGCCGTAACTTGTCATTTGGCATAAACCTGCTCGGTAAATATGGACGTTAATAATACTTTTATTTTGCCATATCCGTTTTTATTGAAGTAAAAGAGTTACAGGCTTGCAGAATAGCACAATATATATGCAGATCATAACAACACAATATAGATTTCCCTATTCTGCAATGCTGTATCACAGACCATTAGGTGCTGCATCCCTGTTAATATATAAAATGTGCATTCTCATTAATTCAATGATTGTTGCAGATCTCATGTACGTACATATAAAAACAGTAACACTCTTAACACCTGAATATTCACACTACTATGTATGTATATATACATATATATATATAAAATATAAAAACATACTTATTTATAGCCACTAAGTCACTTCCAGAACAAAGATGTTAGCCTTCCATTAGAACTTGAATTGTCAGAAGTGGATCATTTGTTGACATTAAGATATTGTTAAAAATGCTAAGAATCTCCTGCACAGATTAACAACAAAAGCCTTATCCCAAAAATATGTTGATGTTGCAGCTTTTGCTTAATGTACATTTATGTTTCTTATGTTATTGAAGCTGTTTTACCTGGAAAAAAAAAAGCTTTCTTTTTTTTTTTTTTAACTAGGCAGCATGCGTTCTACTGGAAGGTAGTGGAAATAATTTGGATGTTTGATCCAGCTGGTGGAAAAAAAAACACCCCGCATCGGTGCTAATAAAGTACACTGCATATTACACAGGCAAGAAAAGAAAATTCAGAATTAGGTTTTGGAAACTTTAACCTAAGGAATGACGACAAAGGTGCACCATTTACTCCCACAAATAATACAACTCTTAAGGGCACAAGCTCCTTTCAAACATTAAAACCATAAATACATATTCAGCCAGACATTTTTTTAAATCTTTTTGTACTTTCCGCATTGTATGTTTTATGCTTGTGTACATTAAAATCGTATATATTTTTTATCTAGCGTATTTGTATATTCTCAATTAGGACTGTGATGGAGTCTGTATTATTATTTATGTGCTGAAGACCTCTGTTCTTGTTATGTGTATTTATCAGGAACTTGGGCATTCCTGTTGTCAGGGGCATTTCTTTGCATTATTAGTGGTGCTGTCTGATCCATATGTCTTTTAAATAAATATATACACTATCTGTATGTGGGAGTGCATGATTGAGAAGCCCAGTGAACCTTTATACATAGTTTACCCCAGTGTTTCCCAAACCTCCCCTCAGGGCCCTGAGCCAGCCCAGGCTACTGAAGCAACCACCCAACATACTATTCATATGCAAATGATGCACATTCACCAGTGTCCAACTGCATTGGTTACTCCTAAAACTCAGTATGGCCGGTGGTCTCAGTGGAGAGGTTTTAGAACCACTGTGGGGGTTATTCATTATATAGTCAAGTCAGTGGGGAGTTTTCGTGGGCCGGTGCCCGATCTGCATTATTGCACATTAATTACTAACGCTCAATGATTCAATTCTCTGGCTTGTCTCAGAGACTGTGAGGCAAACGCACACTAACTTTACTTCATGGCATAGTTGATAGATCTTGACCGATGCTCAACGTAAGCACTAAGAAGCAGTTCTCCTCTATTGACTTCTTGGCTTTGTTTCCAATTATATAATACAGAAACACAGATTATTTGTAGGCTGTGATAGTTTTTAACAGACTAACATGAGAGTTCTTCATCAACAAAAATTATAGTGTGGAGGCTTTTCAAAACCTCACAGGTCTCTTCAAATTTATTGTCTTTAAAGTAGCCAACCAGGCTGCAATACTTGCCCAATGGACCCAAAATGGCTGCGGGGTCAGATGTGGCTAATACAAAGTTGCCATGCCACAGTTATAACTCTGTATTTGTGACCCACCCGCTATGTTTGTGGTTGTTTTTTTGTGTCACAACAAGCACACACAAAAACAACAAATATCTTGGGAACTGTGGGCTGCAGGAGCACAGATCAGGTCACAGGGTCCAGGTAAGCTAGAAAACAAACAAAACAAAAAACATTTGCGGGAGATTGCTGCTTTGACCTGTGATAGTGCTGATCAGGGCATTATCACACGGATACTCAATGGGAGTTTGTGCGCAATAGTGTTTTGATTAACAAAAACATAACACAAAGCTGGAACGGACACTATTGGGTCTTGTTGTTATTAAAAATGGCCACAGTCGTGTCACAGTTGTGCATTTAAATGTATGCATGATATAAAGGTCGGAGAATTATACCTGCATACAGATGGAGCCAGTTACTGCAACACGTGGCGCGCTGCAGCGGGACACACACCAGCAGGAGAAGCGGCCATTATATTCAATCAGTGGTGCTCGAAAAGTGTGTGTGAGTGGCTATTGTGCTATGTCCCCCGCGGGATCGCGCCACGGATTACAATATCGTTGACTACATCTGTACTCACAAAGTAGCTTCTGTACCAATCTCCCAGCTTCAATACTGGGGCAAAACAGGGCCAATACACTGCAGCAGATTATCAAAGGATAATATCCCTGAGGATACAATGGGATTTTCAGCTCCGATGATTAAGATGCACATTTTAGCTGTAGCTCTGGCCCAGTTTTGCAGCTGATAGACTAATACATATCCCATATAATGTGACTCCCAGCTTGAATTTCTCAAATCCTGTAAATACTAGAAAGGTGCAGCGTATTTTTGGGGAAAGTCTTTTCAGCCACTTTCAGCTTCAAATAAATCTTGAAAAGAAATGCGGGGGGTCTTTTCTCCTCTAACCGATCTCGCATTAGGGGGAAGGAACTTGGCTATTTGAAAAAGTAACAGAAATATAAACATTTTAGAGAAAGATCAGAGATGACCTGTGATAAATAAAGAGCGTTTGCAAGTATGGCTTACATCCCCCTGAAGTACAGCAATGAAAAGAGCCTTTCTGAATAATTCAAGACCTATAGATATATCAGTTATTGTCATTTGTTGATTCCATTCATTGCAATCTGTTGTCAGTTTGGTGCCTGTAAAACATTACTCAGATTATACTTGAAAATAAAACTTTTTCATGTCAATACATGTACCGTAAAAGGTCTTCAAATTGAATTAGATGTAACATATTCCAGGAAGCCGTCAGATAAATGTAGATGTGTAATTCTAAAAAGCATATCTGTCTTGAGGGGATATTAATCAGCAATACTTTCACTATGAAACAGTTATTTTATTGCTATATTTGTGGCATCTTTTATCAGCAATACTTTCATGATTTGCATGTACCAAGTAAGGAAACTTATAATATGTTCTTTATTTAGGTTTATTACAAAGTCCTCTACTTGCTAATTTTATCTAGCAGATGTTAAAAAAAAATGAAGCTCCTGTAGATTACATGGGGTCTCTGTATCAAGGCAATTTTGGAGCAAAACCATGGCATTTTAACCCTGCAACTATATATTTCAAAACATTGTGCTCTATTTTTGCTTTGTGTATATATAATTCTTTAGATATTATATATATATGATATACAATTTGTAATTTTTATTTTGTTTGTGTAACGGGTATTCCCTGTGAATACAGACGCTACTGGTGCTCATTTACCTGTGTGGCCCTCAGGAGCCTAAGCCTCTGCATGGAGAGCCTGGGGTACATATATATATCACAATATCTCGTGGTGCAACGCCTCCACCTGGTCGGGATCCCGACGGAGCGGGAGGAGTCCCTCTCAGGACCTAACACAATAACACTCACTGGTATAAAAAGAATGGTCTTTACTGAACACAAGCACATAAGTATACTTATACTCTATATGAATCACAACAATACTTGCTCTCTCGAAAGTATTATCCATCCCAACCACCGTGTACACCTACACCGTGTCCAACTGTACTATACAGGGCCCTTGGCCACTCTACCACGTAAGTGTCCCCAAGTGATACCCCCACCCTTTAGGCGTGCTTCTTGCATTGCTGTACAGTGTTGGTGCACTTATAGAATGATACCTGCCCAGGGCTCCGACCCCGGGTTCCGCAGACTACGACAGGGATTCCGTTCGGTCCGACGTCGTCATCCGCCACCGCGTGGGGTGAATTCCGGCGTGGATAATATCACCGTAAGTCTCTGTGTCTTTGGTGGCGTTCTGAGCCCAGAACCCACCTCGCAGGGCTGCACTGCTTAGCACTGTGTCCCTGACTACCAAACAGATAATGGGGCAGAGTCACTACCTAGGGCCTGTCCCTATAGCACAACAAGCTGTTAATGTGGCTCAGGACCTAACTGGGGCCTAGGGGGCTGCTGGCCTAATGCAGTGGGTCACAGACCCCTGCACTCACCTCCTACCCCTAGCTCTTCCTGGTCCTGACTAACGTGGGCTCCGCGCGCGAAATGTATCAATCCCTGAGAGCAGGGAGATACTCCAGCCCTATTGGCTCCCTGGCGTCATGTGGTGCGCTCCTGGGCTCATGGGACATGTAGTCCCTTCCAAGAGCCTTCCCTGGTAGGCTAGTGCGGCACGCGCTATCACTGCGCATGCGCAATGCCTCTGATCGCCGCCGCATCTCCTTCTGCACTGCGCATGCGCGAAGTACAACATGGCGGCGTCCTGCACTGTCGGGTCGCCGCGGAGACTCCGGAGCACCGGAGCGCTCCCTGTTCGCCCCCACCCTCCAGAAGTGCCGGCGGGTCCGCCACTTGGCTCCGGCGGCACTCGCCCTTGCCCCAGAGAGCGGAGGTAACGGGAGTCCGGGGTTACATTTGTATTTTATATTTTGGATTTATAGGATTAGTCTTATTTATATATGTTCATCTGAGGTCTTTCTATGTCATCTCCACAGTTGGATCTTCTCCTTGGTTGTTTTCAATATGTCATTGTATATGTCCTATCTTGAGACACCTACTTATACTGTATGATGACCTGCCTAATACAGTAGCGGCAGCTTCTATTTGAAGCAATGCCGCCGGCCGGGTGCGTGTGCGCAGCGTGTAGACGCGGCACGTTGCGGCGCACTGTGACGTCACAGTCACGTGCGCGCCCGGCTTCCCCGGGCTTCCCCGACACCCCTGGAGATTAAAGTAAGGTAAGCGGGGGTGCGGGGAAGCAGAGGGGCAGAGCAGGTGCCGGGTTCGGGGTCGGGAAGGGGGGGTAAATTGCGCACGAAGTGGAGGGGGGGTGTGTGGGGGAAACGCGGCGGCGCGCGGTTTTGACTGGCGGCAGCCGGAGTAGATCCCGGCATGCCGCCGGCATTACTTCAAATAAAAGCTGCCGCCACTGTACATCTGTTTCCAGTCTCTATGTCCTCCTATACTTATGTTTTGGGGGATTCTAATAATATCTATGTAGACACGACTCTCTACATGTTTTATGTTTTACACTATCTGTTTATGTCCTGTTTATGCATTGTTGATGTTTGCAACTCACATAAAATTTTATCTGCATATAACCAATAGCCCATGAGTGGTTACAATTTTAATGGACATTTATCAATTAAATAATTACTTGGTACTATTTAAGGGCCATCAGCCCTCCTGTATCAGACATACACACCTGATCTAACCAACGGCTCCCTGCCATCTCTTCCCCTGTAAATGGTGTTAAATGAAAAATTTAACACTGACTAACCTTAAAACTTGCTCCACAAATCAAGCATCCCAATAGCCTGCACTCATGGCTATTGTCCCACAGTCACTTATACCACCCATTGTGACCAAGCACACCCATCTACAGCACTTATTCCCTCACCTGCTGTCTCTGTAAGTTTCCCCTCAAACCTCTTAAATTGTAAGCTCTTCGGGGCAGGGATTTCCTTTCCCATTGTCTGATTTTTGCTGCACTTGTTGTATTTTTAAAATTCCCTGTACTGTATTCTTTGTGAAGCGCTGAGTACACTTTTGGCGCTATATATAAATAAAGACATACAATACAATATATATATATATATATATATATATATGATACAGGAGGGCTTATAGCCCTTAAATAGTCCCAAGTAATTATTTAATTGATCAATGTCCATTAAAATTGTAACCCCTCATGGGTCATCTATAGAAAATGACCATTTTTTTCGATATATATTGATTTGTTCTCAATTCACAGATTTATATATATATATATATATATATATATATATATATATATATATAGTGACAATATATATTGTATTGTATGTCTTTATTTATATATATCGCCAAAAGTGTACTCAGCGCTTCACAATATATATAGTGACACTGTGAAATGAGAACAAATCAATATATTGCGAAAAGAATGGTCATTTTCTATAGATGAAACTTATATGTTATTATTTGCTCAGGGATAAGCGTCCAATCAGTTCTTCTCAGGTAATTCTTCCATAAATAGGGGGCTCAATCATCCAGCCGGAAAAGGAGACAAACCATTATAAAGCAGTATTACTTATAACACCAAATTTCACATGTGGACTATTTAGTATGTACTCACAAATGTCACATGGGGTATCTGACACTTCACATAGGACTTTGCTTACCAGTAGGTGAGCCCTCTTGGTATCTGAAAAATCACCAAAAGGGAAGCACCTCACAAAAAATCACAAAAGGGAAGCACTACTAGTTCAATAGTGTAATATGAAAAGACATCTGTTGTATCCCTTTTGTACTGTTGGCGCTTTACAACAATTTTTAAATAAACAATAATAATAATAATAACAATAAAATGTTGATATAACCTTAAAGCAGCAACCCCACCAAAATGTTAAATGTGAGTTCCTCCAAAGCTGGATTGCGTTATCTTTCACCTCTCTACATAACCGGTGTTATTGCTGGGCCTTTAATTGTCCATCAAATAGGAAGCTGCAACAGGTGATATTAGGGATTCCTATTGGCCAGCTGGACCCCCGCAAAATTTGACAGCCATTTTGTTTCCTGTGGAGCCCCGTTTCCCATGTAAACAAAAAGGGGGTTGGAAGGAAGATTGCTTTTAGAAAATGTAAAAAAATGAAACAGAATAAAATTAAGCAGATATGCTTAATCTACTTCCTCCTTAGGGGTATGGAGGCAACCATCTGGGTTTGTAATTGAATTTGTGACACGGTGTAGGGAAGGTTGCAATGTACCATCATGTGCTTCCTCACTAGTCTCTCCGATACATGCTTCTCCTGAAACATCACAAACCTGTCTTATTCTGTGCTACATTACACAACACTCAAATCTAACCAAGTATGATACTTTTAAATGTGACAAATGGTACTTAAAACCAAGGTGACCTCTTTGTGATGCCTAACAGCAAACTAAGAACTCCTCAATGATTACATTTCTCAATATTTGTATAGCTCCTTAAATGGACATTTAACCAGACTAGGTTGTATTTAAAAAAAATAAAATAAAGAATGAAGCATCATGTTCTTTTAGTGACTGCGTGTAAACTTGCAGGGATTGTGTGCGTCTGCGTGTATACCACTGTTGATAAATATAAATAAAAGTGAAAAAGTAAAATCCAATGTCATGCAAAAATATGTATCCCTGGGTTGGTTTCATTTATGTTTTGGCCTAGTTTTTGGAGGGAGAATGCCAGGGCAACTTCCTGCTCGGGGCTGCTTCAAAGCACAGTGCCAAAGCAGGCCAAAGCAGGTCAGATGTGGGAAAGTCAGAAGGCCTGAGGAATTTCACCTAGAAATCTTATACAATGTTCCATTCAGCAGTAGTAGATTACAAAAGATATCCTCCTTATGAAAGGAAAAGGGGGAAGGAAATAGAAACCTCTTGTCACTTTGCATTAGGTATTTGTAGACACGCATATTAGAAGCTTCTGGATAAAGTACACAGATATAAGGACCGAGAGGGGTTTGTTTAACAGTCTCCTGACAACTTGATCAACTTTCAACTGTCTTCTACATTAATAAACAGAGCGGGACACTTAGGTTTTACCCTTTAACGCTTGAACTGATGTGGGTAAACAGCAAAGAGGCAGGAACCCAATTGTAGCACTCAATACCCTAAAGATAATAGTGATATGACAATATTAAAATACAATCTTTAATGTTATACTGATTCAAATAATGGGTTTTAACATCCAACAAAGGACACACATATATTAACCCTAAGTTGAGTATATATGACACTCCGGGTTCTAAGAAGATATGAACAGATGAGGTGAATTAGATCAAATGTTCAGTTTCTGTTCAGTTCAGTTTCTGAACATTTGATCTAATTCACCTCATCTGTTCATATCTTCTTAGAACCCGGAGTGTCATATACACTCAACTTAGGGTTAATATATGTGTGTCCTTTGTTGGATTTTAAAACCCATTATTTGAATCAGTATAACATTAAAGATTGTATTTTAATATTGTCATATCACTATTATCTTTAGGGTATTGAGTGCTACAATTGGGTTCTTGCCTCTTTGCTGTTTACCTACCGTATCACCCACAGCACCTTACCCTTTATACACATTTAGTATTTAGCAGAAGCAGAGTTCACCTTGTGTTAGCCTTGAACTGATGTGGGCCTCACACTGGGGGCAGCATATAATATTGTAGACCCCTCCAGCAATGACGGTGTTCCAAACTTGTGGTTACAAATGTTTTTCAAAAACATATCAAACTAAAGACCAAAAATACTGTATGAGAGCTGATTCACATATGCTTTGCAGGTCCTAAGTCAATAACTTATTGCAGGCACATGGCTATTCAGTTTAATGCTGTTAAACGTTATCATGGAATTCCACCAGCTAGAATAAATGTATAGTATTACGAGTTATTTTACTGCAGAAGAAAGGTTATGCACTTCTTTTAGGATTCAAACTAAAGGTCTCTATGAAATACTGGTTTACTTATTGATCATGTGAATAATAAATGTATGATGTTATACATTCAGTATGGCAAAAGGCAAAAGTGATAACATCCTAGTAGAAAAGATAAATGGTAAAGCAAGCTTCTCAAGGAAAATTATCTATACTGACAATTAAGCAGCAAAACATGCAAAATCCTATGTTTATTTTTAAATAAATCAGTTCTGTAGTATTAGATAATACTGTCTGCATTTTTATTTTATTTTTTTCAACTCCTAATGCTGTTTTTAATTCTTTTTTTAATGTACTGACCATCCTTTGGTTGCTACAGCAACTATTTAGAACGTCATATACACTTCCTCTTTTGAAACAGTCTCGGACGCACACCTTTATGAGCTCTGCTCTTTGGCAACAAAGTATCACAAAAAGATCTGTTTTGTTCCACACAACAGACTGTATATTACTCTGAAAGCTGTAACAATAATGTGTTACACTTAGTAATATAATGTTACATTGCAACTGTAGTATTCACAGACTGCAGCACAGAGTCAGAAGGCAGCCATTTAGAGAGGGATACAAGATGGATATTGGCTGGCTTAAGTAATTATTTCTCATTAAAGCTACTCAAATGCTGCATATATTGTAGTAAAACAAAAAAACAAACAAAAAAAGATGAAACCAGGACTGCTGGGATTCCAGCTCTTATAATAATACCATACAGGTAGTCCTCGCTATCCAACGTTTCACTTTACAACGAATGGCATATCCACCGCAACACTTTGGGCTATTTTTCGATGCCGGAATGCGGTATCCGACGCCTGAATGCGTTATCCTCCAACGCTCACCGCTACTGATTAACATGGGACTCACTTTACAACGGTTTCACTATGCAACGCTACTTCCAGAACGGATTCTGTTGGATAACCGAGGACTGCCTGTACATTACTTATAATATCAAATCAAACTAGAAAACAAAAAATAAAACTAAAATCAAAATCAAAACTTTATGACTATGGGAGCTATGCACTAAGCTCCGTGATTATCCGTCAGGCTGAAAACAAATAACCCGTCCGTTAAAAAGTGAAGCCGGAGGCCCGATTCACTAAGCCCTTCAGCCCATTTTCTATCGGACGGGCTCAAAACAGCCATACCGTGCGTGTTGGTTTTTCCCCCGTGCTAGCGCACTGAAACTTCACGTACGCTAGCTGATAGAAAAAAAGCCGCATGTAACATTTGCATGGAGATTCTGTATCTCCATGCAAGGCTGTTACAGGCGATCGTACACTAAATAAAATCATTTTAATAATAGTGTACATGAGCAGGGGGTCTCCGGAGCTGAACCGCATTGGTTTCAGGTCCGGGGACCCCCTACTTCAGGAGATACAGGCCCCGTTATGGGGTGCCGGTATCCCCTGCACTTTCAAGCTTCCGCGTCACGTGACCGGGACATTACCCCTTAATGACTATAGTGGTTAATGACCGCTACGGTGATTAAGGGGTTAGGGGACATTACATTGGCTCTTTTCATTGTTTTGTATGTTTTGCAGCCCTGGAGGGACATGGGCAGGATGAAGATGAGGATGAAGACAGCCTTCATCGTGGGTGCCTGGAAAAGGTAAGTGTAATATGTATCTACTGTATTTATTGTAATTTATATGTATTTGAAATGGGCAAATGCATTATTATCCATATGTGGATAATAGTCATTTTGCCCATTACTGCATTGTATGTGTTAGGGGGCGGAGCTTGGGGGTTGTATTTAGTTAGAAATATTGTTTATTTTTTTGGAGGCACAACATTGGTACCGCAGGCCTGCGGGTACCCCGGGACTCCCGTGGGGACCCCCGCTTGGTGAGCCCGGAACCCCCGTGGGGTCAGCCGGGGACACCCGCCGGCCTGTTGTATGGATGGTGTGTCTGCAAAAATGTAAACAAAGAAATTTTTCTAAGTCCTGATTCTTTTCCGCCTGCCTTGGGCTGGTGTGTTTTGTTCGGCGTGTTTTTAAAGAACGGTCTCTTAGCGTAGCTTAGTGAATCCCGCAGAAGGGCAGAAATCTGCTTATTTAGCTGATCGTACGGGTTTGTTGGGACTTAGAAAAATGTCAGGAAAAAAGGCAGTTTAAGAACGGAAAGTAGCATAGGAGATAGAAGGGAAGGAATGGTCACTACTTCCTAGTAAACCAAAGCAAGTTGTTGATGAATAAAAAGTTCTTTATTACAAAAAGCTGGACATCATGCAAGCAACTCTGACGCGTTTCATCCCTTAGAAGGGACTTTATCAAAGAATATTTTGTCTCCAATGCCAGACACATATATATACAGACAAACAAAATCTGCTGGAGACTCCAATCCTAGTTACACCTGGACAGTGATTGCATATTATATGTGATTGTTTAGCATTGGAACTCAGGAGTTCACTCTCCATTTTTCTCTACTTAAGAACGGAAAGTGCCTGTTAGCGCTGCTCTGCGAATCGCGTTGAGCGGAAAATCACGTTCGCAAAGCACTTTCCGTTCTTAAAGCCACTTTACGGAGCTTAGTGCATAGCCCCCTATAAATCAAACTTTTACTAAGTTAACCCATAAACAAGTGGTGAGTCCTTTCCTTCTATTTAATCAATTTTTATAGGCAGTACAGCTCAACCCCGTTATAACGCGGTCCTTGGGGTCCACAACCCCAAGACCGCGTTAAAATTTCACCGGCATCAGCTCTCGAGCCTCCTCATTACAGATTTCATTCTCCTCTTCCTGCTGTCCACGTGCTCATATCTCTCTGCTCTGCTCTGCTCATCTCTCTGCCCGTCGCGTGCCATGGTTTTTTTTTTCAAACATTCAATTCAATGCTTTATCGGCTATAGACACAAAATTGAACATTAATACATTTTGTACAAAACACATGCAGGGATTGAACTCGGGACCTTCTGATACCAATGCCCTGCCTCTTACCTCTACACCATAGGCTTGGTGTGACAAGACATAACCTATAAATATATTTATCCTCTACAACACATTGCCACAGGGTACATGTCAATGTTAAATCTTAAGTCTACTTCTAGATCTGTATGACATCAAACAGCTTCTGTGGTGCAGAGGTAGAACTCCTGACCAACATATGAAGGGGTCCTGGGTTCAATTCCTCTGTGATATAGTATATTATAATAATCAAGGATCAACATCCTTCCCATGTATACTTATTTGGTACATCCCTGTATACCTTTCCCATCTAAAAAGATGTCCAACCTTTTTTTTTTTAACAAATCCATTGTATCTTCCATCACAGTCTCCATGGGTAATGAATTCCACATTTTAACTGCCCTTACTGTAAAGAACCCTTTCCTTTGTTGCTGGTTAAATCTCCTTTCCTCCAACCTAAAGGGATGCCCCCGAGTCCTTTGTACTGCCCTTGGGATGAATAGTTCTTTTGAAAGCTCCCTGTACTGTCCCCGAATATATTTGTACATAGTTATCATATCCCCTCTTAGTCCGCGCTTATAGTGCGCGCGACAGTGACGGGTGACATCACCCGTCACCGTCAGCGAAAGTTGTAATTGCTTTGCGGCGACGTCGCGGGTGACCAGGTCATTGATTGGTTCAGAGGTTGTCACATGTGGCGACAGCCTCTGAAAAATCAAATTTGACCGGCTTCCAAATTTCGCGTCGCTGCCGTCGCGCTTACTATAAGCGCAATCGACGGCGGCAATACATTTGTTTTCGGGCGACGTCACGTCGCCGTCACTATAAGCGCAGCCATAGACACCTCTTTTCTAATGGAAATAAATCTCATATTGCTAGCCTCTCCTCGTAACTTAGATTGCCCATCCCCTTTATTAATCTGGTGGCTCTTCTCTGCACTCTCTCTAGTTCCATAATGTATTTTCTAAAGAGTGGTGCCCAAAATTGTACTTCATATTCAAGGTGTGGTCTTACTAATGCTTTTTAAAGGGGCATAATTATGTTTACTTCCTTTCCATCCATTGCCCGTTTAATGCAAGATAAGATCTTGTTTGCCTTTGCAGCTACTGCATGACTTTGGGCACTATTGTTAAGCCTGCTGTCTACAAGCACTCCTAAATCCTTCTCCATCAAGGATCCCCCCCCAATTTATCCCCATTTAATTTGTAAGTCCCCTGTTTATTTTTGCTTCTCAAATGCATAACCTTACATTTATCTGTATTAAATCTCATCTGCCATTTACCTGCCCAAGTTTCCAGTCTATCCAAGTCCTTCTTGAGAGAAATTACATCCTGCTCTGATTCTACTACCTTACACAATTTAGTATCATCAGCAAAGATGGAGACTTTGCTCTCGATGCCAACCTCAAGGTAATTAATAAACAAGTTAAAAAGCAGAATTCCCAGTACCGATCTCTGAGGTACTCCACTCATGACCCAAGTTCAACCTGAAAAAGTTCCATTTATGACAACCCTCTGTTGTATATCCTTCACCCAGTTTTCAATCCAGGTGCATATATTTGTACTGAGTCCAATTTGCTTTATTTTGTACACCAACCTCTTGTTTGGAACCATATCAAAAGCCTTTGCAAAATCTAAATAGACCACATAAACTGCATTAACTTGGTCTAAATTCCTACTTACCTCCTCAAAGAAACAAATAATGTTAGTTTGGCATGATTTTTCCTTCATAAATCCATGACTATTACTAATAATTTTGTTTTCCATTAGGTATTCCTGAATATTATCCCGTATTAAAACTTCAAGTAGTTTCCCCACTATTGAAGTCAGGCTTACAGGTCTGTAATTCCCCGGTTGTGATCTAGCTCCCTTTTTAAATATAGGCACCACATCTGCTTTACACCAATCATGCGGTACTAAGCCTGTGGAAATGGAGTCCTTGAATATTAAATGTAATGGTTTGGCTATTACTGAACTTAACTCCTTGAGAACTCTTGGATGTATGCCATCTGGGCCATGTGCTTTATTTACTTAAATGTTTTCAAGCCGCTTATGAACTTCTTCCTCAGTTAACCAATTGTTCATTAATATGGAGGTTGTTGCTTCCTCCTGTGGCACTACTATTGAAATGGATTTTTCCCTGGTAAACACAGAGGCAAAGAATTTGTTTAATACCTCTGCTTTTCCATTATCTCCAATAATCTGCCTGCCCATCTCACACTGAAAAGGTCCTCTATTTTCTTTCCTCATTTTTTTGTTATTAAGGTAATTAAATAACTTTTTAGGGTTGTTCGTACTTTCTATTGCAATCCTTTCTTCATTATCTATTTTTGCTAATTTGATTGCCCTTTTAGCAATTTTTGTTACATTCCTTATAATTCTGATATGATGCCTCCGTCCCTTCTGACTTAAAGAATCTAAATGCCTGCCTCTTGTTTTCCATTTCCTCCCTTACCTGTTTCATTTTGCTGTAATGCTAATCTCATTGCCCAGTCTATGCCTGCATAATTAAAATAACCCATTATGCAAACATGACCTAGACTTGATGCCTTCTCCATTTGCAAAAGTATTTTAGCTTCCTCAATCTCACAGATATTTGGTGGTTTATAGCATATCCCTATAAACATTTTCTTTATACTTTTACTTCCACTGCTAATTTCTATCCAAAAGGTCTCTACATTTTCATCATTCCCTTCATAAACATCTTCCCTTATAATAGGTTTTAGATCCGGTTTAACATATAAACATACTCCACCTCCTCTTCTATTTGCTCGATCCTTCCGAAAAAGGGAATAACAGTCTAAATTAACTGCTCAGTCATGAGTTTCATCCCACCATGTTTCAGTAATGCCTATGATATCCAACTGCTCCCTTGTAGCTATTAATTCAAGCTCTCCCATGTTATCTGTCTGGCTTCTTGCATTAGCAAGCATGCATTTTAGTTTTTTTCAGCCTGTACTATTATCTTATCTTCTCCTTCCTTTCTGCGCTAACTTGGTTTAGTCTTTAGAAGTTTTCTAGTAGTATCTGTATTTACTATGAGTGTCTCGCTGCTTGTCAAACTCGCACTTGACCCCATTCTACCTCCAAAACCCCTTGTTTCCTCATCTATTCTATTTAGTTCGTTATCTGTTTAATTCCCCTCCCCACTCCATCCTAGTTTAAAATGTCCTCCAACCTTTTTAACATTCTCCCCCCTAGCACAGAAGATCCCTCTTCATTGAGGTGCAATCCGTTCCTAGAATAAAGATGGCACCTCTCAGAAAAGGAGACCCAGTGCTCTAAAAACCCAAAACCTTCCTTCACCACTTTCTTAGCCATGCATTAACCTCCCTAATCTCTGACTGTCTCCCTGCGGTAGCGCATAGCACTGGTAGTATTTCAGAAAATACAACCTTGGAGATCCTTGCCTTAAGCTTTTGGCCTAGATCCCTGAAATCATTTTTAGGACCCTCAATCTTTCTCTAACTCTGTCATTGGTGCCAACGTGTACCAAAACTGCCGGGTCAATCCCAGCCCCTCCCAAAAATCTGTCTACCCGATCCACAATGTGCCGAACCCGAGCACCCGGGAGACAACTGTTCGGTTCATGCGGTCTTGGCAACAGATTGCCCTATCTACTTTCCTAATAATGGAGTCCCTTACCACCACAATCTTTTTTTGTATCTGAGCATCCTGAGTACCCTCTGTGCTGGAAGAACTATTCCCCTGGCTGCTAGAGGAATTAGTCACCCTCAGCCTTTCCATTTCTGCCCTGACATTCCCAATATCATCACTCAACACGGCAAATCTATTGGGATGGGTCAGCTCAGAACTGGCCTGCCTCTCCCTATTGCCCCTGCTTCCCCTTCTAACTGTTACGCAGCTACCTACCTGCTCAGTTAAGTCACTGAACAACAATTCAGTGCACAGTTTGTATCCCTTTGGATTCTCCATGCAATCAACAAAGCATCATCATTTAAGTGGCTTTGCAAATACCCCAAATTTACTGTATGCTGGACATTACTATTAGAGATGGGCGAAATTTGCTTCCGGATTTGGATCCGCCTCAGATCGGATGGTTCCTTAGGGCCGTGGATCAGTCTCAAAAAGGACAGTCCGCCTTTCGGATATTCTTTTTCACCAAAAACAGAGAGCCATCCAAAATCCATAGCCAGATTGTTAAAAAAATCTGCTCTCTCTCTCTCATTAATCCGAGTGCGGCTATTTAACAAAACGGAAGGGGGAAAAACCTCTGTGTCCCAGGACATATTAGGATACAAGACTGATATCGCAATGTATCTTTGCTGATACAATATTACTCAGTACTGTATATTTATGCATCTCTTACATATGAACAGCTTAGACAAAGCATAGTCGTGATGCACAGAATCTTAAGCCTTTAAATGTAAATTCAGCAGCCTGTGGCTACTTAGCTAATGTGCTTTTCCTAGAAATCAGTCTAAAGTCCCTTTACCTCAGTACACCCATATTTGTAGGAAAAATAGATCTATTAATATCCAGGATGGTCACCTATTTATGCTATAGTTGGTATGAACAGAAACTGTGCTTATTCACAAGCTACTCCCCCAAATACACACCGACCGAGCCCCCAAACACATTGGTGTAGAGAGCATGGCCCTCATGTTTTCGTAGTATATCATTGTATCAACTCCCAGCATCCCATGCTGCAAATAAAAGGATTAGATAAGAGAAAGAACTGTCTGGGAACCTGTGAGGTTTTATATTGTCAATGAACATGATGTGAATGATTTTTAGCAGAGCTGGGGAAAACTAGTCGAGAATAGAACTCGACTCAACAAGGTGACTTTCTGATGTCCAAATGTATCGACATGATCCTTTTTTTTTATATTTAACAATGAGAATCTCTATATAAGGTGCAGCCAACTCCAGGCATCAAGAGCTACCAACAGGTCAGGTTTTCAAGATATCCCTGCTTCAGCACAGGTGGGTCAGTCTTCGACTGAGCCACTGATTAAGCCACCTGTGCTAAAGCAGGGATATCCTGAAAACCTGACCTGTTGGTAGCTCCTGAGGACTGGAGTTGGCTGCCCCTGCTCTAAATACACAAATATGGAACCCCAGCACCCTGCCCTGAAGCTTGGCAAACTTAACAAGCGGTTTAAGTGTATTAAGTATAATATTGTACACATTTAGAATACTACTTCCAAAGGAATATCGTTTTCGCCCTTTATTGCACCAAGTGCTAATTTCCTTGTTTCTTTACTCATGACGGTCAAGTCCATATGTGATATTGTGTATATACTGTACGTATTGTAAAGAATCTGGCTGCTGTGGTTCTTTTCAATGACGCATTAAAATAAAATCAAATAGTATAAACTAGTGACAGTGTTGGTTTTAATTCTGGATGAGATTTATATTCCAAACCTCCTATGCCCTCTGACTGTGATGTCCTTAAGTCTGCAATGCAAACTTGGGCTGTCTGTGAGTCTGAAGTGGAGGCCTCAGAGGATTGGCTGTCTGCATGCGTCTTAGCACTGAGTAGGAGCAGGCCCCATGCCCTGGCAACAGCCGAAGTTTCTACCACTTTTTTTCCACTTCTATGCAGAATGCGGTTATAGGAACAGCACCCACTATGAATGCTGCTTTTTCAAGCAATTTCACAGTCTAAGGCATAGATGCCAACCCACTGGTTATAAACTGTAATAATACAACAGTTGTGTAATGATTTACACCCTAATTCCTTTGGAACTGTACAGAATATGTTCCTTAATATGTCGGAATCTTGCAAATAGAAAAGATGTTAAAAAGGGGCATTCATTCTTCTAAATGCCAGTATTGCCTTTACACGTTCTTCTCCTTTTGCAATCACTTTTTATCTTCCAAATGTAAACACCATATGGTATTTTATATAGAACATATATGTATTTTATTAGAAAGTAAATCTCCACATTGTAAACAAAGAATCCACGTGGCTATCCCATAGTTACCGGGAGAGGTACCCAGATCTACCCATTTTCTCTTTACTTCTTACATTTGACAAGGGTCCTTTTATACACTGAGAAACAGTGTAAATGGCAAAATGTCAGGCTTCTGGTCAAAAGAGGAAACAGCAAGGAAGTGACTTTACTGTATCTCAAAAAGGACCCAAAACTGCTTCATTTATGATAGCAGGGTTGCACATTCATTATATTTAGGAGGCAGCTGCCACCTTTTTTTGTCTGTCCACTGTCCTTTGTAGTCCCTCCATCAACGCTTGTGACAAAAAAGGATCCCTGTTATGCCATAGCTCCGTCGGACGACATAGCTACGCCCTTGACATCAGTCGGTCGCCGCGAATGTTGGGGCCACATCGCCAGGCGATTGCAAGCACCCCTCTGCAGTCACAGGGAAGGAACACTGGGTAAGGTTAGACAATGATGCTCTCATCTCTACAAATGGAAGTGTTAGAATACCAGTAGCAAAAAGTAATTATATAGCAATTAATAGTAATTGCTCCCCTGAGGTAGATCAATTCAACTGGTACTGGAAAAAGGTTTGGGACAATACCAATAGAAGTGAAAGTGTTCCTAAGCTTCCCACATACATACCTGCACAGGGAATTAATTAACCGTCACTGGTAGTAATAATAATGGGATTCATTGGCCACATCAACAAAAGAGGTCATGGGAATATTGTACAGCTTAAAACATTGCATTTCTACTAATAGCCGAAAAAAGGGTTAAGGTTTCATGTTTTCCCAGTGCTAATAAAAGCATGAAAAGCACAATATCGTTTGCCATCTGTTATTTACAGTACAGTACATGGATAGTTTTCAAATGAATACGATTTGAGGATTGGGTCCAAAGCTCAGGCTCATCTACAATGTATGTATATATATAAATATTTATTTGTACAGCGTCATCCATGCCCCATAGCGCTTTACAGCAGTAATCCCCGAGACACAATCATATGAGGCATAATTGAAATAACATGAAAGTAAACATTAGGAAAGACAGTCACTGTCCCAAAGAGCTTACAATCTAATCTACAACATAGATACATACCCTAGTTCTCTGTTTGCATTTGCTATAGCAAACAAATATAAAAGACGGGTGTCTGGGTCACCAATAGAAAGCTGCAAAGTCACAACTTTCTATTTGTCACTAGATGACATTGTTCTCCTGGACAAGTATCACAGCTTAGCTTTGAGGTACCTCCCAGATCACATAAAGGGATGTCATTCAGGGGATTGCTGCTTTAAACCCACGACCACTTCAGATGCTTGAAACACACCCATCCATTACCTTTCCTAGGATTATTTGACAGCATTGCAAGATCTATGTGTGTAATATACAAACATAAGGACGTCATAAAGACAGCCATCTTTCGTGCAGCCCAGAGAAAATACATACTATGGGGGTTATTCATTAAACTGCAAAAGTGCCGATCAGGGCACTATCACACGGAATCCCCTATTGACATCAATGGGAGTTTCCATGCGCTAGTACAGGGGGGCGCAAACTTTTTTCCCTGCGCCCCCCTGCCGGCTGTCCCCTCATTCCCGCGCCCCCCCCCCCCAACCCCAACTTACCCGCGCTCCGGCGTAATGACGTCACGTTGCCATAGCAACGTGACGTCACATGACCTCGCAGCGTCATTTTGACGCCGCGTTGCCATGGCGACGCAGGGAGGAAGCCGCCGGAGCCACGGTAAGTTAGGTTTACAGAGGCCCTGCAGCTCCCCCGGCACTTAATTTAAGTGCCTTCGGGAAGCGCGCGGGGCCTCTGTAAACCCCGCGCCCCCCGTCGGCAGTGTCGCGCCCCCCCTGGGGGTCGCGCCCCACAGTTTGCGCACCGCTGCGCTAGTACACCAATCGTCACTATCAGAGTTTAATGAATAACCCGCTATGTGTTTTAGCACTATGGCTTAAAGGTGCCATTACTCCACAAATACACATGTATAATTGTAGTAGTAATATTGATTTTAAATGGCAAAAACTATGCAACCAGAAAATATAAGAACAAGTTTTTATCGGTATCATGAAGATTTTTTAAAAATGTTTTTAGTACAAGGACGAAAGAACACACATTTAACTCTAACTAATTTATGTACCAGCGGTGAAAAGGTTAAACAGACTATTACTAGCAGCCAAAGTTCTAATAAGCCTCCTATCACTATTAGCTTTGCAAGGTATTTTAGCAGGGAAAATATTGAGGCACCGAGGCACAGCCTAGAGACAAAACATGTTTGTAGCTTGAGAATTCTACTATTGCGGTAAGCATGTCCACGGCCCAAGAGAAAGAGCCCACTTTCTGGTTGGAAGTGAATGGTATTTGCATTTTAGGTATTGGCATTCCTAGAATGTATATTCTTTGAGGGGGGGGGGGGGGGGGGAAATCACACTGTGCCTACAGTACTATACCATCTGCAAATACAAGAAACACAAGGTGCCCTCGCTGACATGAGGTCAACGTGTAAAAACAGCTCGATTTGTATGCTTACAGCGATATCACTCAATAGAAGAAACACTTCCCACCCAACCAAAAATATATAGCAAAAAAAATCATATGCATTAGCCAAAAAATCCAAACTCAATGGGTTTTATTATTATTATTATTATTATTATTAATAATATTTTAAGCAATGGTATGGAGATTACAATAGTTATACCCAATTGTAAGCTGGGATGCTGTGTGATTCAATATATGATTCACATACAAAGCCCGAATGCCTTCATCACTGGAACAACCTCTGTAGCAGATCGAGGTAGAAATATTAACAATGAAAATGATTAGAAAACAATGCCTGTTATGTGCGGGGGCGGTCAGGCTCTACACTGCCAGACAATGTCTACTTCTTTTGCTGACAACAGCTTAAATTAACAATATCTTGTATACCTGGATCTTTAATAATATGGTTATTTTTATAGTTGGGATTATATTTTACACTCTGGTAATTAATTGTAGTATCTGGTGTCATATTTGGACTGTGTACTTTGCAATAGATTGTTATACTTATGGCAAACCATTCAAAATGTCATTTTCTAGTTATAAGACATGTAATGTACTATAAAATGTCTGTGAATTTAGTTGGTTTTAACAACAAAAAGCCACATCCCTAATATGATGTATTTGATCACCCTACTTTCTCTTAAATGTGCGACATTGAGGCCCTCTACAGCAGACTGGTCTCCAGTAGTCAAACAAAAGAGAGACACCGAGCAAGATAGCTCCAAGCTCCTTAGACTGCTAGTGACTCGTATAATTAAAAGAAGGAATACACCGTGCTTTCTAACAAGTACATTTATAATCAGGGGATTAAATACTTCCATATATTTGTATATGCAAATGGAATTACGTTCCCACAGGTTTTGCAGAGTTTCAAGATTTTTGGGTAAAGTATAGGGATGTTGTTAAAATATTTCTAGGCATCAAGCATTGTAGCTAGTCCAACTTGAAAGGTGTGTGGTGACTGATCTTAAGTATTATAGCAGCACATCCATATATAACATATCAGGACATAATAACAATCATCTGTTCCTTAGCAGGTCTTAAAATTAGGTAAATACAACCTCAGATGAACAACAACACATGACATATTACACCGTGTCATGATTTATTTAACAAAAATAAAGCCAAAATGGAGAAGCTATGTGTGAAAAACTAAGTACACCCTTACCGCTTCCATAGGAATTAAGATGCTAAGAAGAAGACAAGTGCTGCTAATCAAATGCCCTTGATTAATTGATCATCAGCAAGTGTGACCACCTCTATAAAAGCCGACGTTTTAGCAGTTTGCTGGTCTGGAGCATTCAGGTGTGTGTTAACACAATGCCAAGGAGGAAAGACA
The DNA here is from genome assembly GCF_040206685.1 of Ascaphus truei. Lineage (NCBI taxonomy): Eukaryota > Metazoa > Chordata > Amphibia > Anura > Ascaphidae > Ascaphus > Ascaphus truei. Next base: position 403,499,101 of record NC_134484.1, on the reverse strand, counting down.
TCAGCAATGAACCTAGAGAAGCAATTGTTGCTGCCCATCAATCTGGGAAGGGTTATAAGGCCATTTCCAAACAATTTAAAGTCCATCATTCTATAGTGAGAAAGATTATTCAAAAGTGGAAAACATTCAAGACTGTTGCCAATCTTCCCAGGAGTGGACGTCCCAGCAAATTCACCCTAAGGTTAGACCGTGCAATGCTCAGAGAAATTGCAAAAAACCCAAGCGTTACATCTCAGACTCTACAGGCCTCAGTTAGCATGTTAAATGTTAAAGTCCATGACAGTACAATTAGAAAAAGACTGAACAAGTGTGGTTTGTTTGGATAGGTTGCCAGGAGAAAGCCTATTTTCTCTAAAAAGAACATGGCAGCAGGGCTTAGGTTTGCAAAGTTGCATCTGAACAAACCACAAGACTTCTGGAACAATGTCCTTTGGACAGACGAGACCAAAGTGCAGATGTCTGGCAACAATGCACAGCGCCACGTTTTGTGACAACCAAACACAGTATATCAGCACAAACACCTCATATCAACTATCAAGCACGGTGGTGGAGGGGTGATGATTTGTGCTTGTGGTCATGCAACAGGACAATGATCCCAAGCACACCAGCAAATCTACAACAGAATGGCTGAAAAAGAAAAGAATCAAGGTGTTGCAATGGCCCAGTCAATGTCCAGACCTCAACCCGATTGAAATGCTGTGGCTGGACCTTAAGAGATCTGTGCATAAACAAATGCCCACAAACCTCAATGAACTGAAGCAACGTTGTAAAGAAGAGTGGGCTAAAATTCCTCCACGACGATGTGAGAGACTGATAAAGTCATACAGAAAACGATTACTTCAAGTTGTTGCTGCTAAAGGTAGGTCTACAATCTACTGAATCATAAGGTGTACTTAGTTTTTCACACATGGCTTCTCCATTTTGGCTTTATTTTTGTTAAATAAATCATGGCACGGTGTAATATGTCATGTGTTGTTGTTCATCTGAGGTTGTATTTATCTAATTTGAAGACCTGCTAAGGAACAGATGATTGTTATTATGTCAAACCATAGAATTCAAAGAGGGTGTACTTTCTTTTTCACACCACTATATATATATATATTCTTGGATTCCAGTGGAAAAAAATAGTTAATGATGGCCTCATAACTACTTTACAAGCGAAGAACATGAGAGTGTTAAAACCTGACCTGTTGGTGGCCCTTGAGGACTAGAGTTGCTGACCCCTGTACTAGGGCGAGAGGGAAAAGAGTTACATGTGCTTTAGGAGCAGTGTAACAATACAACAAACCAGCACTAGCTTAAACAATATAGTAACTGAAAACAATGGCTTTCAGTGGCAAAAATCTATGTTTCTGCACATATGCATTTGCTCTATGAATTTAGTGATTGCAACAACCGTGTAATAGGCACATGCAAAGATATGGGTTACTGAGTATGTGAAAGAAAAATCCATCAGCAGACAATCTAAATCTATTAGTGAGCAGCGACATACAGTAGTGCAGTCTGTACTATACAAGTTAGTTACGTGCCACATCAAATGAAAACAGCAAATGAAATTCTGCTATTATACCAATACAGCCACCTGACGAAGCACCGTAGCGTGTGAAAAGTGTTGTGGTAGTAGCAGCAGCTTTATGGCCCTGTGCAGTAGCCCACTAAACAGTTCCAAGACCCTAAGGCTGCGGCCAGACAGGGAGCGGGCGCGCTGGCGCTCATGCGCGGTGACGTCAAGCTGCCTGCTTAGCCGGGAGATTTGTATTAGGGGTTAAGAGTCTGTTTTTGTAGGGTAAGGTTAGGGACTTACCTTGGTGGTGAAGCGGCCGGTGGCGATGTGAGTAGCGGCTAAACACCAGCGGAAATTTGGTCGCAGCAAAATGGCCGTGACCAAATATCCTAGATCGACAGTGAGGGGAGAAGGGTTCTAAAAATAGAGAGATGTGCAGTATGAGAGAAATCTTTCAAATGGGATAGAGTTGCAAAAGCATGTGGGAAAAACGACGTAGATAAGTGCGCAGGAGTCCAGCAGGTACATAACGAGAGACGAGAGCAGAGCAGGGAAGGGCCTTGAAAGAGAAGAGGAGAATTCTGTACGTGGTTTAATGAGAAGTCAGCAAAGTCATTTCTGCAGCATGGAGGAAAAGACAGATCTCCAAGAGAAGGAGAGAATGCTAGCTGCAGAGTTTTGCAACGATTGTTGGGAACGTCGCTGTGAGTCACGATGTCCACATAACAGAAGGTTATAATAAGTAAGATGGGAGAGATATGCGGCAGAGAGATGGCTACAGAGTAGGAGAGGAAAGGTAGCATTCTAGCAATGGTGTTGATGAAGAAATAGCAACGTTTAGTAATGATGTGAATGTGAGAAGTGAAAGAAGGGGGAGGAATCAAATGTATAACCCAAACAAAGGGACAGGATGGGAGAGCTATCACCAGGGATAGAAAGGGTGTCAACAGGAGTGTCCTTTTAAGACACTTGTGTGCTGGGTGATAATGGTGAAAGACAGGGTTGCAGACCTGTCTAAGGCCCCGGACATGTTTGCTGCGTGTTTGCGGAAGCGTGCTGACGCGCGCTCCCGCTCAGCACTGAGCCCCTACAGCCGCATTTAGAGCGGCTTTAGTAGGGGCTCACCTGCGCTTCCGCGCGCTTGCGGAAGCGCAGGTCTTGGGGAAATTTAAAATTCCCCCGCTTGCCGGCGAGACAGGCCGGTCACGTGAGCGGTTCGCCCAATGAGGGCGAACCAGCTCCGTGACGTCACTGGCCCGCCCCCGGCCAGTGACGCGCCCGCCCCCGGACCGCCCCCTGACGGCTGCTGAGAGCACTTGCGGTAAGCAACCGCAAGGCCAGGGAAAGCACCCGCTTTTCCTGCGCCTCAGCGCACCTCAGCACGCCAGCAGGGACCATGGACTCGGCTAAGCGCTGACCCGTGCTGAGGCGCGCTGACGCTTCTCAGTGAGCCCCTGCAGCCGCAATGAGAGCGGCTTTAGCAGGGGCTCGCACATCCTTCCGCAAGCTTGCGGAAGCAAAGGTCTTATTCAAATGATAAATTTTCGCACTCACGGGAGCGCAGGGCCGGTCACGTGAGCGGTTTGCCAGCTCCGTGACGTCACAGCCCCCCCCGACACGCCCCCGGACCAAGGCCAGGGAAAGCACCTGCTTTCCCTCAGCCTCCGCGCGCCTCCGCACGGCTGCAGTCCTATGGACGCAGCTTAAGACATGCAAATGAGCATACAGTAACATTTCCATTTGCTATATGCTTTGCTGTGGAGGGTTTTTGTCACTTTTTTTTACCCACCATAACTTAACTAAGTATATATATATACACATACAGTATATAGTATATACACATAAGTATATATATATATACACACACACACACACACACACACACACACACACACACACACACACACACACACACACACACACATATATACTTCATACTTTACCTAGCTAAATAGAAGGAAGCCTACTCGCTTTACTTCTAACATCCAACTACCCTCCCCCTCCAACCTCATTGAGACCAGCTGGGTGGATGGTCCAATCTTCACCCTATGTAACATCCCCCCCCCCCCCCAATAAAAAAGCCTTGATGTTTTCAGCTGTCAGACTGGGACATATATTCTAACCAGAGTCACAACATATCCCACAATGAGCAGCCACCTTACCTTCTTGTTTCAACATTGTCCCTCATTCCTTGTAAATTGTAAGCTCTCACAAGTAGGGCCCTAACTACCTCTTTGTATCTGTCTGTGCGCGTTTGTCCTTACCTGTATATAACTGTTTGTTTTTGTAAAATACATAACTCTCTACCCCATTGTACCGCGCTGTGGAATATGTTGGTGCTTCACAAATAAATGATAATAATAATAATAGACAATATTGCCCCAACCTAATCAGATGTCATGTGCATATCTACAAGAGTAAACTGAAAGTTCAACAAAATGCAGACAACAAGGCGCATCCAGCTGGTGTGCAAAACCATGCTACTATATTAGTTGCCATGCCAGGTTGTACAGTACAAATCTAGATTTATCATGGAAATGAGCATTCACAACGAGATGTAACATGTTGGTTTGTATTCATTAAACTGACAAAAACTGAAGTCAATTGAGGTTTCCATGTGATAGTGTCGTAATCAGCTCTATCTCAGTTTAATGAATAACCCCCTATGTCTTGCTGTTTAATACATGGAATTTCACCTGAACTTGTTAAACTGCCTAAGATGTAAAATTGCCTGTACTTGCCTGCTTGGCAGTCTCACTTTATAAACCTATACATAGTGTTATGAAACTCTATCATGGTCCATTCATCCATGCAATTATCAAAACTGCTTTACTGTGAAAAACAGGATTTCCCCCTTATTGAATAACTCATTTAAACTATGCCTGCCCTATGTTTACAAGAGTCTTATTGTCTCCCTCTTGCAGAACCCGTTATCACAACACCAACTTTCTTCACAATTCTACCCCACCCTGATAAAGATATGCAGCGGAAACGTACAGCCAACATTTCTGGGTCTGCATTATGCTGTCCTCAGCATATTAAATTAGGATTACAGGGGTGTCTTTACTATCAACTGTTATATTAAACATGGGTGGGAATAAAGGGCGTTATGTATTCAGAAATAAACTTAGTGCACATTTAGGAAGCCATGCTGTACTCCTTTATTAGAAGGCATATTTATTTGATCTTTTAATATTACTTGGTGTCCAATATATTTTTCGAAATAGGAAAAATGATTCTTTACTGAATATTAATAAATGGTGGGTAATAAATGAACATACAACCAAACTGGGAGAAACGGAGGCAAGAAAATCAGCCTCTATTTCTAAATTTGAGCAAATATGGCCCCTTTTGGAGAAACCTCCAATGAGGTTCACCCCCATTAATTATATTACGCTCAATTATGCACCTTAATAATAATAATAATAACATGTCATTGTATAGCGCTGCTAGTTTTACATAGTTCATTACAGAGACATCTTGCAGACACAGGTCCCTGCCCCGTGGAGTTTACAATCTATGTTTTTGGTGCCTGAGGCACAGGGAGATAAAGTGACTTGCCCAAGGTAACAAGGAGCCGACACTGGGAATTTGTGTGTGTTTACTCCCTGAGCCGCTCCTTCTCCCTAAGTCACATCTTATCTTCTAAGTCACATTGGCCTGTGGTACATTATATATTAATCGGCATCATTTTTTTTCTTTTTCAGAATGTATTACTTTCTAACCAACATTATTTTGTCATATTAACTATAAACTGTGTATGTAACCTAATTTGATACATTTAAGACGATCATTTTGTATAATTATTAGTCATTTTTCTACTATCTTTTACAAATTTCACATTGCAAAAAAAAGATTTAAAAAGAAATAAAACAGTGCCTATTATTATTATTGCTATTATTAGTGATGCAAACATACATTCAATGCATTGATTCAAAATCATTATTTACTACTGTACGTACTGTATGAAACGGAAGCCACATTATCCTATGCGCAAAAATTGAAAGAATTCTCGAAGATATTTCTGAAATGTTTAATCATGAAAAGGTCAGCAAACGAGTCTCTGCAGAAAGTTTTAAAGGGTTTCATTAAAAGGAGCAATTCATGCGCATTTTTTATTTCATATTTTTTAACATACTGTACAGGTTTGAAGCAGGGGGTCGCCGGAGCTTAACTGCAGGAATTCCAACTCCGGGAACCGCCTGATTCCCGAGATTCAGAACTCCAAAGGGGGTACCAGTATCTTGGCAAAGTTTAAAGTCCCCCGGTCACGTGGGCCAATAGGAAGCCTCGCCGGATGATGTCATGGCTTCCTATTGGCTAAAAGGGCGTGGGAACTTTGGAACTCAGCTAGCTGAGCGAAGTGGCTACCGGCACCCCCTAAAGAGCTAAAGATCTCCGGAAGAAGGGAGTCCCGGAGCTGAAATGAATGGGGTTCAGCTCTGAAGACCCAGTGCCTCAATCCTACTGTATGTTAAAAATGAAAAAAAAAAAAGGGCACATCTATGGTTTCAAAGTACAATCATTTTTTTAAAAAAAATCAAATGTAAGAAATATGTTAATCCTTTAAAGCATTCCCTTGGGCACTAAACTATGGATACAGGAGTACAGAGAGCGTTGCGGGCTCCTTCTGCAGAACAAGGTTATGAAGGCTACACAGGTGAATGAATGTTTTGCACACTGAGCTGGTTCCAAGCAGAAAGAAGAATATATATATATATATATATATATATATTTATATATATATAGAGATATATATATATATATATATATATATATATATATATATAATCTGTACAAGGTAAAATAAACTATATTTAAATATAGCACTAACTAAATGTAGGTGAAACCTGAAATACAACTTACATTTTCCAACAGTAACACCGCCACTTACTAACTCGCATTCAGTTTCATGATTTTTTTTATTAAATATTACTACATAGCTTGTAATGTCTTCTTTCTGTTATCCCCTCTGCTGCTACAATACAGTATAACATTACAATTACCCAGTGGAAACATTACAGGACTTATTCATTAAACTGACATTTGTTATTTCTTTTTTTAAGCAAGGAAACAACCTTTTTAGTTTGAAAAAGCAGTTTGCCATTTTTAACCAGCCATTACCACAGGGAAATTTGGAATGCCAACCAATATTTTTTATTTTGCAAGGTATTTTTTCCCTTTACTGCTATATGGACATGTCTCTGCTAATGAGCATTATTTGTCAAATTAAATATGCCGACATGCAATGAGTTGACAGATAATATTCTACCTATTGTATCACCTATTCTAGGCAGGTAGTATAGCTACCAGTAGTTGCAATATAGGCTAGTTTGCCTATGTGTATTACAGGTGAGATATACCGGCAACCTTAATATACAGTAAGGCTAGTCTGTGGTAAATGATAAAAATAGTCAAAAATAAATCAATACAAATACTAATAACATAATTAACACATTCATAGTCAAAAAAGTGCAACAAAGACATTGCATTCCTTGCCTAGCTACTCTGTGTGGCAAACATAAAAACAAATAAAAATCAGAAATAATATACAAAACATCATAAAACTTGTGAAATTTGATGTAACCCCTTAATACTATGGAACCAAGGCACTCTAAATAAATGTTTATCATGTGACAAAAATAAGGTAATCAGATTTATGCATGCCACAGACACTTGTAAATGGACCTATTGTGAAATGATAAATCTATTTTTTTATTTTACAATACTTATACATATTAACACCTTTATGCCATTGCCAGCATGTCACACACACATTCAGCCCCTCTGTTCAGCTGGAGAAGGGGTTTTCATTCAGTCTCTGCTGGCTGCATTTGCTTCTCAGGGCTTTCAGATAAGTTATACAAATTATTATTTAAAATAAACTCCTCTCCTCCTTTCTTCTCCCTCTTACAACAGATTCCCCCCATGCTGCTTGGAGAGGAGGGGCACTGGACATCATTGGTGGTCAGGGAAGAGAAAAGTGACCATTCCATACGCGATATGCACAGTTTCTGCTCCCCCTTCACCGGTTCCCAACTTTCTTCAGTGTATCTGAATTCTTCCAGTTCACAAGACCCTAAGACACATTTTATTACCACAAATACGGGATTCCATTTAGGGAAACGTTCTACTTGTTGGCGGGGTGCGGGCTTTCAAAATATTTCACCACCCGGGCGCAGAAGAAACAAATGTCCATTTTATCTGTCATAGAAAGGGACCGTCTCTGTAGTCAGCCTTAGAATTAGACTAACCATTTGATTTGTGCAACCTGCCGGATTAAATTGTCAGGGACAATTCAGTCACAGGTGAGCTGAATGTTCCTGAATGGTCCACAGACACATATAGTGGGTCAGGAGTTCATCTAGCTGGTTTTCTGGGGACAGAGCCTCACTCTGGGCGTTATTCATTAAACTGTGATAGTGCCGATTGGAGCTTAACGTCCAGTTTCGGACCATGGGATAGCCTACCCTAATGGCGGCTCTGCACTCAGGAGACAACTTGCCCAGACATTACTTGCCATGGGCGAGGCTGGGTTAAACCTATCACTAGTTTAAGTTTTGTGGGACTGTCCCTTTACTAGTGGCTTTCCTAACCCTGAATATTGGGATAAAGGTTAGTGCATGCTTTCCCTAACATCTCATACAAAAACTGGGTACTTGTAAGCGGCAATGTTTCTACATTTCTAAAAAAATTGAATACTTTATTAATGTTATAAAATGTAAAAGGTGTTTATTAGTTTTTCCAACGTTGGGCATCAAAGCATTGGGGTCAATTTACCATGGTCTTCCATATGCAATACAAGAGCGAAAATTACTAACAGATTTATGGACCTTTTCGCTGCCAGAATTTAGGCAGCACCCAAATGCCAATGGACTTCTGGGATCGCTACCAGGTGACAGCTTCGGTAACGATCACATGGTGGCATCCACCTACGGTTGACGTGAATGGAGGTGAAGGCAACTCCACTTTAGTTTCAATCAGACTGAGTGGTGATCCTTATTAACCCCTAGAAAAACTGCATGACTGGTAAAGCTTCTGATGTGCCGGGTCCCGTGCTGTACCTAGTATGTTATTAGAGCACTGTAAAGTTTCAAGAAAAAGAATCCCATTGAAAGTAATGGGACTTAATCCTTAAATATAACAGTGACTGGTGCAGTGGTTTTGTAGGCCAAAAACCATGGGGAACTTACTACCCTTGGGTAAATGGTGCTAGATGCAAAAATAACGCATGCTATATCAGCGTTTTGACAGCGTTTTGACAGCAGCGTTCCAATGTCGCTATGTACTATTTTGCGTAGGAAGCATGGAAGTGGTGTCCTAATACTTCTAATGAAGGAGACAAAGCGTGGATAGGGGGCATGTTTGTAATCTGCCCATTGTTCTTACAGGCAAATGTGCCTTAAGTATGTTAGCCATACGCAGCGCTAAGGGCTTAATCAGCGTTTAGTGAATTGTATTACCGTCACACCAGAGCTGCCGGTAAATGCAGCAACATCATCACAAAATTGAATAAATACGTAAATAACTATACAAATCGTTTATAAAATGTTCACTAAAATAGGCTTTTGTGACAAGTAGGAAAGATATCTGGTGCACTCCCTTAATAATGCAGCAGTGGTGACAAAATGCTAACAACAATATAAAATGCTAATGACAATATAAAATAAACAATATAAATATGACATATATTGGTGTGACAGTGTTGGTCTGCAGCTCGACCCAAAAGAGAATCCTTCCAAGATCCTTGTAGAGCCTTGACTGCTCTATATATGAATCCAGAAGGATCGCCTGCATTTGTCAAACAGAATTGTTTTGAAACACGCAGGACGCGGCCCAAACCCTCCCCCCTCCCTTCCCCTCTGGGATGTACATGCGCACTGCTTGAGATCTGCAGCGGGACATGGTGTAGCCCCAGGCAGTGGTGTCATCTGCTAGCTCCAAAACCGGCTTTATGCTGTTACCATCTACAGATTAGAACTACCTACCATCCGGTAGTCTGAGGGGTGCCATCCTTTATTCAAGACGTAAGTGATGTAAGTGTTGAACTTCTATATCTATCTATAAAGTTATCATCAGTATATTGATTGGTTTTCCTTGCACGTCTTTTTTTTTTGTTTTTACATGTCTGTTACTGAATCTGACAAATCATCAGCTGATGCGAAACGCATAGTTCCAGCACAGACGTGTACCTTTTCAAAAATCAAAGAGAACTGGAGGCAGGATCAAAAGTAATTATTTTTATACATTTATTGACAGTGCCCGTGAAGAAACTGAGGCAACACTCTGATGCGTTTCCCGCCGTAGCTGGCGCTTTATCAAAGAGTGCTCTCCTCAGGTAAGACGCAACCTAATATAGGAGGGAAGCCCCGGCATCAGTGTCCCCCCAGGCAAACTGACCGCCGACACAAGAAACAAAGTATTGCAGGTCAGACGACTTAAAAGATGGCCGCCCCTTCGCCTTCTAACTGAGCAAATATAAATGCTAGTAAAATAGTAGATAAGTATGGTAACATATATTTAGTTGAAAATTTTACAGAATTAATAACATGATCCTGAATCTGAATATTGACATGAAAATATATCTATCTAGTTTTTGGAGAACAAACAAAATACCAGGAAAACTAGATTGTACATGGAATTGTAACAATATAGTAGCAACCACAGACCAGCAAATGTAGTTGCAACAATAAAATATTTTGATACAATCTTCAATATCAAAATCCTGATAAAAAATGTGACTGAAAGGACTCAATAAGCATTTAGATTGAATGCAACATGAATGATCTGAAATCAATTAGTGTTTCAAATAGCTGGATATGAACAAAGTGGTTTGTCAAAACATCCTTATGATGAAATAATTATTCTAAGTATATTTATTAATTACAATTATAATAAAAAAATATTATAAATAAACACATATAGTGCCATAAATTTAAGATGTAGATACTTACATAGGAAAAAATCCCATAAAGATAGAAATGGAATCTTTCCAAAATGAAGAGAAGAATAGACAAATCCACGATTGGATGGAAAAAGTGTATCCAAATTTACACATACCGAGATAATGCACACGATACCAATTTATATTTATCTATAAAGTTATTATCAGTATATTGATTGGTTTGTTTTTACACGTCTGCTCCTAAACCTGATGCGAAACGCGTAGTTCCAGCACAGACGTGTACCTTTTTGACCCTCGACGGCCGCCGTAGCTTCTCTGATCAGCTGGGACCCAGCTTTGCGTTCCGGACGTGGAAGTAGGGACTACACTGTGCCACAGCAGTTGAGGCTGCTGCCGAGACTGTCGGAGTCAAGCCACTTAAGTGCATTGTTGAGCTTTTTTATTCAATAAATACTACTTATATTTTACATCTATCCGTGTATGTTATCCTATCCATCTCTACATGGTGGCAACACGGGGAGGACTATCTGCATCTGCATCCTGGGCTGCCAGACCCAGTGAGGAAAGAGAGACACTTTTTCACAAAGATACTATTTTGGGCATCTGCTTACACATGGCCGTGAGAGTAATTAATCATATCTCACAGCCCACATATCCCCCAACTTGCAGCTTGATTATACCAGATGTCGCCGAGCGGCAGCGTGATCCAGTGTCGTCACCCTCACCCTGTCGCCGAGCGGCATCTTGATCAAGGAGAGGTTGCAGTCGAGGAGACAGACGAGCAGACAAGGAGGCGTGTCCGTGAGTGGTTCGCCCTCATTGGCTGAACCGCTCATGTGACGCAGCCATCGCCTGGGAAAAACTATTTGGAAAGTCTGTTCCTGCGTCTGCCGCTTTGCAGTTCGGAGCTGCGCGGCCGTCGTGATGGTATGTTAGGTTTCATTCATACAGTTTGTTTTTCAGCCGCCGGCGATATCTGGGTATAATCTCAGCCTTATTTGCTGTTATTACATTGTATTTACACTGCATGCACATGCTTGCTTAATTGATCTGACGGATTTTCATGTTACACCTCTTCTCTCATATGATCTGCGCTCTCCGCACTCTACCATTCCTTGCACTTTTGTGACAAGTAAACCAAAATATGGTACAGTTAAAAGTAAATGTATAACCTGCCTCTATTCACGATTGTGTCCGAGAATTGTAACATTCGTAAAGAAAATGTAAGATACTATAAGAAGTGCACAACTGCAGATCGTAGCTCAGTTCTGCTCATCATTGTACGAGACAACAAGAGGGAGTAGAGATTATGAGGCTACTGAAAAAGGTGCGCGCTAAAATCGATAGTACCTACTAGCGACTTGCTAATCTTTACAATGCAGTAGAAGAGGTTTACAGTTTTCGTAAATTGTGTGCAGATTAGGTCTTATTAACTTTAAATACATTTGTTCCACTACGTACGCTCAATATGACTTAGAAAACGTGTCATAGATAGCCCACAAAAACTGAAATGGGGATATGTATAAAAGCAAAATTGACATCGATTGCATTCTTTTATGTTGCGTCTCTTTGTGTTAATGTATCAATCTCTTTGCTCCAAGAATTGCAGCACGTGTGCCATCTTGCAATTTAGAAAGTGTCAAGACAAGGAAGAATTACATCAGATGCAAACACAGGGCAGGTAGCGCTAACTATATAGGAAATAAAAACACTTATATGAGAAATAGTCCTCACATAGGGGGCTGCCTAAATACTAGAACTGACCCCCTGGCCAGATGAAAATACACAAAAGAAGAATATAGTATTATAAAGGCGCCGGCAGGTAAAGGATATATCCACCAACAGGAAGACCCGAATGGATTCCAGACTGTAGAGATGTGCTTAAAAGAAATATAAAAAAACACAAAATATAGTGTAATACTGTAAATGCAATAGACAAACAACATATACTAAACACAACTATTAGATAGATATATATCAGCTGAGATCAAGGGTGATTAGGATTGTAAAAAACATTTAATAAAACTGATTAAAAACACTGGACATAAAAAACATAACCAAAATCATATATCATATAATAGGACAATCGATATGGGACCGGTACTCAGCAACACCGGATGAACTGCCCACTCACCGGACGAAAGATAAAAGCAGGCGGTGGATAAATCTGAGAGTATCCCCTCTCTTTACAGCTCACACAGCTACTGCACCGATTCAGGGTTAGGATGATGGTTGCACACGCCAGCCTGTGTGTGTTCACTCTCCCTTGGCGCTCATATCACCTTGCAGCTGGTGGCGGATTCACCGCAGCAGATTCGTGAGGATCTTGCAGTAAGTTTCAGCTGGTGGACAGCTGATTCGTCTTGGCTCTGGGAACAGCTCAGGCGTAGCGATCCAGGTCCCTCAAGATTAACCCTACGCGTTTCGAGAGCGGGCTGCTCTCTTCTTCAGGGGTTCTAAAAATGTGTCCCATAATGTCCTCTTATATAGGAGTCCAAATGAGTCCAAACAACACCCTCATTTAATTGCTGCAAATGCGCATTGGGTAATGTGTAGAAAGCAATGTCCATTTGACAGCACATGCGCAGAGCTGCATAATAGCAGGAATAAATTTTCAAAGTATAAAAAACGATCTCAGCTGAATATCTTACATATAACATCAACTACGGACCCTATCCCCACTAGGCCTCAACGTTGATTTTGACTTAAAATCCTTTTTGGTAAATTAATTTAAGATGATATTTGTCCAATTTGTTCTTTTTTATTTTTTCATTTCAGACGATTTTAATATGGATTGTTGTTTGAATGTTTAAATATGTAAATGTAATATGTATGTAATATTAATACACCTTATATGCACCAAACACTTTTATAAAATAAATAAATATTCGACACTCATCAAAGCACTTTATTCACCTTGTTCAAGGTTTATTCGCAATATAATCACCTTTTTATCATACATCAACCTAAATGTCACATACTTAAAATAACATTAGTTATTAAAGTAATATAGGCACTATACTTAGTAATAACATTAGTTCCATATAATTGATAAACATTAGTATGTATTAACCTTATTATGTAAAGTAAATTAATTAACTTTTCTAGGTATATATATATATATATCACATTATTAAGTTAAGATTAGTTTCTATAATGTATCACTTATTCATTCGTAGCACACTTATTAGACACACTTTATCACATTAGTTGATGTTATATGTAAGATATTCAGCTGAGATCGTTTTATATACTTTGAAAATTTATTTCCTGCTATTATGCAGCTCTGCGCATGTGCTGTCAAATGGACATTGCTTTCTACACATTACCCAATGCGCATGTGCAGCAATTAAATGAGGGTGTTGTTTGGACTCATTTGGACTCCTATATAAGAGGACATTATGGGACACATTTTTAGAACCCCTGAAGAAGAGAGCAGCCCGCTCTCGAAACGCGTAGGGTTAATCTTGAGGGACCTGGATCGCTACGCCTGAGCTGTTCCCAGAGCCAAGACGAATCAGCTGTCCACCAGCTGAAACTTACTGCAAGATCCTCACGAATCTGCTGCGGTGAATCCGCCACCAGCTGCAAGGTGATATGAGCGCCAAGGGAGAGTGAACACACGCAGGCTGGCGTGTGCAACCATCATCCTAACCCTGAATCGGTGCAGTAGCTGTGTGAGCTGTAAAGAGAGGGGATACTCTCAGATTTATCCACCGCCTGCTTTTATCTTTCGTCCGGTGAGTGGGCAGTTCATCCGGTGTTGCTGAGTACCGGTCCCATATCGATTGTCCTATTATATGATATATGATTTTGGTTATGTTTTTTATGTCCAGTGTTTTTAATCAGTTTTATTAAATGTTTTTTACAATCCTAATCACCCTTGATCTCAGCTGATATATATCTATCTAATAGTTGTGTTTAGTATATGTTGTTTGTCTATTGCATTTACAGTATTACACTATGTTTTGTGTTTTTTTATATTTCTTTTAAGCACATCTCTACAGTCTGGAATCCATTCGGGTCTTCCTGTTGGTGGATATATCCTTTACCTGCCGGCGCCTTTATAATACTATATTCTTCTTTTAAGGAAGAATTACATGTTGCACAGATTGTGATTAGATGCATCAAACTCGTCACTTATTTTTTGTTGTATTTCGTCAGATATAAGAAACTTTCTTGGAGCAATGTCTCAAAACAAACTTAAATTCTCACTTATTTTACATTTTACATCTCCCCCGTAGAGTCCTAACTCTGAAAAGCACCACAAATATCCCATAATGTACGATACATACTGCTTTTTATTCGGGGCTTGTTAAAACCCTACAGGCCTGCCAGAGAAAAGAGTGTTGCAGCAATTCAAAACATGCAGTGATTTGGGCTATTACAAAGTACACACAATTTCATGTTAAAGAGACATCTAGTAACCTTGTACTTTTGAGATTCATAAAACATTAAGCTTTCAATTCCTTTTATTATCAGTTTCAAGCACACCAAAAAAGTTTGTTTAGAAGGTTTTGTTGCATTTAGACTTTGCTGTTTAAACTAACTGGCAAGAACAAGTTTTCTGTAACTGGGTTATGTGATTACCGTGGTCCGTTTAGCAACGTCAGACTGTTTATTCTTCACCGAATTCTTTCCCACTGTAAAAAGGTGCTTTTAAATGCCACATTCCAGCACTAGTGCCAGTAAGTCACTGGAGCATATTTTCCCACAAGAACTGATATCGTGTACAGAACTCATCCTATTTAAATCTTCTGGAATTTTCAACAATACAGTATGTCTTGTAGAGAACGGTCACAAATCAGTTAACGGTGCATTCACGGTTAACTGCGATCAGTTGTGGTAGCTGTGTTAGTCCAGTTGCAATTGTGCAAAAATACGTGAGTACTTCACTAATGGGTGATACCTTTTTTATTTATACTGACATAATTTATTTCTTTCGTTTTCAATCTCTCTTTTCCAGGCCAAACAGTACCTACCGCCTGACGTTGGGCAATATACCAGTTTGGTAGTAATAAAAAAAAAATGACGGTATGTCGATTTGTCTAATCTATAATTACCGTGGTATTACCATCTGCCTGGTCAACGGGTCCTCCATTTCCTGCTTCATCAGTAAAAGGAATGCAGCCCCCAGCCTCCCCCTCCTGAGCCCCTCACACGCGCACCGCAGGGCGATCTGTGAGCGGGAAGCCGCCATGTAGTTCCCATGTGGTATTCCTGCTGCATCAGGGGGGGAGCGTGGCCCTTTCCCTCGGTCTGCTGCTTTGGCTTCCCTGCTCCATCCAGATGGCTTCTCAAGATTCGGGCGTCCAGCTGCAGAGGGGCTTGGCACCCTGGTCGTCTCCAGACAGTCCCGGCATGTTGACTCTCCTCTGTTGAGGGTTGCGGTTCCACCACTGTACTCCATCCCGAGCGGCTCATCCAGCTCCCGCTGCAGGGAGGTCACGGTTCCCCCGGTCTGCCAGCTTCTCAAGCCCCATCCCTCTAAAGAGAGACTGATTCTCCCCTGGTCTGCTCTGCTTGTTAAGCTCCATCTCCCTGCAGTGGGGCTGAAGCGCCCCCCCCCCCCCCCCACCTTCCTCTCTCTCCCGCCTCTTTCCTTCTCCTCTCTAAAGTCACACTACTTATATTTAGAATAACATCTTTATTCGGTAGCCTAAAAGAAAGTTAAGTCCAACTTCACATATATGCTCTTAAATATTTTAGGGCCAACAACCAAAGAACTTTAGAGGATGTAATCCCACTTTAGTTAAATCAGGCATTTTGAAAGCTTACATGTTTATTACACATATTTCTGTAACTATTAACATAAAGTAAATATGTTGCTGTTTTTCTTAAATAACTCATACAAAGGCCTGCCAAAATTCAACATTATATTCACATGTAATACTTCCAAAACCAGTAAAACTTCTCCCCCCATGGAAATGCTACAGTAATATGGGTTTACTGCTGGAATGGGCCTGCAATTTTTTTGTATTGATCCACACGTAAATTATGTTTGACAAATTGTTACTGATTAAGTTCAGATCAAAACTTAATCATATGAAACGATATTACTCCTTTTTATTAGCTACTCTAGTCAGACCTCATTAACTGGCTAACCGGGGGGTGGGGAGAGGGAGAGAGAGAGATTGAAAAAGAGAACTATTGAGAAATGGAAAGAAGGGCAAACAGAACATGATAAAAAAAAAGTGAGGAATACACAAAGAGTGGCCGCTTAGAGGAAAAGGGGACAGCAAACAGAGGAGGAGAACATTAAAGGCAGTCAAGGAGAAAAAGATAATAATAAGGAAGCATATGAAACAAAGGCCCAATACTGAAAATACATAGAAACGGAGAGGGGATTAAAGCAGGACTGTATTATTAACCGTTGTGGTTGACTGTTTTTTTATTTTAATTATCTTCGTTTTTAGGATAAGGGGCAACGTGTGATAGTGATGAGGTTAAATTATCACGAACATCTATCGTTTTATTGTGTTGATTTTTTATGTTCTGAGCAAGCTTCCCGGATACTGACACAGTGTCAGATAATGATCATTAAGGCTTATTAAAGATTTAGGAAATATGGGATGCTCATAAACACATGTACTGTATGGAGTCTACGTATCAATGTATCAATGTAGAGAAAAGGGTATTTTGGAGCCGAGTTGCAGCATATGTACAAACAGTTTCTTCCATCTGATGCAGAATTTTTGACTTACTGTATACCACTTGAGATATGGCACATTTCAGGGGGCAAAGAAAAGATTAAAAACTAGCACAGAGACACACATTAATATTATATGTGCACCATGTAACTCCTCTTACTGACACTTCTTAAGTCGAAAGCTAGGGCAGATGGGGAAAAATTGGAGCAAAGTACATTGATGCCGGATGGAAATGCCCGTTTTGCTAAAAAAAATTGCCTTAATATATAGACCCCTATATAAATATATATGTAAGTGTATGTAAGCTGTATAGGCTTTGCAATCAACTTAACTGTGCAAGCATTACTCGCGCTAACACTATTCACTGGTATGGTGGTACAGTGAGCAAATCCACTTGCTTCGTTTTATGAATCTGGCTGCTCAAATACAAATGTTATTTTTCCAAAGAAATCAGCTACCTACATGGTCCCCAGGATACCTAGACCTAGATGCACAAAGCTCTGTTAAGTCAGGGGACATAACATTACGTTACCTAAAACAGGAACAGACGTTATATGCCCAGACTTAATGTGATATTGTCAAAGCTAATTATGAGCAAAAACAACGTCCCGACTACATCTAATTGGTATAGCGCAGAGATCTGCAACCTTTCAAGGAAAAGAGCCGTTTCTAAAAAAATTATTTGTCCAAAATATTCTGAGAGCCAAAGCACATGCATGAATATTACACCCCCACAAACACATACATATACTGTACACACACTAATAGGTATATACTGTATAAACATTAACATACTGTACAACAAACTTATTTAATCAGAATAAAATGCATCTCACAATAATAAGTCCCTTTATTTATTTTTCATTTTTTGTGTGCAAATAGTTTGACATTTAGAAATACACAATACATACACTACCCTCCCAAATACACACGCACACACTACCCCCACAAATATATATATCTCAATATCACTACACGAGGGGCTATCTTTTGCAAAGCATATTAATCACCTGCTCCATACTAATGCACACATACACACACACACACACACACACACATTGTATATATATGAATATATATATATATATACACATACAGTATATACATACAGAATTATGCCACAGAAAATGACCCCCTTTCCCCACTCCCACAGTATAATCACACACAATATAATCCCCCCACATAAATATCCCACACACACATACTTGCAGCACTGTTGTGGTCTGTCGGTGCTCCTAGAAATTGGGGTGCGGGCACGCACTTCCGGCGCGACGCCCACTTCCACACAGAGCACCGACAAGCAGTGTGGGAAGACTGGGCAGACTGGGGCTAACACGGCATGCACCTCCGGCACGGCGTGCATTTCCCCGCAGAGCGCCGACAAGCAGGGGAAGGCACTGAACGCTCAATGGAGGAAGCACCTTCAGAAATGAGCCACATGGACCAGCCAGAAGAGCCGCATGAGGCTCGTGAGCCACAGGTTGCCGACCCCAGGTACAGGGATAACATCATGTTATTGTAGCATAGAATGTGTGTCAGGTTGGCGTTACTCCTTTCAAAATCAAAAACAGGGTTTTAGCTGAGAGGAAAATAAGCTGTGAAATAATGTTTATGTTATTTAAAGTATGCCTAACTTTGGTGTTATAACCATCTTAGACGTTGCAAAAGTCATATTTCAGTGATGGTAGTAATGCCAAATTGAGGTATAACTTAAATCACATACCATTAAATCCTAGCGTTTACCTTAAGACTTTTAGTGGATAGAAGTCTGTTAAAGTTACTGCTATGCTCTTTACGGGAGAAAACAGAACTCAACGTTATATTATTGTCCTTTGTGGATAAAGCGTTACTGCTAAAGTGACGTGACCTTATGTCATTTTTTGAAGGCGTTTCGCTCTTTTTGATCCAATGAGAGCTTGGCATAATACTGTCCTGAAATGTATCAAAAGTACGAGCCTGTAACAGTCGCAGTTTTACGTTATTGTTGCATGCATCAGATCTGGAATGTCTAAAGTGGTGTTGATATCAGATCTACAGATGTAGCCAGACACACCATGGCTGCCCAGTAGTGTTTTGCAGCTTCCGTAGTTCTTTAAAGTAACAATAGGTGATGCTACTGTGTAGTTAAGCTAAATTCAATGTGCAATATTCTGAGGCTATTGCTCCAGTCATGCACGTTCCGTATAGTACAGTATGAGAAACACGCTAGTTGTTTTTTTAAAGAAACTCATACCCACCTCTACTTCACATACACTCTTTCAATGCTACAAAACTAAAGATACCAAATACAGTCTTTATAAAGTATTACATATTTATTAAAGTCAATTATATCGGTGAATGTTTTATTACAATATTTATGACTTTATACAAGAACATACATAAGAAAGACTTTAAAAAACATAAACCATCTTCCACCAACATGCCCTGGTTGTCTCTTGTAAGATAAGGCAGGGGTGCTCAAACTGGGGGGGGGGGGGGGGAGAGGTGGGGGGAGTTTTTTCTGGGGGGGCACGGGCAGTTCCAGAGGTAACGTGCTCTTCCCCAAGGCATTTCAAATTAAATGCCGGGGGATCGTGTGAGGCCTCTGCGACAATAAAACGTACAGGGATACAGACGCAGTGACGCATTTCCATGGCAACACAGTGTCAAAAGACGCCGCGGGGTCATGTGATGTGATGTCACAGGCGTCAAATTACACAGTGGGACCCCTGAGTGTCATTTGACGCAGCTGCAAGGTAGGAGGAGGGGTGCGAGCTCCGGAGCAGGCCAGACAGGGGGGCGCCGCAGTAAAAGTTTGCGCTCCCATGAGATAAGGAACAACTAGATGCATTAATTAAAGATTGTGTTCTTCTGTCGGAACATTGCGGCACATGCTACTGAATACGCATGCACATTCCATTATATTATTGCGCATATGTGCAGGATCTACAATATAAAGAAATACAGAAAAGGGCAGTTATTTAATTATTGATACAATACTGCTATTCTGTATCGCTGGTAGAAGCAAAAGATGGAGAAGAGCGATGCAGCAGAAGAGTTCTGATCCAGATCACCGTTTCATATTTGGTTGTATGCCACTCCAATTTTTTGGCACCTTTATTTACAGGTAATGTGGTCATACCAGTGCTAGCGATTAAGACTATGATTCTACGTTTAATGTTCAAAGGTGTTCAAATTGTTCGAAGTTGGCACTTGGCTGGATAAACCGTCATACTTAAAAGGTGTAAATGTAAGGTAGGTCTGAACTGTTAATTGGATACATATTGTGACAAGGTGTCAGAAGTAGGACTCTTACTTTACTTCTACAGTACACTGATAATTGTATATGTAGCGGTCATGTAAAATGCCTACAGTCATCTCTCCTGCTGGCAGCAAGGCCTGGTAAGTGTTGGCATGCCAGCAGTAATCATGGAGGTTTTCCCTCACACCCTGGTGGGGTGCCCTGTGTATGGATGGGACTGGTCACATGCTCTGACTCCATGGTTAGTGATGTCAGAGGTGTGTCAGCCTCAGAAGTTACATAAGGCACAGCACTGTGTCAAGAGTTAGTTCTGTCAGAGTTCAAGGCGAGTACAGTTGCTGGAAAGTTCTTGCAAGGCTCAGGAAGGAGTTCAAGTTCTGCAGAGTGTTAGTTATGTTCTAGTAACTCCATGGGAGACTGTGTCCAGGGACCTGGCACAGGGCAGTGATTCCTGCGGGAATAGTGAATCCCTCATCTAGGTGACATACCTATCAAAGGGGAGCACGGGCGAGATGATCGGCTAAATACACCCATTGTGGAGGGCAGCTATGCCACCGTGACAATAAAGATGGAGCTGATCAGAGAAACCCCTGTGTGTGAGAGTCCAATGATTACACAGGAGGTTGCACCACCGAGGAGTTCCTCGTCAGGATCATCCCCATGCGGACGCAGGGACCCTGGTGAGGTGGAGGCGCTGCACTGGAACTAGGTGAGACTCAGCACACTACCTCAGCTGCCTGTCTGACGGGTCCTCCCCACACACCATCATGCGGGAGACTCAGGAGTCCTGTAGCCAACAGGTGCACCATCAGGCATATCTACACTGTAATGGGGTCCGGTTAGACCACAGGGGCCAATGTGAGATTGGGTGGGTCAGGCCGGGCCAGAAACACCGTTACATTTGGAGGCGCTGCTGAGATCAGATCTGTCATCAGGACAGGCTCTAGCTAGGCACACTGGGAAACAGGGATAGAGTCTGCTGCCACTCTGTGCTGCGTAGGGACGGACCTAGGGGTGGTCAGGGGCTGACGGGATATTGTCAGTTCGCAGGGACAACCTAGGGGCCTGAATGGAGTGAGGGGTTTGGAGCGGGGCTATAGCTGACCGAGTCACCTTGAGGCAGTGCTAGTTGGTAGGATGCCAGAAGGGATAGCCTGTTAACTTGGTCAGGAATCCTGGAGAGGGTCTGCGCTAGGCTGACCAAGACAGGTAGACGCCCCAAGTACTGCATGGCAGAGCCAGAGTACCTAGCCCATTCCAGACACTCACCGTAGGGAGCACAGACTGGGAGGAAGGAGTCACAGCAGACACTGAGAGAGTGAGCCTAGCCTGAGGTAGTGCAACACTGGGTCACACCTAGATAAGGTACACATGTGGTGGTGCATCTGAAGCTAATCTTTATTGTACCGGTGTGGTGGCTGCCCCGCAGAGTGGAGCCCCATGTACGATAACTGTTACGAGAGAGTGGAGGATCCGCGTGGGGCGGAGAACATGAAATGGCGGACAGAGGCTGATGGGGAGGGCACCCGTGGCGTGCAACCCACTGAAGAGCAGACTGTCGCCGAGTTATCATTGACCAATCTGCTCTGGAGCGGAGCGAAGGCCGTGGCTGCCCCGTTTTTATCCTGTTTGGGACAGCGAGGGGCCACCCTTGAAGAGTGTGAGGAAATTGTAATAATTGGGGGAGAACCCCGCGAGGAGAGCAAACAAATGGACTTTTTGGGCGTAAAAGTCAATCAAAATGGCGGTTCCCGCTTGCTAGGGAAACCGCATGGGCCAGTCGCAGAAAAAATGGCTGGTGCAGGACTTGCAAAAAGCTGGCCGGGAATGGCGCGAACAGCAGAGCCCCGCCCTGATGGGGGGCATGGCGCGAAAGCTATGGCTGCGCCTGCATGGACAGTGACTCACTCAGCCCCTGTGCTGAGTCAACCGCTTAGTCTATGGGACCCTCCCCTGATTTCTACCAGGGGGAGTGACTTTCAACTATGGCCTGTGGGAATGCACCCACTGGGCCCAGGGACTGATATCCAGACGGCGCCACTACAGAAAGTAGTTCCGGCCGTGGAAGAGCCGTGCAAAAAGGATGGTTATCTTGCACAGAGGGCGGCTGCCAGAAAAAGGCGGGAACTAGCCGCGGGAAAAGACCCCCACCCTTGTGGGGAAATTGGCGCGAAAACGCTAACCGCGCCCACCAGGACTGAGAGAGGTGCGGCCTTAATTAAGGGGCATGATATTCCCCTGTGGGACCCGCCCATTATTGCAACCCCTGGGGGCGGGTTCCAGCTCTGTCAGAGAAGGGAGGAGCCGAAGCAGGGAGTGGCGGATCCAGCAACTTCCACCAGTCAGTTGCGAGGAACCACTGAGAAGGAGAGACCTGTACAGGAAGTGGCTCCTGTGCAAAGAATGGCCTGCTCCTCCACTGTGGGCATGATGGTCTCCACCCAGCCCTACTCAGTGCCTGGCGGGGTGCTAGTAGTGAGGGTGGCCAACACCGAGACGGTGGTCGGGCTCTGCCTACAATGCGGGCTGCCCGGAGGAACGGTCAATACGGCGGCACGTTGCCCTCATTGCGGGACTTTGTACCTGTGGCCTATGCCCACATTTATTCCTATACAGCCTACTGACCCCCCGGTGGACGTGACAAGGCGCTCCGCCGAGTCCCCGGGCGCGCTATGGATCAACCGCGCGAGTCCCGGAGACAAGGGACTGGAGCCGGTCAAGTCGGCTGGGTCAGTAGCGATCGAGGCGGCTGAATCAACCCCCGCGTTCGGGGAAAAGAGACTGTCACCCCGCCCGGAGACCCCTAAGTCAGGAAAAGGGGATTACTCAGACGAGGACCTCCGTGAGCTGGCGGTGGTAAAAGCGGAGTTGAAAAGGCAGACCGGAAGAACGACACCCCGTGGGGTATGTGGCAGGACGTCCCCCGCAGATCGGCGACCTGACCGACGGAGTCCCGCCATCCCAGGACCTGGCGGAGACGGGAGAGAGACGCCTACACCCCTGTGGACGGGTAAGCCAAGCAGCCCTATTACTTACCTGGTTACAGCGGACGGCGAAGCGCTGGAGGGGCCGCGCCAGGCCCAAAGCGCACGTGGAGGGACGGCATCACTTCCGGCAACGACGGCGGAGCAACCGGATGTCGTCATAGAGGAAGAGATCCCGCATGGGGGTCCCACGCAAGATGGTGACGTTTCCGGTTCCGGGGAGGACGTCACTTCCGGTGGCGACGGCGGAACCCATGAAGAAAAAGCAGCGACGCTTCGGCGATCGGGGGAAGGTCCCCGATCACTTACAAGGCCCAGAAATTGGAGAGACGATCTCAGGACTGAGGAGGGTGAGACATCATCCTTGGACCAGTCTACGGACAGCCAGGAGCGGGTCGTAACCCCGTGGGGTCCCGTTCCGTGCCCCTATGCCCAAACCCCCGCCATAGTTAACACCCCTACCCCCATCCCACGGTCACCGGGTTCACCGCCTAGCCTGGAGTACGTGGACAATTCACAAGGGGGAGAGGGAAGACGGACTGGGGAAAGGCAGCGCAGTGGCGCTACGGAGGGCGATTCATGGGGAGGGGGAGAATTGAGAGTGGCAACTACAGCACCCCAACCCGTAGTAAAGGCCTCGGGGTCGTTTAGGTGGTCTGTACCGCGGTCTGAGCGGTCATCAGGGGTATTTTCCATGGACGATGATAGGGACTCAGGAGGGTCAAACAGATTCCGGGAGAACCGGTGGTGGGCCCCATTATTTGAAGGGTACTCGGCCTGGATGGACCGCACTCGGTTCCTCATCCGGCGAGAGGATGTAGTGGACTATTGGTGGGCGGTGGGAGAGTTTACCCCAGAACAGAGGGACAGAGAGCTGCAGGAGCGATGGCTGCAGATTGAGAATAGGGAAATAGAGCCTATGGGTCCCAGTATTTTGTCAGACCCCGTGGACCCTGACGAACCCCTATCATGGGTGCTGCCTGGGAGGGGAGGTAAGGCTGACCTGACTAGAATTAGTAGGGCCGAGAGAACCATAATGGCTCGGTATAAATCTTCCCACGGGTTGGAGTACCCGTATATCCCTGAGCCTCTCATGGATGAGATAGAGGACAACCGGGATAGGAGGCTTAGGGAGGCCATAGAAATGCACCTAGTGGGGAGAGGGAGTTCCGTGATAGGAAAGAAGGCCGAGGAACGGATAGAACATTTAATCCGCATATGGGCCATTGGGAGAAATATCTATAAACACAGAGTAACATATAGACCAGAGAGGGGATTACCCAGGCATTTCTCAGTAACAGTTCTGGATATGGGGGGTAGAGAAGTA
This sequence comes from Ascaphus truei, assembly GCF_040206685.1. NCBI lineage: Eukaryota > Metazoa > Chordata > Amphibia > Anura > Ascaphidae > Ascaphus > Ascaphus truei. The sequence continues at coordinate 403,474,490 of NC_134484.1, read as the reverse complement.
AAGAAACCGGACCCCTATCACTATTTTTAGGTGGTACTGTGCATCACGCGGGTCTGTGGCTGCTGGTCGGGGCGGGCTTGGCGGATGACTGTATTCATGTGTACTGCATTATGAGGAAATTTGTGTGATGTTAATTATGTTTTCCGTTACAGTGCTTCCTGGAAAAAGGTATACAAATTTAGGTCCCAGCGAGGACGATGGGATTCACCAGGGGGAGAATTTAGCGGTCATGTAAAATGCCTACAGTCATCTCTCCTGCTGGCAGCAAGGCCTGGTAAGTGTGGGCATGCCAGCAGTAATCATGGAGGTTTTCCCTCACACCCTGGTGGGGTGCCCTGTGTATGGATGGGACTGGTCACATGCTCTGACTCCATGGTTAGTGATGTCAGAGGTGTGTCAGCCTCAGAAGTTACATAAGGCACAGCACTGTGTCAAGAGTTAGTTCTGTCAGAGTTCAAGGCGAGTACAGTTGCTGGAAAGTTCTTGCAAGGCTCAGGAAGGAGTTCAAGTTCTGCAGAGTGTTAGTTATGTTCTAGTAACTCCATGGGAGACTGTGTCCAGGGACCTGGCACAGGGCAGTGATTCCTGCGGGAATAGTGAATCCCTCATCTAGGTGACATACCTATCAAAGGGGAGCACGGGCGAGATGATCGGCTAAATACACCCATTGTGGAGGGCAGCTATGCCCACCGTGACAATAAAGATGGAGCTGATCAGAGAAACCCCTGTGTGTGAGAGTCCAATGATTACACAGGAGGTTGCACCACCGAGGAGTTCCTCGTCAGGATCATCCCCATGCGGACGCAGGGACCCTGGTGAGGTGGAGGCGCTGCACTGGAACTAGGTGAGACTCAGCACACTACCTCAGCTGCCTGTCTGACGGGTCCTCCCCACACACCATCATGCGGGAGACTCAGGAGTCCTGTAGCCAACAGGTGCACCATCAGGCATATCTACACTGTAATGGGGTCCGGTTAGACCACAGGGGCCAATGTGAGATTGGGTGGGTCAGGCCGGGCCAGAAACACCGTTACATATACAACTTGCATTATTACACCTAAATAATCACAATAAAGTATATTTGGATTACTAACAATGACCCAAATAATTTACAGAGAAACTAGTCTGAAAGTAATGCACATGTACAACAATGGATTCACAACCACGGGAATAGAACGATGTCAGTGGCAAGGGGGTATCCAGGTGACATTCTGGTCCATTAGGTATGCTCAAGGGAAGGCAAAGGTTCGTAGGATGGTGCGCAAGGTCAGAAACGGGTATGTACACTATAGCAGGGGAGCGCAAACTTTTTTCCCTGCGCCCCCTGCCGGCTGTTCCCCTCTCTCTGCGCTCCCCCTCTTACCTCGGCGCCATGACGCCACGCTGCCATGGTAACATGACGTCACATGACCTCGCGGTGTCAAATGGGGGCGCGTCTAAGAAGCCGCCGGAGCCAGGGTAAGTAAGGTTTACAGAGGCCTTCGCCGCTTCCCCGGCACTTAATTTAAGTGCCTTCGGGAAGCGCGCAGGACCTCTGTAAACCCCGCGCCCCCTGCAGTCAGTCTCGGGCCCCCAGTGCACTAGTCTTCCTCTCATGAGAATTAAACCAGTTCTCTGATCTCTTTATAGTCTTCTTATTTTTTGGTTTATTCACAGTTGAGCAATTCGTTTGGTGGATGAGATCAGCCAGGAAAATGATGAACGATCTGCTGCAGAGGTTAAGAATATTCTGCCGCAAAAGCATGATACTGTATTCCAGTGTCTACGTCCTGCATCAAACTAATGAGATGTGATTCAGGCTGAACCTTTGGACATGTGAGGTAATGTGTAGTTGGGTTCTACACATGCCAATTAATGTACATTAAGGTTATAAAATATTCCCATTCTTACCACCTTCTTTTATTGCAGGACCCATCCAATGATGGCATGTTAACAAAATTAAAAAGTAGATCAAGAACATGCCTGGCTTGACAGTGGAGAGCACCTGGAAGGATTTTCTACTGCGACTTAAGCATCAACAAAAGGTTCATGTGTGGGGGACAATCTATAGATAGAGTTATCTTTAAAGGTAATCCCACTACTGTGTTTCTGTTGTGTACAGCATCTAACCTCACTTACTAAATATTTAATTCACAAGCTGTGTGCAACTTTACAAGCCAAGTAATCAACCCGTTGCACCAGATTTTGTTTGTTTGCTTAAGCACATCACCGCAGAGTGCTTTGTTTGCATTAAACTTAATCCGTAACTCACGGCGCTCGCTACTCTGAACTACAGTAGAATTACTTTGGGGGAGGGCCGGAGGACTGTGGCCCTCCGTTTTAAGAGGGGGATCAGACCTCCGGCTGCAGTGTTGAGAAACCGCTTGGTTGAGAAGGGAGGGGGTCGGATGAGAGAGCGACATTGTTGCATGCTCTTTTGTCTACCAAACCTTTAATAATGTTAGCGTATGACAAGGATGACTACGGATCTAAATATGTTTCAATCTAAAGAAGATCAGTGTCTCCCAACCCAGGTGCCATGTAATCCCAGGGGTGCATCAGACTAAGGCCTGGGACATAGTGATTTTATGCGGGCGGAGCCGCGTTGAGGCTCTCCCTGGCCTTACACAGCGCGCCGTCCGTGGGCGTGTCGGGGGAGGGCCAGTGACGTCACGGAGCTGGTTCGCCCTCATTGGGCGAACCGCTCACGTGACCGGCCCTGTGCTCCGGCGAGCGCCAAATTTGAAAACATCTTGAGACACACGCTTCCCCAAGCGTGCGGGCGCGTGCGCGGGCCCATGCTAAAGCCGCTCTCATTGCAGCTGCAGGGGCTCAGTGTCGAGTGTGAGCTCGGCTCAGCCTTGCTCACACCACTATGTCCCAGGCCTAACAGTATGGGCACCCTGTGTGAAAAATAAATTCTGTGATGTGTTTAAATCAAAATGCTGCAATGATTAATGTAAGTAAAATCAGCAATGTAAATCATTACACCCGTGCTATGTAAGTGGTTATTAACTCGTGCAATGTAAGCGGTTATTAATCCCAGCAATGTAAGTGGTTATTAATCCCTGCAATGTAAGTGGTTATTAATCCCAGCAATGTAAGTGGTTATTAATCCCAGCAATGTAAGTGGTTATTAACCCCTGCAATGTAAGTGGTTATTAACCCCTGCAATGTAAGCGGTTATTAACCCTAGCAATGTAAGTGGTTATTAACCCCTGCAATGTAAGCGGTTATTAACCCTAGCAATGTAAGTGGTTATTAACCCCTGCAATGTAAGCGGTTATTAACCCCTGCAATGTAAGTGGTTATTAACCCCTGCAATGTAAGTGGTTATTAACTCGTGCAATGTAAGCGGTTATTAATCCCAGCAATGTAAGTGGTTATTAACTCGTGCAATGTAAGTGGTTATTAATCCCAGCAATGTAAGTGGTTATTAATCCCAGCAATGTAAGTGGTTATTAACCCCTGCAATGTAAGCGGTTATTAACCCTAGCAATGTAAGTGGTTATTAACCCCTGCAATGTAAGCGGTTATTAACCCCTGCAATGTAAGTGGTTATTAACCCCTGCAATGTAAGTGGTTATTAACCCTAGCATTGTAAGTGGTTATTAACCCCTGCAATGTAAGTGGTTATTAACCCCTGCAATGTAAGTGGTTATTAACCCCTGCAATGTAAGTGGTTAGTAACCCCTGCAATGTAAGTGGTTATTAACCCCTGCAATGTAAGTGGTTAGTAACCCCTGCAATGTAAGTGGTTATTAACCCCTGCAATGTAAGTGGTTATTAACCCCAGCAATGTAAGTGGTTATTAACCCCTGCAATGTAAGCGGTTATTAACCCTAGCAATGTAAGTGGTTATTAACCCCTGCAATGTAAGCGGTTATTAACCCCTGCAATGTAAGTGGTTATTAACCCCTGCAATGTAAGTGGTTATTAACCCTAGCATTGTAAGTGGTTATTAACCCCAGCAATGTAAGTGGTTATTAACCCCTGCAATGTAAGTGGTTATTAACCCCTGCAATGTAAGTGGTTATTAACCCCTGCAATGTAAGTGGTTATTAACCCCTGCAATGTAAGTGGGGCTAACTGCCCCATAGTACATATCCTACAGTAGAACATGGCTATCCTGTAGTAAACAGACAACAACACGTACTTTAAATCATTTAAAATATTTTATTTGTTGGGGTAGAGGTTGTTTTTACATAAAAAATAAAAGGTTGCTTTTCTTCCTATAAAACATCTAGTGAAAAAAAAATGAAAGGTTTCTTTAAAAAAAAAAAGCAAACTGAAAAGAAAAAAAAAGATGTCTTTGTTACATTTATTTTATTTATCCATATTGTACAATTAACACAGTTTCATAAAAATACAAAAAGACAGCAGTGGACTGTTCATGTAGCCTGCAGTTAGAGTGCTGTACATTTCTGTTAAGAAAATTAAATCAGATGTTAATTTGGATTTACAGTATGTATGTATAGCTTTATTTATATAGCCCTGACAGTGTACTCAGTTCTTTACAAAGACAATACAGTACAGGGAATTATAATAACACAATAATTAACACAATAGGATAGGGAAGTAGATCCGTGCCCGGAGAGCTTACAATCTAAGTTGTATGTTGGGAAGCTTATAGAGACAGCAGGTGAGGTAATAAGTAGATGGCAGTGCCTGGTCTTGTTGGTGAGTAAGTGCAGTAGATGGCAGTACCTGGTCTTGTTGGTAAGTGCAGTAGATGGCAGTACCTGGTCTTGTTGATGAGTAAGTGCAGTAGATGGCAGTGCCTGGTCTTGTTGATGAGTAAGTGCAGTAGATGGCAGTACCTGGTCTTGTTGATGAGTAAGTGCAGTAGATGGCACTACCTGGTCTTGTTGGTGAGTAAGTGCAGTAGATGGCAGTGCCTGGTCTTGTTGGTGAGTAAGTGCAGTAGATGGCAGTGCCTGGTCTTGTTGGTGAGTAAGTGCAGTAGATGGCAGTGCCTGGTCTTGTTGGTGAGTAAGTGCAGTAGATGGCAGTGCCTGGTCTTGTTGGTGAGTAAGTGCAGTAGATGGCACTACCTGGTCTTGTTGGTGAGTAAGTGCAGTAGATGGCACTACCTGGTCTTGTTGGTGAGTAAGTGCAGTAGATGGCAGTGCCTGGTCTTGTTGGTGAGTAGGTGCGGTAGATGGCACTACCTGGTCTTGTTGGTGAGTAAGTGCAGTAGATGGCAGTGCCTGGTCTTGTTGGTGAGTAGGTGCGGTAGATGGCAGTATCTGGTCTTGTTGGTGAGTAAGTGCAGTAGATGGCAGTGCCTGGTCTTGTTGGTGAGTAAGTGCAGTAGATGGCAGTACCTGGTCTTGTTGGTGAGTAAGTGCAGCAGATGGCAGTACCTGGTCTTGTTGGTGAGTAAGTGCAGTAGATGGCACTACCTGATCTTGTTGGTGAGTAAGTGCAGTAGATGGCAGTACCTGGTCTTGTTGGTGAGTAAGTGCAGTAGATGGCAGTGCCTGATCTTGTTGGTGAGTAAGTGCAGCAGATGGCAGTACCTGGTCTTGTTGGTGAGTAAGTGCAGTAGATGGCACTACCTGATCTTGTTGGTGAGTAAGTGCAGTAGATGGCAGTACCTGGTCTTGTTGGTGAGTAAGTGCAGCAGATGGCAGTACCTGGTCTTGTTGGTGAGCAAGTGCAGTAGATGGCAGTACCTGGTCTTGTTGGTGAGTAAGTGCAGTAGATGGCAGTGCTTGGTCTTGTTGGTGAGTAAGTGCAGTAGATGGCAGTACCTGGTCTTGTTGGTGAGTAAGTGCAGTAGATGGCAGTACCTGGTCTTGTTGGTGAGTAAGTGCAGTAGATGGCAGTGCTTGGTCTTGTTGGTGAGTAAGTGCAGTAGATGGCAGTGCTTGGTCTTGTTGGTGAGTAAGTGCAGTAGATGGCAGTACCTGGTCTTGTTGGTGAGTAAGTGCAGTAGATGGCAGTACCTGGTCTTGTTGGTGAGTAAGTGCAGTAGATGGCAGTACCTGGTCTTGTTGATGAGTAAGTGCAGTAGATGGCGGTACCTGGTCTTGTTGGTGAGTAAGTGCAGTAGATGGCGGTGCCTGGTCTTGTTGGTGAGTAAGTGCAGTAGATGGCAGTGCCTGGTCTTGTTGGTGAGTTAGTGCAGTAGATGGCAGTATCTGGTCTTGTTGGTGAGTAAGTGCAGTAGATGGCAGTACCTGGTCTTGTTGGTGAGTAAGTGCAGTAGATGGCAGTATCTGGTCTTGTTGGTGAGTAAGTGCAGTAGATGGCAGTACCTGGTCTTGTTGGTGAGTAAGTGCAGTAGATGGCAGTACCTGGTCTTGTTGGTGAGTAAGTGCAGTAGATGGCAGTACCTGGTCTTGTTGATGAGTAAGTGCAGTAGATGGCAGTGCCTGGTCTTGTTGATGCGTAAGTGCAGTAGATGGCAGTACCTGGTCTTGTTGATGAGTAAGTGCAGTAGATGGCAGTACCTGGTCTTGTTGGTGAGTAAGTGCAGTACATGGCAGTGCCTGGTCTTGTTGATGAGTAAGTGCAGTAGATGGCACTACCTGGTCTTGTTGGTGAGTAAGTGCAGTAGATGGCAGTACCTGGTCTTGTTGGTGAGTAAGTGCAGTAGATGGCAGTGCCTGGTCTTGTTGGTGAGTAAGTGCAGTAGATGGCAGTACCTGGTCTTGTTGGTGAGTAAGTGCAGTAGATGGCAGTGCCTGGTCTTGTTGGTGAGTAAGTGCAGTAGATGGCAGTACCTGGTCTTGTTGATGAGTAAGTGCAGTAGATGGCAGTACCTGGTCTTGTTGATGAGTAAGTGCAGTAGATGGCAGTACCTGGTCTTGTTGATGAGTCAGTGCAGTAGATGGCAGTACCTGGTCTTGTTGGTGAGTAAGTGCAGTAGATGGCACTACCTGGTCTTGTTGGTGAGTAAGTGCAGTAGATGGCAGTACCTGGTCTTGTTGATGAGTAAGTGCAGTAGATGGCAGTGCTTGGCCCCAATAGTTGGGAGGAACGATTGTGGATGTGGGACAATAGCCATGACACCAGGCTATTGGGATATATAAAGAAGTACAGTATATCGCATTTGTCTCTGTAAAGCGCTGCGTAAAACTAGCAGCGCTATACAAGAACATGCTATTATTATTATTATTATTATTTGCAGACAGCTACAAAAAGGATTTAAGTGTACATTTTACAAGAAATGCAAAACCAGTTTTTTTTTACTATTAAATATTATGAAAACTGTATAGCTTAAAAACAGGTTTCGTTTAAACGGAATCACAAGGGCATCACTTCTGAATGCAGTTATATTGATAGTCACATTCACAGCACGTATATACTGCCGAGTTGTACGAGTACCTCGAGATATACACAAATGTATACACCTTATTTTAGTAATGCAAAAAATTCCAAAAATTCACAAGGTCGAGTGGCCTTTCCGGCATATCTGTAGCCGACCGTGTTCCTTAAAATGACAAACAGCGTACAGTGTATTTTAGAGATCAGATGAGATCAGATAAAAACTATGGAACATTCACCACACTGAGGAGTAAATCAACAGTCATGCACATGAAAAGACACAGAGCTCAGTTAAAGACTCAACAATCCAACTGTTTCCCAGGCACGATACCCACAGTGAATCCCAAACATTCAGGTATGACAACCGTGGTATACAGTAGTGGTTCCATGTCAATGTCCATCAACTCGAATCGGGGAAGTTCCGCCAGAGTTTTAAGGCAATTATCTCAATTATACTCTATGAATCAAGTTCTGACATGGCCATCGTCACCTAGTATGAAAAACACAATCTCTGAAAGCTCCAATATGACCAAACTCAATGGGGCTATTCTATAAGCCTCGATAACCCACTTATCGAGGCCTTTTACGGCCAAAATGCCTACTGCTATTCAGTAAGCCTAGATAAGTGGGCGATAAAGGCATGAATCACCAATTTTTGTAGCCGTCCAAAACACGTAGCCGGGTGAGCGGCAATAAGACACTTATCGGTAGGTTTTGAAACTCGTGCAATTCTAGTAGCCTCGATTAGTTAGTCGCGGCTTTAGAATATGGAGGTAGAAAAGTGGTACTTGTGTACATGCACCTGTGTGCATTAAGGTACGCTCGGTGCGGGATCAGCTGATATTACGGGGTGGGTACTACTTAGTGTGTAGGCTACACATATCAGAAAATTAGAACTTAGTGCATTGCACCAGTATCTACCCTAAACAGCCACACAAGATACCGAATACCATAGGTCAATAATAGCAGAAGGTATGACAGATGAAACGTATATATAAATATATGATAGTAACCACTGATAGCCATGTCCCTATAGATGCAGACCCACAGTAGGCACAGTAGAGACTTCTCTACACAACTTTAGGTGTGGAGACTGAGGTATCCACACCTGAGTTGATGTATAAGGTGACAGTATGTAGCTATATAGGATCCTCTTGAGTGATTCTTAATATCTTTATGTTGGTTCATCCCTGATCAATCCACATTGAGTGGGGAAACGCGTTGGAGTGTAGGCACAGTCTGTGGCAGCTCTCTCTAGTCATCTCCCCCGTGCAGCCTGTGAGGAGCGATCACAGCACCGTTTGGAAGCAGGAACACTGCCGAGGACACACCACTTCCGTGTTCGTGATGTTAGAGCCAGGAGGACGCTGCATCAACCAGGACGCTGGTCGCCGGAGACAAGAACCCGTGGAGCAGAGCGGAGACCTATGTTAACTAACAGGGGTCTGCAACCTACAAGCGGGGACATTTCCTCTTCTCAAAGACCAACTACAAGTCAGGCGGTTACTGTGAGAGTCCGGTACCAGTGCATCTGAAACTGATAACTCATGCAGGAGGAGAGGAACAAGGAGAGTATGCCTTTTTATATCTTTACTGTGAGAGTGCACAGTTTTTATATGTAATTTGGAATATGCTCTATAAAAGTATCTTGTTATAGTTTGCGCCCTCTATTTTTGTTCTTTTTGAGGCTCTAGAATTGCGATTTTCTCCCAAAATCCTCATGCCAGGAAAAGTTGGTATGGGACTGGGGAGAAGCTGCTGCTGAAAAGGTGGCGAGAGAGGACTTAGAAGAAAAATAAATGCTTTTTTCCTGCATCGGATTGATGCCGGGAGACTCCGGAGCTGATAACCATTAATATCAGCACCGGAGACCCCCGGCATGAATCCCATGCTATAAAAATGCATTTACAGGCAACTTCATTACCTTAGCGGCTAACCGCTAAAGTAATGAAGGGGTTAACTACCAGTGCCATCTTTATTGTGAGTAGAGGGGGTGGGTGAAGGTGGTATTTGGCCCTTTGTGGGTGTTTAGGCCTGTTGCGGGTGGAGTTAACCCCTTCATTACCTTAGCGTTTAATACAGCTCCCTTAAAGTGATGTCACATCCTTTTTAACTAATGTGACATATCACATGGTATAGGAACCAATGGGATTGTCTTCAATCCCATTGGCTGTAAAACCATGTGATATGAGACGTGTTTCTAAGGATGTGACATACCTCCCTTGGAGATGACGTCACAGCCTTAAAAAAAAAAAAAGGCGTGCACATGATACAGCGTCCAATCGGATTGGTGCTGTATCATCTGACCCTAATGTGTGACATCACAGGCCCTATATAAGGCCTGATCCATCTCATTTTAGCTCAAGAGGACGTTGAGACAACATCCGTTGTGGATTTAACATGGGGTTTTGGATTGAAATAAAGAAAATTAAAGAAAAGAAGAAAATAATGACAGATGAAGATAGAAGAAGGTGAAAGAAGATCAAAGAGAGAAGATTTTTTTTACTTGATGCAGATCTTCAAGGAGGATGGAGACGGATTGCGGGTGATGACGTTGAGAGCTTCCTGATATGCCGGGATTCGGAGGGTGAAGACTTCTAAAGCTAAGTAAAATATTGAATGTATGTAAATGTCTTTTTTTTCAGGTTTTTTATTGTATTTATTTCTTTTTATGTTTTTGATTGCCCATTGACTGCTAATGTATTAATCTGTGCCCCTTTCGGGTACAGATAAATACAGTGACAGGCAATGCATTTTTTAGCAAATGTTTGTTTTGAATTGATTGTTATTTTTTCTATTTCTGTTTATTGTTTTGATTAAATTGTTTGGAATTTGGATGGCTTGTTTTTAGTACATTTTAGGGTTGGTTAGCGTTTTAAATTAATTAATAGTTTTGTTGGCTAGTGGTTTTATTTATTTAATTGATTTGTTGGCTAGTGCTTTTATTGCTTGATTTGGTCGGATAGCTGTTTATTTAATTGTATTCTTATATTTTGGAATAACATAATTTTAATTATTTTGCTGTTTTTGTGATAGATACATTTTATTGATGTGTACTATTAGGCTTCTTAGTTCTTTTATTATTGGGGTGTTTAGGTGCTTGTGTATTTCTTTTATTATTGTGTATTTTTGGCCTTAATGATTTTTATTAGGTTGACCATTGGGTGTTATAGTGGCTTATCATGCCCATATTATATGGGTATGATATACCACTGTGCCAATCAATGGGTAGAGGGTGGGTATGGTGGAGCCGGGGTGGGTGTTTAGGCCTCCCGGGTGGGAAGCGGGGGACGGGTGTTAACCTCTTAATTTCTATAGCGGTTATTAATATCAAAGGTGATTAAGGGGTTAGGGACCATTAGATTGTATTTTTTATTATATCCTTCCCTGCCTTTTCTTCAGCTTCGTCTTCATTCTCTGCATTCTGTCTGGATGTCCCTGGAGCTTGATTATCCTTCAAAAAAGATGGACTCCACATCACTGTAACAATTATTTTTTCATGTGCACACCTTACAGTATATACCATTATGGAAAGCTCCACAGTGCAACGCGACTTTAACATGCTTTTGCTCTCAGCAGGTGACAATAGAGACGCTGTAATTATTACAAATTTGTCCTTGGTTCAGTTTATTGCTGACTTCACCATGTTTACTGTCTGGCACTACCCAATTCGCATTTTTACTCCAGCAGAGGGATCGGTAGAAGGTGGGGTATAAAGGAAGTACCACAGGCCCCATGGGTCTGTGGGAACGGGCATGAAGGGGCATTCCGCCCCGATACGTTCACCCCCTCATCCCTACAGATTAATCGTGCTTTCTGTTGCATTATACTACCCAGAGTGTCCTTTGTCCTTTCCTCACCGTCTTTCCCCCCTTTCCCTCCTTCACCTTGTGTGTTCCCTTCCCCACCGCACCCAACCCCTCTCACTGCTAACCATTATGTCGCTTTGTATATACACATTGTCTAGTGTTGTTTGCAATGCACAGGCTGTAAGGCATCTCTCTTTTTTTGATATAAAATATATTTCTTTATTCTTTGGCATAAACCCGTTGTTGTACTGTCTTTTATTTTGAGTGCTGGGAATCTCCCCCCCCCCCCTTTTCCGTGACTTTAACAATGTTGCAGTTACTATGGGACCATGTATGGTGATGTGGGAGGATACATCACACGTGATCATCCGTATTAACTCTATAATGTTTAACCCTATAGCGTTTCCATGCACAAGTACAGTAACTCATGAATGATATTTACCTTGTAGGTAAAGCAACTGCACTGATCTCACCTCTTGTAATAAATATTTCTTATGTAACTACCACTCTGGGTTTTTGAGTATTGGGCCAAACAAAGGTGTGAGGTTGTATAGGATGTTAAGATGATGGTTCTTACTGTAGCACCCTTTGTCTTTTTTCTTCTTTGTTTGCACCTATATTCCACTGTAAACATTGTTAGCCAAAGTCAAATACTGTGTCATTAAGGGGATAAGTCCTCTAATCAATGCAGATTAATTGGTCACACATACTGGGGCTGTCTCCCCTCCCCCGTACACACCCAATAGTGAGACAAGTTAATGTTTCAGAGATACTGTATTTACCATAGTTAATAGTGTTTTAATGTCCACAAAGCACAGGAGCGGATCTTTTATTTTAGATTATGCATGATGGAGTGGTTGGGTTGGAGGGTGTTTTGGTGTATACTGAAGTAAGTAAACAAGGAAATCTTTCACATGTGTACAGAAATGCATGCGTACACAACTGTTCCACCAGCCGTGACACACACACATGCGTTCCATGGTGTAACGCTTACAGTACGTGCAGGGCAAAAAGCACGCAAAGTACGGAGGCATGTCCCTGAAACGCACAGACAGTACAGTGTGCGTTTCACATAAGAACAAGTGTGTTTTGTTTTGTTTTTAAAGAAAGCAGTGTGAATGATACAGTATAGTCAATTTTATTGTTCAAAAAGGTTCTAACAGTGTAACAGATTTTGTCGTGCCCCTTAAGAAACGTTGCATGATCTTAGAGTGAATCCTATAACAGCCACAGAACATTACAAATATTTGTGTGTAAAAACATATTAGTATTAAAATATTATTATTTGTACTGTTAAGTACTTGTGCTGTTCAATAGCCTCATCGCGGTCATCGACAAAGACATTCACTGTGCCATCTGGCGGACGTATACTGTACTGAAATTGCAATTCAAATAATATTTTTTAAAAACCCGCTAATCGACAGATGTCAATTCATAGGCTTCCCGTGGCGAACAGTCTTCCTGCATGATGACTCATGCACCTTGCCCTGGTACCAGCAAGTCTTGCTACATGTGTACGTGTAACATAAAAATCTCAAATAACAAGTTTTATACATTTCATGCAGGCACACATAACCCAGGGAACATTCTTGCACCACCTCAAGAACAAAACTGCATCATTTTGATACAGTACTTGTCCCCCAGGTCTCCTGCTCTTTTCTCCCTTTCCCTTCTTGTGTTGATAGGTTGCCTGTAACCTGCAATTTTTTTACACGGGTCCAAGAATTGCGTGTAACTATTATTTTCTATAAGTATTATTTCTGATGTGTACAGGCATACCCGAGTTTAAGGACACTCACTTTAAGTACACTCGCGAGTAAGGACATATCATCCAATAGGCAAATGGCAGCTCACGCATGCGCCTGTCAGCACGTCCTGAACAGCAATACCGGCTTCCAACCTGTACCGAAGCTGTGCACAAGCGGAGAGACTATAGAGCCTGTTACAAATGTGTTATTTACATCAGTTATGCACGTATATGACGATTGCAGTACAGTACATGTACAGTATCAATAAGTGGAAAAAAAATGTAGTGCTTCACTTTATTTACATTTTCGCTTTACATACATGCTCCGGTCCCATTGCGTACGTTAAAGCGGGGTATGCCTGTATTATATTTACTCGTTTTCATTCTTTGGAAAATGCTTTTACTTTATCACAAACTCCTATAGTGCCAGCTTACATACTTATATTAGCAGTGCCACTACTTACTTACTTTTAGAGACATTGCAGAGTCAATGATGGATCTGCATCAACAAATGATAGCTTGACCTCTGACCTCTTCAAACTTGACCTCTAACCTCTTCAGCTATTGTATCTGCAATTTTCCACTGAGTGGATCTGTATCAAAGAACCCCAGTAAATAGCCAGCAGCATTAAAGTGATCATATGTAATCACAAACAAAGTAAGGTGAGATGCTACACAAAATATAAATTAGTGAAAGGACGTCGGTTGCATGTACTTTCTACTTGTGTGGGCTTGAACTTGGGTATTGTTTTGAGAACAGGCTTCTTCATTCTCTTCACCTATCCATTAGTATTTTTATAAAGTAGTGGCAGAGCAGAGAAACCAGTCTGCACTAAATATGACACCAAGCGAAAGCAGAGAGTTTCTGTTCAGATGTCCACACTTATAAGAGTGATTCTGCATTCCTCCTTTTATACTCCTCACCTCCTACGCTCCTATTACCATCTACGTGGTACATGTTGAAACCTTTCCCACAGCTCTTGGACCTCATCATTTTTGTGACGGTAAGATAGACAGGAACACATAGCAGACAGATAGAGGGAAATGAGCACATTCACATGGAGTGGAAGGAAGGGAAAACAAGGAGAGGAACCTCACGGGAAGAACAGAAGAGGAACACATCTATTACAGGTAGTGGTAACTTTCATTGAACATAAACAATATACAGTATGTAAAATAAAGGAAATGGCATGGTGCAGTGGTTAAGGGGTTGCGCTTGAATAAAGAAGCACGTGTGTTCAATTCCTACCTACCCACTTACATTTTATGTGACCTTTGACAAGAACATTATCTCTAGATGCACAGACGAGATAAAGATCACAATGTATCTTTTAAGGTTAATAAAACATGCGTGAGGTAAAAAAACAGCTTGTATGTAACTTCATTAATTGACAACTTTAAACTTTAAAATTGCACATCCTCACATTCTTGGTAGTAGTATCATTTACACAATAAAAGTAGGAAACAATAAGACATACCACTGATGTAAGTGCCATCTGAAAGCTGTAGATTCGTGCAAGGCCAAAGTCTGCTAATTTTATCTGTCCATTGCTGGTGACAAGAATGTTTTGAGGCTTCAGGTCTCGATGCACCACTCTGTGCGAATGAAGGAAATCCAGTCCTTGGAGAAGCTGAAACATCATGTCCTAAATGGACACAACAAATCAGTCATTACCAACAATGGCCACAACACAGTAGTCAGTTGTTCAGCTTTTTTACTCTCATAAGAAAGATCTAAATTCAAGACCGAGTATTTAAAAAGGACTTTCAATTGCAATTTACATCTGTGAATAAATAATAAGTGTTGGTTAAAAAATACAAGCCTTGAGCACCAAACATTATGAATGGAGATAAGTTAGGTTAAAAGGTATAAAATCAAGACACGTGTCGATTTTACCTTGAATTTTATCTGTTTGCAAACAAGGCACACCCTTCTCTCTTATCCATTTATGGGCGGTCAATGGCTGAACATAATACATTACATATTTCTAGAAGTAATGGTGTATCTGAAGGTACATTTCAGCAGCTGTCTCGTATGTAATGTCAGGTTTTTGTTTAAAATCTAATAACCTGAAATACAAGTGAAGATACTTGTTTAGTTACGTTCTCTTGTTGCTTACAAACTATTTGTATGGGTGCTATATTGTGGCACTAATGAGTTGCCATTCTGTTAGTCTATACAAAACTAATTACAAATTCTTCCACACACAACCCCTGCAAGCTCAGACCCCAAACGGAGCGGTACTAGGATTGTGACATCATGTATATAACTAAAGAGAAAGAGCCGCAATGATACATCCAATGTGATAAATTATATAGTTAAATACTTATCTGTTGATTTAATTAAATTCTTTGGCCAAAGCATTTTTAAGCCTGGAACCTAGGCAAGGTGTACACTTTTACAGGTCCTAACACTACCTGCAAACGCTCTCTTTAAGAATACTTCTTATCCCAGGACATACTTGAAAACGAGAGGTAACTCTCAACGTATTACTTCCTGGTAAAACATTTTATAAATAAATAAATAAATAAAATCCAAAAAATCTCAACCTGCCACCTACACATGTAGTCTGACTTAGTATCCTCCCGACTGAGGTTTGCCAAGACCCCAGCAAACCGCGGTTGCTGGCGGTAATGACGTGGCTACATCTTCTCCCAATCCACTGAAAATGGATTCCTTTTTTTTCTTGACCATGGTGTAGGGGAACATGAATTGCCGCATCTCTCAAGCCAACAAGTTCTAGTAGGTAAGAAATGCATATGCCCCCCGACCAGACAGACCTCTGCCGCACTCTTCTGGCATGGTTCCTTCACTGCTGTGACAAAATATTTCATCAGGAATAATGAAATCCCACAACTTTGCAAACTCATAACTCAGTATCTCAAGCCAGGTGGGTCAGTACTACCTTTTTATCAAACCCAAGAAGAATACAACATGTTTATGTCTCAAGCTTGTTTAGCTCTCTGTTTTTCCAACTAACTTGACTCTAACATTTCCAGCATGCATTGGGGTATCAACTTATTTTACATCAGTTCTGAATGCTTTTGGAGCTGGTAACTTGGTGAGCGAGAGACCTGATACATACATTATACTTGTATATTAAGTTCTATGTCTCTGTCCACCCGGATACATAATTTTTTTTCCTCCAGCATCAAAATACACTGCTACATCAGTGGTGGGGCACCTTCCTCTGATTTAGAATCGGTGTCAAATATAATACACCTAACTAACAAGATTCTCACATTTTATATTGATGCAATTTTGTTTCCCTTGTCTTTAAATACTTTTTAAAAGCTTGATACATATTACTTCATGGTGTCACATTTCCCCTTGGTGCTTCTCCTTTGCTAGCCCACATCCATCTGATAACTACTGTTCCCAACTTTAACTCTGCACTCTCCACTTGCCCGGCCACTTCTGATCTGTAGTTTATTTCATCTGAAATATTCCTCCTCCTGGCTTTGTTTAAAGTCATTAATACAAGTGTGTATGTCATGCCTGCACTAAAGGCTACAGAATGTCCCATGTGTGTGCTGCTATTTACCTGTTGCTTTTATACTGACCATAACCATTGGCACTACTTGTAGCATTATCTCCATTAAAAAAAAAGGTTTTTACTGGATGACTTTGCCATCTGTAATTATATATATATCTCACTTATTACTAACAGGTTTCTATTTGAAAATGGCTGGAGTATTCCTCAGGGAGCCTGGATATCATAGAATAGACTTTGCCAGCGAGTAGTGACTCTGAAACATAGCAAATAGCTTCCAGTAGCAAAACATGTAGAGAAAACACCCATGCTTCAATGAATCCACCAAGACTGAAGGAAGCTGAATATAGCATTTTTCTAACCGGTACTTTTGAGGGATTACAATGTGGCAGATGTTGATAACTATCTGTGGGCAGCAGGAAAGGTACGTTACTGCTTCCCTGCAGCTGTCTTTGGATAGCAGCTAATTGTCTCCACTTATTTAACCTCAGAGATAATGTCTGGAAAAGCCCAAACGACTCAGGCAAACTTTTTTTTTTTTAACGGTCATTTCCTCTCTGGTGTAACTTGCATGACAGCATGTGACAAGCAGAAATTAATGGGGACACTGCTGTGCCAATAGCGTTGAATAGCTTTGACACTGGCTGCAGGCTGCCTGCTTGGCCACCCAGCCAAGACCTCACATGAAACATGGCCAGGGGCCCACAGTACTATTCACTGACAAGCCAGCTGGTTGCTGATTAGAGAGATAAAACAATGCCATGCAGTCAGAGAGGAAAAGGTTTAGCAACTGCTCCAAAGTAAAGTTGTTTTAACCCCTGTGCAGATAGAGAAGACTCTTTATTGTTACTTTGGCCCCTTTAAATAAAACGTATAATATAAAGCAATAAGTATGACTAAAATCTTCCAAATGTCTAAAGTGTCTTCTACTTAGAGGCCTAAACAATAATCGCAAACCACTAATAATAACAGCTCCTGACTTCCTGTAAAACTGCGAAACACCAGGAGGAAGCGTTCCTGGGAGGAAGTCCTCCTTTGTTGGCACGGTGTCCCAATCATGGACATGGCACATCTATATGTGTGGGGGGTGGGGGGGTCACACTATATTTTCCAGGGAAAGCCAGCTTTAGGGACTCGAAAAGAACTAATTTGCCACAAACATGGTTTGTGTAAGGTGAGCTGCCACTTACACCTTCAGGCCGTTCAGATACATGCAAAATGTGATGGGGTGATGGGGTGAGTGTTGGCCGTTTTTTTTATGTGGATTAAATAGACGTTTTTTTCTGCTTTCTGTGGAAGAACTGGTTCATGTTTTAGTTGTGCGCCGATTTCTAAACCACTCTGTGTACTTTTAGCTGTTTTTGCTGGCGACATGCTTAAGTGGAGATTTATACACTACAAATCTGCGGCTTCATTCAGGCATGGGAAAACTATAGCCATGGTGTAGGATTTTCATCACCTTACCGTGCCCGGCCACATCATAGATAAGCCCCTATATTGCATTTTTCTTTACATTTGTGGCAAATCCACGCATCACGGAGACACGCCTGAATATCTCTTTTTATTTTCCCATGCAGCAAGCTAACCTTTTATATGCTAAGAAAGGATCCATGGGAGAGATTCACTAAAGTCACTTGTGGGTTAGCACGGGGCTGCTCAACTCCAGCCCTCAAACACCCCCAGCAGGTCAGGTTTACAGGGTATCCCAGCTTCAGCACAGGTGGCTCAATCAGAGGCCTGTGCTGAAGCAGGGACTGATTGAGCTACCTGTGCTGCTGCAGGCATATCCTCAAAATCTGACCTGGCTGAGGACTGGAGTTGAGCACCCCTGGGTTAGCACACACGACCCAACGCTAACGGCAATGGCTGTAGAGGGACATGTTGTGCATCAGCATAACGTTGTTCTGTCCTTGACAGTTGTGGCTATATTCGTTAGTACAGTACTCCTCTAGGTAT
The DNA here is from genome assembly GCF_040206685.1 of Ascaphus truei. NCBI lineage: Eukaryota > Metazoa > Chordata > Amphibia > Anura > Ascaphidae > Ascaphus > Ascaphus truei. Next base: position 403,456,230 of record NC_134484.1, on the reverse strand, counting down.
TATAAAGAATGACACGTTTTGGGAATGTTACCCTTCCAAACACTCTAACGGACTGTGTACAATATTTATTTATTTATAAAATATTTTTACCAGGAAGTAATACATTTAGAGTTACCTATCGTTTTCAAGTATGTCCTGGGCACAGAGTAAAACAAATAATACATGGTTACAAATACAGTTACATAAATGAACAGGGTATACATTATATACAAGATATTGCGTGCACAGTTAAAGAAAATATATATTATGAGCGTATGAAACAGTTACAGACCAGATTAAAATGTGAGACAGCCTTAGATTTGAAAGAACTTAAACTGGTGGTGGATGTGAGGGTCTCTGGTAGGTTGTTCCAGTTTTGGGGTGCACGGTAGGAGAAGGAGGAACGTCCGGATACTTTGTTGAGCCTTGGGACCATGAACAGTCTTTTGGAGTCTGATCTCAGATGATAAGTGCTGCAAGTGGTAGGGGTGAGGAGCTTGTTCAGGTAGCTGGGTAGCTTGCCCATGAAGAATTTAAAGGCAAGACAGGAAAGGTGAACTTTGCGCCTAGACTCTAGTGTTGACCAATCTAGTTCTTTGAGCATTTCGCAGTGATGTGTGTTGTAGTTGCATTGGAGAACAAAACGACAAATTGAATTGTAGAGGGTGTCAAGTTTGCTAAGGTGGGTTTGAGGAGCCGAGCCATATACTATGTCTCCATAGTCAATAATTGGCATTAGCATCTGTTGTGCGATACGCTTTCTGACCAGGAGACTTAGGGAGGATTTGTTCCTGTAAAGTAGCCCTAATTTGGCATAGGTCTTGGTTGTCAGGGTATCAATGTGCATCCCGAATGTTAAGTGGGAGTCAAACCATAAGCCCAGGTATTTAAAACTAGTGACAGGTGTTAGGGTGGTGTTAGCGTTGGTTCTAATCAGGAGCTCAGTCACTGGGAGCTTTACAAATTTAGTCTTGGTCCCAAATACCATTGTTACAGTCTTGTCAGTGTTTAAAAACAGTTTGTTTTGGGAAATCCAATTTTCGAGTCTCAAAAAGTCAGACTGAAGTATGTGTTGAAGGTCAGAGAGGCTATGGCTGTGTGCATATAGGATTGTGTCATCTGCATACATGTGTATTGAGGCTTCCTTACAAGCTGTGGGAAGATCATTAATGAATACTGAGAAGAGTAGGGGCCCCAGAACAGAGCCTTGCGGGACACCACAGGTGATATCCAGGGGGTTGGAGTTAGAGCCTGAGATGGACACATGTTGGGATCTTCCTGATAGGTAGGACTGAAACCAGTTTAAAGCATGCTTCCCTATTCCAGAGCTCTGGAGTTTGTTAAGCAGGATAGCATAATCAAGTGTGTCAAAAGCCTTTGCAAAATCTAGGAATACTGCACCAGTGAGTTGTCCCCGTTCCATTCCACACTGGATTTCATTGCAAACTTTTAGCAGGGTAGTTACGGTGGAGTGTTTGGGACAAAACCCAGATTGGAATTGGCTAGGGAAATTTGTCTTGGTATAGAAATCGCTTATGGCACCATATTTGAAAATAGCAGCCCATGAAAACATATGTATGTAAGTGTGCCCAATGTTCCATTCAGATGCCATTCATATGACTCTCTGAGACATTTCAACATGAAATCAAACATGTATTACAGTATTTAGTTTGAATCTTGTCTATATCTAAAAAACAAAATTAACAGCAAAGTGACTAACATGAAAAGAGAATACTTCACTCAAACGGTTTCTTATTTTAGGACACCAATTTCTCCTTATCTGTCCATAGAGGTGACGTCACATCACATGGGACCGTAAGGAACACTTATTTTCGGACTAGTTTTACAGTAGTATCACTTGTGGAGGAGCGTTTTAGCGCCTAATCAGGAGCTTTCTATCTGCAGGACATACTGCAATAGGCAACTTAGCTTTTCCTAACTATCTCCATTCCCTACGGCAAGGGTGCGCAAAGTGGGGGGCGCGACCCCCAGGGGAGACGCGAGATTTTTAGGTGGGAGGGGGGGTGGGAGGGGCGCAGCTAATACAGAAGCCCTGTGCTTCCCCCGAAAGCATTTAAAATAAATGCCGGGGATTGCGTGAGGCCTCTGTAACTTTTACTTCCCTTCCCTTCCCAGCGACGAGTCTCCATGGCGACCCGCTGTCAAATGACACCGCGGGGTCATGCAACCACATGTTGCCATGGCAACGTGACGTCACACGACCCCGAAGCCGTACAGGGAGGGGGGTGCGAGCCGGAGGGTAAAGGGGACGGGGGGCGCATGTAGGAAACTTTGCACACCCTGCCCTACAGGGATCTCCTAAAATCTCAATTCTCTTCACCTTTATGGACAGATAAACACAGTGATTACATTTATATTGCTATTATAGATCTCTCAGTGTAGTAATAAAGAATCATTTCAAGGGGTTGTTACTATTGAGTAAAGCCTTCCATTGAGACACAATTACAGTGTATTAGACCAAAAAGCAACATTGTTTGGTGGAAATAGATCAACATAGAGAAGAAGACATACAATATAAGGCGATTGTTAAATTAAGTGGCATTTTACGCTACACTGTGATTTGGGGGAATCTAAGATAGAGAACTAGTTAACTAAACCTGATAAACAAGCAATTCAGTTATTATTTTAAATTACCTTGCTTATTTTGCCAACATTGTATATAAATACGGCTGTATAATGCTTGTATTCTTTGACTACCAAGGTCTACCCTCTAGCTTGGTTATACATTTTAAAGTATTTCTAAAAGGTACACTTTAATTTGCATCAGCAAGATCATTGTACTAAAATAGAAAATTACTAGTTAATTATTCTCTATAACTACAGGTAGTCCTCGTTATCTAACGCTTCACTTTACGAATGGCATATCCAACGCTTTACAATGCCTCCCTACGGGTTGTTTTTGATGCCGGAATGCGTTATCCAACGCTCACCGCCACTGATCAACATGGGACTCACATTACAACGAAGACAGAAATAGACAGCACTCACAATAGCATACCTGACATTTAAATTGGTGCCGCGTGGAAACAAGGAGGAACCCTATTTCCTCCACAACAATAGATACAAAAAATTGTTCCCAGCACTCATAAAAGACAAAGTAAAATGGACATAAACCTGTTTTCTCCCTTTTCCCCTTACATATATTTCTTCTATATTGTTCCATATCCCTTGGTGGTATATGTTCTATTTTTCATTAAACTATTTTGGCTTATATCCATTTTCCTCTGTCTGTTATGAGGGCTGGGAACAATTTTTTGTATCACTTTACAACGGTTTCACTATCCAACGCTACTTCCAGAACGGATCCCGTTGGATAACCGAGGACTGCCTGTACTGCTATTATCACAACATCACTGTATTTATTTATGTATTTATACTTTCACAATTGTTTGGATTGCGCTATATGTAAAGGGGATGACTTTTTCTTCTCTTAGTTCTACATATTAAAATAAAAGCACGTTTAAAGTAGCTTTCCCATTTGCGGTGGTGTGTGGGGCGGGGGGTGGGGGGGGGAGAATCCCACTGCTTGCACCTCCTAATATGAACATGACATGCAACTCAGAAGCAGCCTCTGCAGAGCAGGCGGTTTGGAGGGGGAGATGTGATGTAAACAAATGAGCAGCACTAGTTGACATACAGAAATGTCAACCATTGTGATCTTGTAAAAAGAGATTATTGTATACAATGAATTTACAGGAGATCATTAAAATAACTAAATTACCAAACTGGTTTATTCAGCGGGCTTATACGAATTGCAGACTGCAAAACTTTCTCCTGAGTTTCTATCCCAATATTGTACTTCCAAATTCTGCTCAGCAATTATGGAACCATAATTATGACACGTGGTCATACATAATTATCCCATCCCAATGGTTTGGAAAGTCAATGTTATTGTGTTAATTAGTTTTTATAAATAAGTTACAATAATAGGGAGTTACCTATGTGGATAATTATACTGGGAGACCATTACATGAAGTCTATTACCGGTAACTGCCACATTTGTCAAGATCAATATACAGTATGTACAGTAATTTATCACTAAATTGATGGCATTTCAAATATGTCTTCAAATTCGTACCATGAATGTATCAGGCTACTTTGTATACATTTTACCCAATGCACATGTTATAATGGGCCATTACTTCTTTTATAATTTGCAAAAAAGTAAGGAATTTAATTGTCAAGTTATGTACACTTGCCGTAAAATGAAGTTTTCTCTCAAGACACAATTTGGAGCCTCAAAAATATACCTAATTTTGTTACTGGGTGTTAAGAACCCAAGAATTAAAATAGTGTCATCATTCATGTGTGTAATAATAATGTTTTGTGAAACCTTACATGTAAATAGATACATGTAATTTAGCATTTGTGGCAAACACCTTCGTTGAGATTCTTATTATTACATTCTTGATCATGTATTTACCATTCTTCAGTTGACATACTTTGTTGTTTTTATTTTCATTAGTGCATTATTAAAAGTTATACATTAGAAACTAACATTGATGACAGGAAGAAAAGCTGTCTTCTTCCTTTAAATTCAACAAGCAAATCCTATAATGATGTTGGTTCCTTGCAGCTTCCACTGGAATCCAGGTCTCCTTTCCAAAGTAAAAATTCAAACTTTACAGTTTGAAAAACAATGCCAAACATTGTTTACTGGGGTTGTCTGAGAGCATTGTGCACACAACGAGTGATACTGCAATACCCAGATTTGGCTGAAGTCCCTATTCCGGAAATCTGACATTACAAACTTGTAATAGAGGCTGTCATGCTATCAGGAAACATGACCAAACCGTAAGAAGATAAGAAAGAATACTAATCATATTATCTGAAATAAATTACTTGAACCAACTCAATGTGCTTCTCAATCATTTTGAGGAAATTAAAACGTTAAATGCAAAAAGCAGCGGAGAAAAAAAAAATGACGTTGGTGATTTCCTTGACATACTGTATGGCTCGAAGTGGCCCATATACAACATGTAATTCTTTCATTATTATTTGACAAACAGTAAAGTACTTAAGATGCACAGAAGGTATATATACAGTAATAGTTGTAAATTACAATGAAATCATTATATAAATTATGGATTAGAAAAGCAAACCACCAAGCTGTTCCTTTAATCTGATTGGACCATATGTTATGATTAATGAAATAAATCAATAATCAAAATGTTAACAAAATGTTTAGAATGAAATGATTACTGACTGGTTCATCTTAAAGTTGCTAGTTAATGAGCCATTGTACCCTTCTGAGAGAAGCGCATTTACACACAGGGTACCCGCTCATTAGGCTTCACTGGACTTCTTGTGCCCAGAAGAAAAGAAATCTTGCTATTGTGGATTTGCTTCCACAACATAAAAAGACAAAATGATAACTTTCCAGCTCATTTCACATGCTAAGGGTTCTCATAGATCACCATGGGGGTCTCTGTTGCTCTCAATGGAAAACAGTTCTTAGTGTGTGTCATAATCAATTGCCACTTGGACAGATATGACCAAAGGGTTACATCAATAGTGGCTCAGTGAGTAAAGACACTGACTGGCACTGAGTTTGAAGCAGGGGAGCCGGTGTCGGCTCCTTTTGACCTTGGGCAAGTCACTTTATCTCTCTGTGCCTCAGGGACTCAAAAAAACAAAGATTGTAAGCTCTACGGGGTGGGGACCTGTGTCTGCAAAATGTCTCTGTAAAGCGCTATGTAAAACTAGCAGCGCTATACAAGAACATGCTATTATTATATCATTATCAATAGCAATTTAACAATAACTGTATAAGTTAGTCAAATCACATTTTTAACATTCCGACGGGTAATAAGGTCAGCAGGCTGCACATCCCATGATAAAATGTATCAAAGCACAAATATGAGCGCATGGCGGGAGTCCACTTATATACAAACTAAGCATCAGAACGGAGGCACCTAGTGCCACTCCTAGCATGGAGGCGTATCAGGTGCCCACATCTGTCCCTCCCCCAGGGCGCCCTAGTCGGAGTGAAGCTGGCAGTCGACGGTCCGGACAGAGTCACCGCAGTACCAGCAGTTCGGAGGGAGCCCAGCTAATCGCGGGAGTACTACAGCAGATGACCAAGAAGATAAGTCAACTGTCTCCACCGCAACCCAACCGCAAACTCAAAGCCTTCTCTGAGATAACCCCCACTCCCATCGGCGAGGAGGAGTTTGGAGCATGGAAGGAACATACCCTGCTGGGGCTCGACGAATGGTCCTGTTCAGATGCCATAAAGAGACAGCAAATAGTCGAGTGTCTACAACCCCCAGCCTCTCAACTAGTACGAATACACTGCGAGACCAAGGGAGAAGTCACCGCCCATGAGCTAGTTGAACTCCTCACTCAGGCCTATACTGCCGAGGAGGACGAAGATGGCTCAATTCCGTGCTCTCCACCAGAAGAGGGGGAAGAACTGTCCGCATTTACACAACGCTTGCAAATGTCCTTATGGGTATTTCTCTCCAAGAAAATTATTCCTGCTGCCATAGTAAATGAGTACAAATTCAAACAGCTCATGAAAGGATCTCTACCCTTACACCCGGTAGCTCTCATGATGCGAGGTTCCCCTCGGACCGCAAAACCCCCCAGCTTCATGGAATTGATGAACCATATAAGGAAGCAGGAGGTTCAATTACACTTCCACACTCCTAAGAAGTCTACGTCAAAGAAGAGACAAAAGGGGCGTTAGCCCCAAAGTCCAAGGAGACCGAAAGTGCCGAAGACAACCCCCTCTTCAAGGGCACATGCCTCCGAATCCAAGATGCCTCAGAGAGCGACACCTACCTCGAGTGCCAGTGCAAACCGAAGTAACTACTGTGATCAAGACGGTTACTTTGTAAAAGATTGCCCGAATTCAAGGACTCCCACTCCGGGAGCTATGACCTTCACAGTGCAAACGACAGGACAGCCCTCTACGTCCTATGAGAGCGCCCCATTACCCAGCCCCGAAGAGGCACCCCAACCAGATGCTTACAGTCGGGTAGATCCTGCGGCTATCATACGAGTCCTGGTGGAAGGAATCTACGCCTCCACATTGCTGGACATGGGGTCACAGGTGACCATCATCTATCGTCCCTTCTACGACACGCACCTGAAACATCTGCCTATGCAGTCCGCGGAGAAGATGAAACTATGGGGCCTTAGCAGTGAAGACTACCCCATTGACAGTGAGGCTGCATTCATGTAGTAATCTTAGCGGTGCTATTTTTGGATATGGCTGCCACGAGATAAGGAACGTATTATTTATTTATTTATAAAATGTGTTACCAGGAAGAATACATTGAGAGTTACCTCTTGTTTTCAAGTATCTCCTGGGCATGTATATATGGAACAAGCGGGCGTAGTTACGGTGGATTTACGGTACATTTGAGTATTGGCGCAGGTCTATGTATTAAGAAATGTGTGGCTTGTGCTACTTAAGTTGACGGTTTTCTGCGTTGGTTTTCTCCGTCACTCTAAAGGTGACATGATTTCTTTTTATAGCACAGAATACTAGGGCAGTGTGCGTCAAATTCTACAACAATAGAAATACACAATAAATACGGCACGTTTCAGACGGGAATTTAATTTTAACGTAAACCACTGCAGACCACTTTCTTGATACATAGACCCCCATTTTTTTTATTTAGATGGGTATACAGACTTTTGTTTCTTACAGTATTATGCCCAAGACAGGTATGATTCCTGGAAGTGTTATATATGTGACCACACAAAGAGTCCCATGCAAATGAATGGTCATTTTCACACTTTTCATGTATCTACCTTTAACCTTTTCAAGAGAGTTGTAAAGAGAGAAGATAATTGCTCTCTACAACCCAAGATAAGAACTACATTTTATAGTGTTTCCCATGCTGGGTATTAATGGTCGTTGCATCATTTTGAAGGGATATCATATAACTAACTACATGTAACTGTACCCTGGAGAGAGAGATAAAGCACAGCTGTCACAGGAGAAAATGGTCACAATGAATAGACTGGGTAACTTGTAAAGCACAGTTAGGGTGAGCAAGTGATCACTGTCAGGGACAGGCTCAGCTAGTAGATTTTCCGTGGAGGCTCTTTGAAATGACAGCTGCAAAACTAGGACTAGCTGTGCATAGTAATGCTGGAGGGTTCAAAACGAAATGCTTGTTACGAATATAAACCAGTTTGGTGAAAGACTCTTGCTGATTCTTTTTGCAGGTTTGTAGACATTACAGAGCATATTTACTACGCAGTCTTCTGCCATAAGACACCATGCAGTGCTGGAAGACGTCTTCCACGCCATTCAAGTAACTTGGGCTGTAAGGTGTTTTGTGGCAGACGACTGCTTAGTCGACATGGGCCAACATCACAAAGTGAAAATAGAGGCGAAGGTATGGGTCAGTAAACCTGGGAAAAGTGTTATTATCACTATCATTATTATTATTATTTTTTTTTAATGGGGAAGTCCGTTCTAGGAAAAGGTGAACTAAGTACAGCGGCATGTTTAATAGGTTAAATGTAACTGATATATCCGTTACATTATGTTTTAGCAATCAGCACTTCCATGGTAAGCCAAAGCTTTGGATGGTTTTTACTATCTTTATCAAATGGTTTTTGATTATAAGACTCATATTTATTGGTAAAATAATGTGATATGATGATATCGCTAGACCGATAACGTAGCCCATATGCCCTAATTCAGCAGACCCGGAGAAAGAAGAACGTATTCCTTTTTTTACGGGATACAAAAAAGTCAAATTAGTACTTTGCGGGTGACTGAATACTTGAATGACACTGTCATTGATATGTAGTACAATATGCTTCATTTCAGGGTTAGACTATGGGGCCTATTCTAGTAGCTTCGATAAGTGACTTATCGAGAATTTGGGGCACTTCTCGAAAGAGTTCGCAAGTGTAGCTATTCACAAAGCTTCAATAACTTGCCAAACTCGCACGAGAAGTGGCTCTTCCCGATCTGTCGCGCTCCCGCACAGACAAACACTGCGGGAAGTCAAAAAATGCTCAAACTCGCATTTTTTGTGAAATCGAGCTATTCTAGTAGCTCCAAGATGCACATCGCGGCTGCAACTCGCAATTAAATAAAAACAAGCATTTGTCAAAAAATGTATTGCTTGTCACTGTGCTTATCTATACCCTGAAAGGGGCATAGATAAACGCATGGCTGTCAATGGGCATCCTCATTTTTTTCAAAATAGAATATAATCAATATGTTTCTTACCTTTGCTGGGAATCACGCTCCTTGTCCTACTGCGGCACCAACTCTTGACCCACGACGCAATGCTCCTCATCACCATGATGCGATGTCCATGATCCTCTGTTGATTGAAGAGTAGTTTCTGGTGAGTTCTTCAATTCTTCCTTCTTCTATTGTTTGTAATCCAAAGCGTCCAGGAGATGTTGCTCCGACGGCTTCTTGGGCTCAAATGAGACGGGGCAAGTCTTATATAAGGTCTGTGACATCACATTTGATTGACAAATGTAAGGATTCTGCTTGATCCGTGCCGGGTTTTCACTTTGGTCCAGATGTTCTGTCTCTCCTGCCCTTTCTGCTCTCTGTGGCCATTATGGGTACTGGCAGCCTGCTTTATAAGTCTGCAGTTGCCATAAGGAGTCACTGAGTAAAGTTCTGTGTGTTTGCAGCTCCTGTCGGTCTTTGCAGTTACGCCTTACCCTCTTGCCTGTTTTAAATTCCTGCTGCTGACCCCGGACCGTGCCCCCGACCTCGCTGCCTTCCGCTAGCCCTGACCTCCGCTTGCCTCCTCGACTTTGCACCTCTGCCACCAGCCCTGACCTCTCTGCCTGTCCCCTGGACTTTGTAACTCTGCCGCCAGCCCTGACCCCTGCTTCCATACCGACTACGGATACTCTTACAGGACTCTGTTTATTTGTATCCCTACCTCAGCCCTGCGGGTCCGCTTTCTGATTTGAGACGAGCACCGTCACATTTTGCTTGGCTAAACATGGACCTCGCTGAGGTAGAGCGAGCCGTATCTCTCCAATGGGAACTACTCAGAAAGCATGAGACACACCTAAACCTGCAAAACCAACAGCTGGCACTTATTTCAAGCAGACTTCCGGACATTTTTACCCGGCTAGAGACACTCGAGGTGGGTTCTACCCCCGCACTGCCCTTACCGGAAGCTTCTCCGGCACCAGTCCCATCACCCCCTACGCCCAGGGAACCACGGATCCCTAACGCCTCTGCGTTATGGAGGGGGCCCTGTTGCTTGTAGAGGGTTTCTGAACCAATGCTCGATTCAGTTCGAACTCCAGCCCTCCATATTCAGCACTCACTGATCCGGGGTAGCATATGTAATTTCCCTACTAACAGATGAGGCCTTGGCCTGGGCTTCCCCTCTGTGGGAGAGAGAATCCACAGTAATCAACGACTCTGTTGCCTTTCTCCAGACATTTAAAAGAGTATTTGACACCCTCGGTCGTGTCTCCTCCGCTTCAGCTTCACTCCTTCGAATCCGACAAGGAATCCGTACCGCAGGTCAGTGTGTAATTGAGTTCCGAACACTTGCTGCAGAGATGGTCTGGAATAATGAAGCTCTGGTGGCAGCATGTTGGCAGGGGCTTTCTGAGCGTTTAAAGGATGAACTGACTGGCCGGGATCTTCTCAAAGATCTGGAGGAACTGATTGCCCTCTGTATCAGAATGGACCTCCGGATACGAGAACGGCAGACCGAGCGAGGTCAGTCTCCAAAAACCCTAACAATTCGGCTTGCCCCCCACTTCCAGAACCCTCTTTCTACACCTCTCCCTGAGGAGGAACCGATCACTTTGGTCACTTCACTTCGGTCCAGGTTTTCTGTCTCTCCTGCCCTTTCTGCTCTCTGTGGCAATTTTGGGTACTGGCAGCCTGCTTTTTAAGGCTGCAGTTACCATAGGGAGTCGCAGAGCAAAGTTCTGTGTGATTGCAGCTCCTTGCTCCTCTGCCACCAGCCCTGACCTCTGCCTGTCCCTTGGACTTTGCAACTCTGCCACCAGCCCTGACCACTGCTTGTCCCCTGGACTTTGCAACTCTGCCGCCAGCCCTGACTCCTGCTTCCATACCGACTACGGATACTCTTACAACACTCTCTCTCTTGGTTGTGGTCGGTTAATTTCTATCCCTACCTCAGCCCTGTGGGTCCGCCTCCTGATTTGAGACGAGCACCGATTGGATGATGTACCATGTGACAGCTTCCATTTTTAAGGATGTGATGTCATCTTAAAGGGAGGGAAGCCAGACAATCAGGTAGTATATGCTTCCCTCCCTTTAAGATTACATCACTTCAGCAAAAACAAAATGGAAGACATCCCATGGTACACCAACCAATCCAATCTGATTGGGGTGTACCATTTGCCAATCAAATGTGACGTCACATGCCTTATATAAGGCTTGTCCCATCTGATTTGAGCCCAAGAAGCTGCCAGAGCAACATCTCCTGGACCCTTTGGATTACAATGAATAGATGAAAAGAAGAAATGGAGGAAGAACTGAAAAACTCGTCGGAGATTCCTCTTCAATCAACAGAGGATCATGGACTTCTTCGCATCATGGTGATGAGGAGCATCGTGTCGTGGGTCAAGAGGTGGCGCCACTGTAGGACGAGGAGCGTGATTCCCGGCAAAGGTAAGGAACACAGTGATTACATTTTATTTCATTGTGTATTGGTTTTTTTAGGATGCCCATTGACTGCCAATGTGTTATAATATCATATAACTTATAATCACATTTGTAAAGCAGAGATAAAGACTCACTGTATATATCAATAATCCAGAGATCTTTAGAATTACGACAGAACAATAGATTCAGTAACAAGTGATCACATATATAACATTAATATAGGTGGCGGACTGGGATTTAAAAAAGAAAATGTTTGAGTTCCCAATCGGTATTCATATCCGTGAGTCTTATCTCTGCTTTACAAATGTGATTATAAGTTATATGATATTATAACACTCTTCATTGATGTGTTGTGTCATCATATTCAGCATAGGCCTCTCATTCTGTTTATGACACAAATGCAACGTTAGGAGAGATCTGTGTATTTGCATTAATGTTACTGTTTCATGTTGGGAAAGATACATTGTATGTACACAAAGTATCTGTTCAGGTTTTCATTACACTTAGGCCGAGTCCATAGAAGGACAGGCCGCGCTGAGCCGTGCGGACGCTCCGCGCTGAGCCCCTGCATACTCCATGAGGATGTCTTTAGAGGGGGCTCACGCGAGCGTCCGCAGGCGTGCTGAGGCACTGGATTTTTCAGCCGACAGCCAAGCTGTTTTTCAGAGCGCTGTCGGCTGAAAACATCCAATCAGCGCGGAGCAGCGTCAACGTCACGGTGCCGTGACGTCGGCGCCGTGACGTTGATGTTGGCGCGTCGCGGGCAATTGGCCCAGCGACGTCACTGCCCCGCCTCCCTCAGGCTCCCCCCGCCTCCCGATCGCGCCCGCTGGCTCGCCTGCATGGGCATGAAATCGCGCAGATTTCAGCAGGCGAGCCTCAGCGTCAGCGCGCCTCAGCCCTGCTACCCCCTCTATGGCCCCAGCCTTAGGATGCTCAGGTACCATTGAGAGAGACTGATACATCAGTATTAACGCTACTGTTCTTTGACGGGCAATGTGCATTGTATACATGCAATGTATCTGTTTGCTTTTCCTGTATTTGATATTTGTCATGAAGACAGCTAAGGCAGCGTCCATAGACACTGCAGCCGTGCGGAGTGCTTTCCCTGGCCTTAGTATGCGCGCCGTCCGGGGGGGGGGGTGTGTATGGGCGGGCCAGTGACGTCACGGAGCTGGTTCCCCCTCATTGGGCGCACCGCTCACGTGCCCGCTCTATCACGCGCCCCCTCCCGCTTGCCGTATAGACGCGATCACTGCCTTTAGACAGTCTGATCGCTCCGCGGGTGGACGCGTCCGCGCGGTCCGCCTATCTATGGACGCAGCCTAAGTGATTTGGGCGGGTTCATCTATTATTTTTTTACTAATTATTTCTGACGTGTTACATATGCCTTATTGCTTATGATGAATTTATTGATGATTCAATATATTAATAGTTTCATAATATGGAGTTATAGTAATATACTCTTTATTGTATTACATTTATTGTTCTAATCCGCAAATTTTAGAATTGCAGTACTTTAAAAATTCACATCTAGCACAATATATTAGTTATTCATCAGATTAAATATAAATCTACAGGTTGGAATCTTTGTTTCCATATATGACCTAATTGAACCATCACTATATATTTTCTAGTGGAAGCTTTAAGTTTATTACTGGGATGTACTCTGGTATGTTATTTAGAGCATATATATATATAGATTAACTTAGCTCTATATAATTCTCTTGTTCCATAGTAAGCTCTATTGTTACTTTTATATTTTTTGATACAGGTTATCGCTTATTCTATTTATATCATGTACTGAATAGTTTTTACTGTGTGATTAGCGGTATACTTGATCCTCCATCCGGAGGGTTCCACTGCTGATTAATGATGGACATTTGATCTGTCAAGTCTAGTTTCGCTGATACTATCTTGCATGGCATCCGGCGCTACGTCATTTCCGGTTGGGGGAAGAGAGCTATACAGTATAAACCTCCGTTTTCAATAGAGGTATATAGTCTCTGACGAAGCATTGAAAAATGTGTGAAACGCGTTAGTGTTGCTTACTACTGTATATCTTGCCATGTTGTCACTCATTCATTAAACTGCTTTTAACTTAGCTCCAGTATTGTAGCCCTTTGAATTTTGCAGCTGTGCTCCGTTTTTTCCATACTCCTGGACTCTTTGCATTTGCCCATTTGTATGTGTTGTGATGGGGGTAGAGGGTTGGGGGTAGTTGCCCTGGGGAGGGTGGTTAGGCCTCCCGTGTGGGTATTGGGGGTGGTTGGGGGGGGGTTCCCTAAGTTACTATAGCGGTTACTAATCGCTAAGGTAATTAAGGGGTTAATGTTTACTAATGTTCACGATTGGTAATGAAGGGGTTAACTCCCCCTGCAACCTTCCCAGTAGTCTTAACCACCCAATCTGGGGCAACTACCCCCTTCACCCACGCCCGCAACCCCCAACAAACCATGTACTCTAGTTTAACCCCTTCCTTACCTTAGCGGCGAGCCGCTAAGGTAATGAAGCTGTTTATCTTTGATATTCATAACACAGTATTGAAGCAGGGGGTCCTCAGAGCGAAACAGCCTTAATATCAGCTCGGGGACTCCCTGCTTCCAAGTTACAGGGCCCGCTATGTAGTGCCGGTATCCTCACAAAGTTTAAATGTCCCACTCATGTGACGCGGGACATTAAAACAATGCAGGGAGATACCGGCACCCCATAACGAGGGCCTGTAACTCAGGAAGCAGGGGGTCCCCGAAGCTGAAATGAATGCGGTTCAGCTCCGGAGACCGCCTCCTTCAATATTGTGTTATTAAAATAAAATAAAAACAGTACGATCGCCCGTAAGAGCTGTGCAGGGAGATGCAGCTCTCTCTGTGCAGTTCTTACAGACTGCAGGCAGATCGCATGGGCAGAACTTAGACACAGATAAGGGCACTGCTATCCTGAGCGGTTTGGCATTTTCCTACCTCACGGTTTCTGACTTGCGATAACTCTTTCTGAATACCGTGATAACACAAATGTCAGACCGTATGGTAAGGACATGCCAAACAGTTCGATTTGGCAGTGATAACATCGAAGCGACTAGTATAAGGCCTCGGGCATGGTCAGCCTAGGCGCTGACCCGTGCTGAGGCGCGCTGCTGCTCGGAACTGAGCCCCTGCAGCCGCAATGAGAGCGGCTTCAGCAGGGGCTCGCGCACGCTTCCGCACGCCTGCGGAAGCAGGTGTCTTAACAAATGTTAAGTTTCTTCGCTTGCCGGAGCGCAGGGCCGGTCACGTGAACTGTTCGCCCAATGAGGGCGAACCAGCTCCGTGACGTCACTGGCCCGCCCCCAGACACGCCCACGGACGGCGCGCGCTCTAAGGCCAGGGAAAGCACCGATTTCCCTGAGCTTCAGCGCGCCTCTGTCCGGCTTCAGTCTCTATGGACTAAGCCTAAGCCCCTATAAGTGACAACTGCATAATTGCACAATTTCAGTCATTTAAAGGTGTGCCTGAGAATGCAGACACAAAAATCCTCATGGTAGCCCCCTCTGGATAACTACAGTATCAGATTCCCATTTTCCACTCCTCATGAGTCCGTTCTTAGTTGAATCCAAGTATAAGGTAGATCTTTATTCAGATACTATTAAGTCAAACGATTGAGTGTATAACATCAAGAAGGATCTCATTTGAAGAGGGTTTGTCCAAGTTCACACATGGACATCTTCCTGCTGAGAATGTTGTGATTAAAGATGCAGTCCCTGGGGAAAAAAAATATTATTTGGAGAAAGCAGACGCTCACAAAAATCATACAATATACAGAAATGTGTTTCTTGTCCTACTCTCTCACAAGAAGTCGTGCAGAGCATAAAGGGTGGTTACCCAATAGAATAAATGTGTGTTTCATATAGTGTTACAAACATGGCGGACACAAATATATAACACTTAGGAGCCAGACAGGATTTAGGAGCTAGAAGAAAACATAACATAGCTACAGGGTTTGGAAGTGCAAACTGGTGTATCTAGATGTCCACTGGTGGTGCTTGGTGCCTGTGTGTGTGTCTCTGTGTGTGACACTCTAACACAAACACGCTAACGTCTTGTGGTTGCATATGCTTGTTTCACTCTTACTAGGACATACTTAATTCCACTGCCGCTATATTATTTTTAGTTTTGTGAATTCATGAGCAGTTTTGTTTTACTTTTTGTGACCGGACATTATCCTACATCCCCCCCCCCCCCCCCAATTTTGTTGGATTCTGCTGTGTTTGGCCAGTACCAATATTATTAATGGTAATCGGGGGAGTGTGTGCTGCAGGTTTATTGCTGACAGTATAAACCTACAATAATGCTTAAGCAGTCATTTATGACCCAAAACCTTCTGTTGATGCAGTTCATCTCTTTCAGACTGCACATCCTATACATTCAAACCTAACCTCAATGTAAACTTTCTCAGCAATACATGTAAACCTGGCAGCAGTTACAATACAGTGAATAAGGATTATTACAATCCCTCTAGTGTTACGATGATTAAATGTGACATTTTTCAAGTGACTAGAGCAGCATAATTCAAGGTAATCACATTATATATATATATACACATATATATTTTTAAAATATATATATAAATATATATATTTATTTAATAAAGGATAATATTATTGCAATAATTCTGCATCTACTGCACATGGTATTCTTTTGATGTGGCAGGATATTTTAGATTTAGACAAGAAGAATGTTTTACTCAATACAGCGAATATTTTTCCTGGCATACAAAAGTGACCTGCACATTAATTTCCGCAAGCTTGCAAACTGAGCATTGAAGAAAGAAAAACTGCGTGGGTGTATTATGTTAAACTATATGTAATGACCATCAGCTATGCATTGAAATGCTAATGATTTTTTGTTTCTATGGATGTCTCGTTTTGTGTGAAAGGTCTATAATATATATTATGATCACTTATAGTTTTTAAAAGTTAATTAGTAAGTCATTGCATGTTGTTATTTTTCTTTCTTCATTTTAATATCACATAGTGAGTATGAGAGGGAGGAGAAAGCGGGGGGAAGGGGAAAGAAAAAGAAAGAGGAGGGGTGAGAGACAGAGGCGGTAAAGTAAGAGAGGGGGAGAGGGTGAAAAGGAGAGACAGAGGAGGTGTTGTTGAGAGAGAGGGGGAGAGAGAAAAGGGCAGAGAGGTGGGGGAGGGAAAAAGGGTGGGGAGTGAGTGACAACTGTAAGATAGAGGGGGAGCGGGAGTGGGAGCTGTGAGGGAGGCGAGGGAGAATGTGAGGGGGGAAATTAGAGAGGGAAAAGTGAGAAAGAGGGGGGAGAGTGAGAGAGCGTTGGAGAGTGAGATATAGTACAGGAGAGAGGGGGGGAGAAAGAGGGGGAGCGTGAGAGAGCGTTGGAGAGTGAGATATAGTACAGGAGAGAGGGGGGGAGAAAGAGGGGGGAGAGTGAGAGAGCGTTGGAGAGTGAGATATAGTACAGGAGAGAGGGGGGGAGAAAGAGGGGGAGAGTGAGAGAGCGTTGGAGAGTGAGATATAGTACAGGAGAGAGGGGGGGAGAAAGAGGGGGGAGCGTGAGAGATCGTTGGAGAGTGAGATATAGTACAGGAGAGAGGGGGGGAGAAAGAGGGGGGAGAGTGAGAGAGCGTTGGAGAGTGAGATATAGTACGGGAGAGAGCGTATGGGAGAGAGAGGGGGGGAGAGTGAGAGAGTGAGAGAAGATGGGGGCTCGCAGGACCACCTGCATGGGGGGGCGGAGGGGACACCTATACTCCATTCAACAACCCAGGGCCCAGGCAGAGACTCTAGTCCTGGGCCATGGGAAAGCAGTCGGTGGTTCTTAGTATGTTATAGTGAAAATGCATCCATGAAATAAAAATCTTAACACTCTAAACCAGTGGATCAATGCAGCCAGAGTAAAACTATTGCTAGAAAAACATCCAATGGAATTTAGGACCAGATCCACAAAAAGGTGCTAAGCTACAGAACACCTTTACTCTTAGTCATATGAATGGGACCTGAGGCATGCTGAAGCTTAGCACCCTTTCGTGGATCTGGGTCTTAGTGTCTTTAACCTCTTCAGTGACAGAGGGTCAGGCCCTTCCAGATCACGGGATCTCAACATTCTTCCGGCGATGTCGATAGAAGGGTCAGCATCGTGGTCAGCATTCCCATCGCAATCTACCCCAGGAAAACCAGCTTAGTGCCATATGATACAAGGTACGTCACAAGGGACACTGGCATGTTGGCCCTCATGACATCCACTATATGTCCATAGGCCATGAAAGGAGTTAATAAATAGATGTTTGTGTAATAGATGTTCCAAGAAATACGTAGAAAACTATACAAAATGTGGGCTAAGAGTGTTCGGCGCAAACTTATGAAGATGCAATGCACAAATGGGATTAATCACAAGAAAAAAAACATGGTTATTTGATATGAGGCTGATAAATGACATGGTACTCTACAGACACTTACATTTGATAAAGATGTTTCGAGTAGTTGAGTAGAAGCAATACTAGTTGGGAATATCTTCCATTTTAATTTTGGTAGCATAACATGTAAATTAAAAAACCATATCAAACAAAGGCAAGGTCAACAATTACTCTTAACCAGCACTGCCAGTGGATATGGCCAGGAACCGTCTCGTCTGTAGCTTATATAATTTAATACTAATTGAGTACCTGTTGTACATTATAAGATTTGAAGTAATATATAAGGCTCCAGGAGGACACAGTGGAATAAGCACAGTGTGGTAGGGTGGAGACTATAAGAAACTACAACAGAATTTTGGGGAATGTCAAAATGTCACAGTTTTACTGAAAAGTACAAGACAGTATTAACATGACATAGTAGCAAAAAGGTTGTAGAAGACAGAGTGTGACCGATGCATATATACACTTGTACATTATATATATGGTGTGATACCTTAATAGTTTCATTGGGGACTCCAGGGTCTGGCACTTTATCCAAATAAGTGGTCAAATCTTGATCAACATGTTCAAACACCAATGTCAATTTTGTCTCTCTGTCTGTCCGTGAAACTGTGCAAACATCAAACAGCCTGTGAGGAAAGAGAATGACAAGGTCAAGATCTGAACACGACGACATATGTGTTACATTTTATGAATCTTTGTAAGCAGGTCTTTCATTCTGAAGTTAAAGCAGGATTTCAAGTATTATGTCTATGCTGTCAGCAATGATGCTGATGGTGGCCATTTTGCTATCCCAGCATGTTTGACCTGCATCAGGAATCTACTCTTCTTGTTATAAGTAAGAAAAAAGTTTGGAAAATCCTTGGAGCCAAGGGCATTGATGCTATATCAGGCGGCTGCATGGCAGCGGTACAAAGTAGCACAGAATAAAACTTTCGCGTCTGTTTTGCAGCCCCTCGCTGCATTCGATTTTAGTTCTGTAGTAGCTGTTCAATAGTAATGTCCGCACTTCATATAGCAAATGAACAGCTGGTCTTTATTAAGCCCATGTCTAAGAAAACAGATGGCTAGAGTGATGTTTTGGATCCACTAGGCCCCTTGTGAAGCTCTGAGTGGATCCGAAACGTTGCTCTAGATCAGCGGTGCGCAAACTGGGGGGCAAAATTAAGTGCCGGGGGAGCTGCAGGGCCTCTGTAAACCTTTACTTACCTAGGCTCCGGCGGCTTCCTTCCCGCGTCGCCATGGCAACGCGGCATCAAAATGACGCCGCGAGGTCATGTGACATCACGTTGCTATGGCAACGTGACGTCATGACGCTGGAGCACAGGTAATTGGGGGTTATGGGGGGCGCGGGAGTGAGGGGACCGCCGGTAGGGGGGCGCAGGGAAAAAAGTTTGCGCCCCCTGCTCTAGATATCTGTATTCTTAGACGTACTGGTAGGCACTCTAATGTGCTATTTGGAGTGTTGTGTACATTATTACTGCACAGACTCTATATGGAAGTGCCACGTATGATCTTAAGTTCCACATGTTCCCCCTTACCAGTTCTATATTAAAACCTTTGATCGGATTGGCTGGCAAAAGCCAGCAAATAAATTTATTCAACATCTGGTTGGCTGGAAGACCAACCAGAAAAAGAAAGGTTTAAAACTGAGAAAGAAACTAGCGCACCTGTAACTAAAAATAACGTGCACTAAAAGACGTGTACATCAAATGAAACCGTGTGAGGGGATATCGAGCAGAGCAGCCTGCTTATGGCCCACTGGGAGGCCAATTCTAGTACCTGCCCAGTGGCCAGCGCGTGGGTGAACGCTGCCTGGAAATGGGGGCGCCTACAGCCCGGAACAGAGCATGACAGGCAAGGGGAGCCTCCCCAGCCATACCAGCACACTGTTTGGTGCTGGTGTTTCTGTGCAGTGAGTGCTGTTCATATACTTGCATCTCTAGCTCTGTAGTAACTTGTCAGGATGAACACCCTCCCTACCTCAGGGCCTTCAAACAAAGCTTTGGCACAGGACGGACTTATACTGTAGCTCCCATAGTCACTATTATTTGTTTAGAACGTGCATTAGAAACGTGAATACCTAATTCCTTTCTGACTGATGCAGCATTCTGCTTTGTAGCACCAGTAATATTTCTGTTATAGGCGTCTGTGTCACCAGCATTTACGCTGTGGACTCTGTGAGTTGCACTTGACATTATGCAGTCCTGCAGTGATCACCCAGAACAGAACAATATGACTATACCGAGGAAATCATAAGCGCTAGATAGATGCTATGACGGAAAAAAGCATTTACCGGTTTAAAGGTGCAATCCCATCTAGCTAACCACAAAACAACCTTTTATGAACAATGCAACAACCTAATTGGCTTCTTTAACCACTTTGCTGCAACAATGGCAAACAAGTGTTCCCTCTAGCAGCAAAGGGGTTAAACTAATTTAATCACGCTAAAAGCAAAGGTTTGGCTTCTGTTTCTCTGGAAATTAATTACAAATTACATTTGGATGTGCCTAGAAGTAGGGAAGTGCATGTCAATCAAGTGTTTCCATCAGCCTTATTCCACTCTGTCCTTTCAGAGACCCAACATAGATAAGAGGATGGGGAGGAAGGGGAGGAATGGGAGGAAGGGGGGATCTGGCTATGCAAACTCTTGTTAAACGCACAGTAACATCAGGCAGAAGGCAGTAAATCAAATGTGGAATTCAAATCCCTCACAAGTATCAGCTGACGATGCTTAGACCAAACAAATGATAGAAATATATTTAGGAAATGTCTTGAGAAGGGAACTGCTTTCTCCTGAAAGCTTGCACTCTTTTTAAACATCAGTTAGACATTAAAGGTACCACTTTGGCCTTACTTATGTAGCAATGCGTGGCTTGGCTACTAATCTACCCTGCCTGACATGTAAATCCTGGTACTGTGCAGGCGGTGTTAGGCCCAATCCAGGGTTTTCACCCACCAGCAAGCAGCTCCCTTGAGTGACAAGGGGGGAGGCGGGCTAAGGCCTGTGTTCTGCTCAATAAGGGGCTCAGACTTTGGACCCTCCCCCTCTGTACATAAGGGGCTGCATACCCAAATTTAGTGAGCTGTTTCTCCCCCTTGAGAGACTGGTCTCACGCATAGGTGTTCAGGGCTCTGGCACCTTCTGTCCCCTTCCCTTGGGGAGTGGAAGTGAGTACCGTACCCCTTACTTTTCAGGGAGAAAGAGTAAGAGCACGGACCGCCCTTGGTGCCCATGGCTGAGGGTGCGAGTCCAGGGACTATCTGGAGGTTGGAGGCCTAAGGTATCCAGTGTATGCTGTTATATGCTGTGTGAAGAATAAAGACAGTGACTGTTATAAAATATACTCCTGCCTCTGAGTGCAATCTATCAGGGGGAGTACTGTATCTGTGAGTTCTCCTGCAGGGATTGTCTCCACATCCCTGGAGCCTGCAAGAGATGGAGGCGCTGACACCAGAGTGAGAAAGAACCATCATCTACCCCAAAAGCCTGTCCTGTCTTCCCCAACAACACCGGCTTAACTTCAGAGCTTCTATACAACAGCAGGTACCAGCACTACACACCTGGTAGCAGGGCCAATGTCCCAGAGGGGACACTGCTACACTTATGTCCTTTTTGTGTTACAAAAGCCCTTTTATCTGTCTATTCTATGGGCTATAGCAGGGGTACGCAAAGTGGGGGCGGCGGCTACAGAGGTCCCGCGCTCTCCTCCAAGGCCCTTAAATTACGTAATTTAAGTCAGGTAATCTTTATTAAGGGCCTACCCTGTGGTAGCGGAATCGGACATTTGGCTGCGGCCATCTCGGGGGCCCTTCGCCACCGCTCCTCCATCGCTGGACACTCAGCTGCCAGCCATTTCGCCAATAAGGTAAGTTAACTTAAGGGCTTTAGCGGTTAGGGAAGGAGGTTAAGGATAGGGGTTTTAGGGTATGGGGTTAGGTTGTAAGGGTAGGGAATTAGGATAAGGGGTTAAGGTTTTTAGGATAAGGAATCAGGGTAAGGGGTTAAGAATAAGGGATCAAGGTTTTTATGGTTGGGAATTAGGGTAAGGGGTTAAGGTTTTGGAGGTAGGGAATTAGAGTACAGGGTTAAGGTTTTTAGGGTAGGGAATTAGAGTAAGGGGGTAAGGTTAGGGGCTTCCCTTGGCGGTAAAAGTCGCTGCGGCAAGGTGAGTGGCGCTAAACGCCGGCAGCGCCAATGTTCGCGGCAAAACAGCTGCGACCAAATGTCCTAGGCTGTTTGATAGTGTAGTTCCTGTGACTGCCATATCTGCACCATCCTGAGGCTGCAGTGCTCTCCTCGGATATCACACTGCCTGCTTTGTGCTGGGCTAGTATCAAAGACTGCTAGAACCCTGCCTCCTGGTTGCGGCTTTCGTGGAATTGCGACTTTCTGGAGAAAGATGCACTTACTGCAGATGGCTTAACGTGCCCGGTTAATATGCAGCTTCCAGCTATCTACAGGATCACTATAACACTGCACCTCACATCGGAGCGCTGATAATATAATCTCCACATACGTTAACACCAGGGTTGCCACCTTCTACTTAAGGCCAACCTGGGGACAACATTTGTAAATTTCACGCTTACCTTCAGAGGCGGCGTCTTCCTAGCATCCTCTGGCATCATTCCAGCATCCTCCCGGCATCTCCCGCTGCAACCCGTCAATATGGTCGCGCGGCGTCACATTGTGCCATGTTGACGTGACAACGGGACACCTTATGGCGACGAGGCGTCATGTTGTAGTGGCAACCGGTGTCACGTGAAGCTGTGACGTCGCGTAGCGTTCCCGTTGACATGGCAACGCGGCGCCATTTGACGCCACACGGCCATATTGACAGGAATTAGTTGCAAGGGAAGATGCCACAAGGACTCTGAGAACAGTGGGAGACGCTGCCGCCGAACGCCACCACCTGGGGGTTTACTAGGTAAACCTGGACCCGGAGATACGTGGTCAAAACCCACAGTCCCCGGGTCAAACCCGAAGTGGTGGTAACCCAGGTTTACACCTATCACCGATTTTGACTTTTGTTTTGTACAGTACGTTTGTTTTGGGAACACAAATAATCTTTAAACTACTTTTCCACAGTCTGTGCCCAGTGTTTCTACTGTTTCTTCTCATGGCAAACATGTCTCTTGATATAACCGAGTACAGGAATGAGAGAGAATCAGGGCCACAATGTGAGCTAATTACAGGCTGAGAAACCCCAGCTGGAAATAATGTACTCAAATGACAACTGCAGAATTATTGGAGAAAGTGTCATTTATTAATCTTGAATTTGAATCTGTCAGAACTTTTTTGTGGTAAACTTTAATGCCTCTCTCTTTGCTCCTCCTTGTTGCTGTTGAGAATATCTCTCCTAATCCTGGACAAAGCCATATGAACGCTTGCTCTCGCCCGTGCCTCCCTGCCATCTCTTTTCCCGCTAATAGTGTTAACCCATCTAATGCAATACCAACCATAAAACTCTCTTTGCAAAAGAAGTACCCCTATAGCCTGCACTGTGCTACACCCACAGTCACTCCTACCAACCAGTGTGGCCAAGCACTGCCATCTACTGAACCTACCCACCGACAAGACCAGGTACTGCCATCTACTGCACTTACTCACCAACAAGACCAGGCACTGCCATCTACTGCACTTACTCACCAACAAGACCAGGCACTGCCATCTACTGCACTTACTCACCAACAAGACCAGGCACTGCCATCTACTGCACTTACCAACAAGACCAGGCACTGCCATCTACTGCACTTATCAACAAGACCACGCACTGCCATCTACTGCACTTACCAACAAGACCAGGCACTGCCATCTACTGCACTAACTCACCAACAAGACCAGGCACTGCCATCTACTGCACTTACCAACAAGACCAGGCACTGCCATTTACTGCATTTACTCACCAACAAGACCAGGCACTGCCATCTACTGCACTTACTCACCAACAAGACCAGGTACTGCCATCTACTGCACTTACCAACAAGACCAGGCACTGCCATCTACTGCACTTATCAACAAGACCAGGCACTGCCATCTACTGCACTTATCAACAAGACCAGGCACTGCCATCTACTGCACTTATCAACAAGACCAGGCACTGCCATCTACTGCACTTACCAACAAGACCAGGCACTGCCATCTACTGCACTTATCAACAAGACCAGGCACTGCCATCTACTGCACTTACCAACAAGACCAGGCACTGCCATCTACTGCACTTACTCACCAACAAGACCAGGCACTGCCATTTACTGCATTTACTCACCAACAAGACCAGGTACTGCCATCTACTGCACTTACCAACAAGACCAGGCACTGCCATCTACTGCACTTATCAACAAGACCAGGCACTGCCATCTACTGCACTTACCAACAAGACCAGGCACTGCCATCTACTGCACTTACTCACCAACAAGACCAGGCACTGCCATCTACTGCACTTATCAACAAGACCAGGCACTGCCATCTACTGCACTTATCAACAAGACCAGGCACTGCCATCTACTGCACTTACTCACCAACAAGACCAGGCACTGCCATCTACTGCACTTACCCACTGACAAGACCAGGCACTGCCATCTACTGCACTTACCCACTGACAAGACCAGGCACTGCCATCTACTGCACTTACCCACTGACAAGACCAGGTACTGCCATCTACTTATTCCCTCACCTGCTGTCTCTGTAAGCTTCCCAACATACCATTTAGATTGTAAGCTCTCTGGAGCAGGGATTTACTTTCCTATTGTCTGACCTTACTGCACTTATTGTATTATTATAGTTCCCTGTACTGTTTTGTCTTTGTGAAGCGCTGAGTGGATTGTCGGCACTATATAAAGATATACATACATACACTGCAAATTATAGTCCTCGCGGCCAATTAACCTTTGCCTGGGTTTCATTACTTCCAAGATCTTGTCAACGGAGGACGGAGAACTCATTTCTATGACTATTACTTTACATCTGTTCATTTGTTCATATTAGAACAGTGCTAGTCCTGATAATATCTGAATAATAATGTCACACACACACGGGTATACATCTTATTTCCTAATGCAGTTTTTTAATCCACCTTGACAGAGAAAAATGTGGTGATAACGGATTTATTCACTCTTCAAGGCCTAATTATTTTATTTTTCATTTAACAATGCAAAAAGTTTTTTTAAATGCCAGGCTGTAATGCTATAAAATGATATATCATCTAGAAAGCTGTTGGAAGGCTGAAAACCACTGTTGTAAAAATCCTGGGAAAATATGGGTAAATAAAGAGTAATTTGTGCAAGATCACGTGTGTTCAATCTGAAGGAGAGATAATATACATTAGCTGAATATTATTTAAGCATTAAAGTTGGAATGGACCATATAGTTTGCTGTTTCTTCTCAGCTGATATACGCTCGCTGCCCTAACGTCTCACCTTACTACCATTACTCCTGTCCCCCACTGTACAGCTGCCCCCTTCCACTTCCAAAACACATTCCCAGTTTACCTCGCGCTGCGTCATCATTTCCCTCCTCCCCCCTTACAATTTTGCTGTGTTTCCCCCTCCCCCCCCCCCCCATCTCCCTTTCTGCAACCAAGTCGTTCAAAGCTACTCCTGAAGCCGGGAGAAAGACGATGTGACGTCAATTCGAGCTGTAAATTATTTTTGAGGGTCACCATGACCATCCATATACAACAGAATAATGAACTGCGGATTCTGCTTGATTAATCAGCCCTAAAAAAAAAAACAACCTCTGAAAAGCAATAGTTTGCTGGTATTTGGCTGTAGATTAGTAACCTGCAATAAATATATTTATATAAATCAACATGGAATGCAGTAGGACTGCCTACAACCCCAACACATGCAAACAGTGAGGAGCCAGACAGGTCTGAACATCTGAACATAAACACTGGAAAATATTTCCCACTGTATGATTCCTTTGTGTTGTCCTACATTTACTTTAACATTTTCAAAAACACCTTTCCTGCCAGGTATTTAGCACACTGGCAAAACTACCCATGCAGGGACATATTTCAATTAAAAAAAAAACTGATTTCCCTGTAAAAGAGCATGTATATAAATGATGGCCTTTTTCAGGGGGCAATATAAGTTTACACTTTGATGGATCACTCCTCTAATCCGGACTTTGCATTTGGAAGCACAAAGTGTCTTAAAAGTCATGATCCAAACTGTGCAACTTTCTTAGGAAATCCTTAGCAAATAAAACGATGAAACCCTTTACTAGCGTAAATGCAATATTATGCATGCAAGCCTGCTGCTCAATCGCATGTATTAATTGGCTAGGGTAGCCTTTGCATGGCAGCACAAAGGTTTCTGTCAATAATATTATTTTCTGCCTCTTCAAATATGCAATTTTGACCAAGAAATGCCAAATCGCTGAACACTTCCATTGTTAAATACAGATGTAGTCCACGTTATTGCGCCCGGGAGCGCGTCAAAGCCGCAGTAAATGATGCGGTCACATAATTTTGATAACACTTGTTACCATTTGTTTCAACAAAGCCGCATCAAACCTAGAATTATTGCGACAGCTTTGATTAGCTGTGTGAACAGGAGCATCAAACCCTGCCACCTTACTAGATATATACAGTAAGGCGGGTCAGGGTTTGAGCTTACAGGGGTTGTGTGTGTAGATTTTAATTGGTAAACAATTGTTTGGAGGTCTCCTGTTTCGAAGGTTTGACTACCTCTTAAATAGCACACCCTGCGATGCATCTGTGAATGACCAGTCTATTAAGACTTCTTCCTCCATTAGAGGTAAAGAGCATGGTGGCAGAGATAGTGTTAGGACTTGCAGAAAGGGGTCACACCTTGGCGTGGTCTGCAACCTTACAAATGCTTTGGCCAAAGAAATTAACTAAGTGACCCTCACTTATGAGAAAAGAGCAAATAATAATATATGATGTCATGTTGGATGTAGAACTGGGGTTCTCTGTGTTTTGTTTTATTGTTGTACAGTATATGCCAAATCTGCTGCACATATAGCTTTAAGTAATCCTCAAAGTCTATCAAGTTGTGGCCTCACACAAAATAGTGGATATTCTGTGTAGAATTAACTGTTTTGTCTTAACCCACTTTTTTGTTATTAAAGAGGCAATCCAAGAGATACATTAAAATAATAATAATAGGATTGAAGAAGGGGGTTTCAGGAGCTGAAACCCTTTAATTTCAGCTCTGCGGACCCCCTGCTTCCCTAGATACTTGCCACCGTAGGGGTTACCGGTAGCAGATTCGGTTGGGCTACCCAGGGTTCTCGTAATGGCAGCTTCAAGGCTCCTGCATCCTCCGGGCCAATAAGATGCTGTGATGTCATTCCTTGTGGCTTCCTGTTGACCCACATGTCCAGGACCTTTAAACAGCACTGAGACACCAGCACCTCCTATGGACGTATATATCTTGGGAAGCAGGGTAAACCCAGAGCTTAAATTAACGGGGTTCAGCTCTGGAGAATCCCTGCTTAAATCCTATTCTTTTTTTTTGTAACCTAAACAAAATCCCCACAAAAAAAAAACCCCAAGCTTGGACTCCTGTAAAGCAGGTTACACAATGTAATACGAATACCAAACCTCTGATTTTTTGTTTATTTTTAGGGTAATAAAATACCCTGACATATTTTTTAAACAAATACTGCAATAAAAACTTGTTACATATTCCTATTCAAAGTCTAAAATAAGAAAAAGAAGAAGAAAGCAATGTTAACAATGTAAGGATATGGCAAAAAAAAAAATGCTTTTATAGATTTGAAGGCACGGAGAACATGATTAATTGAATTAAATGTTTTATAAAACATATTTATGTTGTGTTGTAGAACTGATCTTATATTTAAAAGATGGATATAAATAGAACGTTAAATATTGGTTGGTCTATAATCTTCTATAATAAAAGACTGTGTGTGTCTTTCTGTCTGTCAGAGCCATAGTTCCATGACCATGAAACAGGGGCGCTCCGAGGCAGTCTGCCGGCTGCCCGCGGGGGGATTTGTGCACCCCCGCGCACTCACCCGCTACTGCTTTTAAAAAGCCGTGTGAAGCGCGAGCACTTAAGGTTCCCGTGCGCCAGCCGCGAGGAGTGTGAGATGGAACCGGAGATTTCATCTGTAGATACCTGAAACTGTCCATGCATACTAAAGGGACCCTAGGGTGTTATTTTGTATTTGTATTTTTTTATTGGACTTTGCTTTGCAGGGAGGTGTGTGATTGGTCGCCGTCCTGAGCTGGCGGCCTTCCGAATATTCCTTAGGGGGAGAGCATAGGCTATAGGGGTGGGGATGCATAAGAGGGAGGGGGATAGGTGGGGGTGTAAGAGCGGACTGATGGGGTGTGAGGGTCACTAAGGAGGAAGATCAATGAGGGCGTGTCAGTGAAGAGGGTAGATGTCACTATAATTTGGGGTGGGAGTCTCAGTGCGTGGGGGTTCAGGGTGTAGCCTTACTCACTGCAAGGTAGAATTATTGATCACAGTAAACTGGGTGCCATTATCGATTGAGTCACAAGTAGAATAAGAGAAATGAATCTCTAATGTGGTGCGCCAAAAATCTAAGTATAGGTAATGTCTAAAGCGTACGAGAGACAAATAAACTTTTTAAACCAAGCGGACTGATCAGACTCTTGGAGTATAATCCTAAGCCGCCATAACCACTTAAAACCCGAACCAGAGTTATGAGCCGGCAAGGGAGAGACCAGAACTGAAGTCCCGCAATCAAGCAGCACCACAGGTAAGGTCAATTAATACCTACAGTAGCAGCTCTAGGTTCAGGCATGAAAACACAGCATATATAATGTTCATTCCAACCTTTATATGTAAGTGGTTTTGTATACGACCAGCAATTAATGGAATAATGCATGTACTCATGGACCCCTGATGCTCAACATAACAGGTTTGATTGTCCAGGTGTGCAGCCCCCTGGTAACTATGGATAAGAACAAGCAGATAAAGAGAAGGAGCACAGCAACATAGTGAGAACTGAAAGCAGAATAAAGAACTAAAAAAAATCAAAATTTAATGCAGCATATTGCCAAACGAAGACAAAAATTGTCCTATTTTTGTCTTCGTTTGGCAATATGCTGCATTCAATTTTGATTTTGTAGTTCTTTATCCTCCCTCCAGTTCTCACTATTTTGCTGTGCTCCATCGCTTTTTCTGCTTGTTCTTATCAATTGAGTCACAGTTTCAAGCCGGGTACTTTAGCTAGTGCTTTGTAAAAAAAAATGTAGGAAAGTCCACGTGACACTACATAATTCTCTTACTTCTGGAGCCTTTATGACGGAGCTTAGGAATTCCTGAATGGATGCATTCTTAATAGATAATTGACCAGCTTTACATCAGGAGAGCTCTAAGGCCCCGGTTCACACAGTTTTCGAGTCCGCGCGTGTGTGCCTCCGTCTGCTGGGCGATGTTTGATCCTCCCCAGCAGACGGAATGATGCGGGAGCCAGGGAGCGGGCGGGGGGAGCGGGTTGGCAGAATCTGACTGTCAGATATTGGGTGAATTGCTGGGTAGCCCCCGCCCCCCCTCCCAGCACAGATCTGCCCCGAAACCCATATTATTTTTATTTATTTATTTATTTTAGTATACTGCCCCTCCCGTCCTGTCCCCACTGCCGTCCCCACAATTTCAGCAGCCAATCAATGTAAAACGTCTGGACATTGATTGGCTGCTGAAATTGACGTCACGCTGCTGCAGCCGGAGATCACATATTGAAAAGACTCCCGCGACTGCAGCAGCGTTGATTGCAGCCAATGGTAGTTTCAATACTGAACTACCATTGGCCGCCAGGCATCTGTGACGAACGCGCGCGCGCTTCACGTCGTGTAGCGGGCTGTGTGAACGGGGCCTAAGTCCCCCAGTTGCTTTTTGGAGCAGCAGATTAGATTCCATTTTCCTTTTCATGCTCTTGTCCTGAAGAAGATCCTTTATTGAACAGAAGATCGTGTATGAAATCCCTGGAAGCCTCCTTATTGCATTTCTATTGGATCCTTCAGAAACATTGAGCTTCTGAAAGTTCTCAAGTACAGTACATGAAATGGAATTTAGAGTTTAAGCCTGCAGAACTCACTTGTCAGAAAAGGTTTGAACTCCTTCGTCTAAAAACGAATATGTACCTGTAATTCACTGACAGCCTTTAGGACAAGATTCTGAAAATACTCATGATCTCTGTTCTGTCAGAAATGGTCTGCTAAGCACACATATTCTGTGTGGCATTGACACATGCTGAGTCTCTGCTGTCCAATTTCTGTAGCAAAATTTTCTTGGTCTATATGTTGTTGCCTTTCAATCCATTGAGTGCTGTGTGATGCACACGTAGGACTTACTGACCTAAAAGTCACACTTTGGTGCTGCATAATGTAGCAGTTGCATTTCCAAAAATATTGAAAGGTTACCTAGGGGTGCTTCCTTTGAAGGGGTGACCTCAGGCATTAGATATTGGGCCAGGAATTTCCTCTGTGAAATCCCCAAATTCCCTGGTGTCTGTTACTCCTCTGGAGTATAAATCTCAATTTATGGCAGTGACTGAGGGGTGGGAGTGTGTGGAATACTAACACTGAGGCGGTTTCTCAGGACCTGATAGTTTCAAGAGCATTATCCTCACCTGGAATTAGAATGGGGGTTCCCCTCTTATTCTTGAGTGGGGTATGCCCCCATAATTTGTCTGGGGTATAGTGTTTTCCCACATGCACATTTACTATGACTGCTTCTAAGGGCTGAGCTTATGGGAAGGTCCTACAAAGTTCTAGCACTTTAGAGATAGATCAACACCACTGAAATAAGAACCTAGTTAAACCTAGTTTTACAAAATACATTAATAAACTTCAGGTGGCCCTCTTCCGTATCGTCTCTGGCGATCATCACTTACCTACCTCCAGCTTTGGGCAGTGAGGATGGAGTTGGAGTGGTATACCTCCGGGACTGATGGTGGGTTCACGACAGGGAGTGGGCTCAGTTTATGGGATGCTACAGCTTATTGCCCATGGCTAGGACCTCCCTAGGATGACTTGTTGACTGGAGGCCGTAGTCCGGTCCTCAACTACTTACTTCAGTGGCACAGCTACCTGGGAGGGATACTGTTACTCCTGTAGTTGCTCTCTTCTCGAGATTTTGATGTACCAGAGGCTGGTCTGGAGGGTCAGACATAAAACCACTCACTGACCCATGACCAGTTTCATGCCACTTGAATTGCTGAAGCATCTGTTATTATTATGGTTATTCTCAATTGTTTATGTTATGCAATCATGTGTTTAATTAGAAAAGAATCTAAGAGGCTATAGGGGATTGGGTTGCCTACTGCCACCCTCGTCCCCGCTCATAATTATTTCATGCGTATCCGTCATTACGCATGTCGGCTTGCCCCCTCAGTGATTATTGCCCCTAGCTGCCCTTCCCCTCTGTGTAGCTCAATACAGTTTATCACCAAGAGTAAATTCACATACACATTTTTCCTTCCCCCCCCACCCCCACTGCCCAGTACTTTATTTGAAGCCTGTGTAACAATCCCTTTGATTTTTCTCACCTCCCCACCACACTTGCTCGCCTGTTTCCTCAAATATACAAGTACCCTGATAACCTGGATAAAATTACTCCAATACTGTCGATCCTCAGGTCCCAGGAGAAATGAAAGAATCGGTCTTACAGTATCTCTTTCCACAATCAATCTATTACTAAGCTAATTGCTCTAAATGGTAAGTGTTTCAACACAAACCACAAACACTGCTTAGCTCTTTCAGAATTTAAGCCACTTAATGGGGATATAATATTAATTCAGGAACCAACTTTCCGGAACAAAATCACACAAACCTTTTTTTAAACAAAACTTATAGTAAAGTTTACTTTTCCCTTCTACTAGCAAAAGAAAACTTGAAGCAATCCTGATAAAACATGACATCCCCTTACAGGTTAAGGAAATACAAGTGGATACAGATGGCAGATACACTATCCCAAACGGCTCCATTGCAGGCTCAGAGATTACGTTAGCTAATATCTATGCTCCTAACGAACAGCAAATATCTTTCTTAGACTTTATTTGAGATCTAACAAAAAAAACTTTAACTCAAAATCTTTGATACTGGGTGGAGACTTCAACATAGTCCAAAATCCAGACCTAGATCTCTGCACCTGACTAAACCTCATCCATCAAAACCACATAGGACGTCAAAATGATTTAGGGAGATAATGAAGAATTCCTTACTGATAGATATTTGAACATCCCTCTACCAAGGTCAAAAGGACTACACATTCTAATCCCCACCCCACGTCACATATTCTAACATTGACTACTTTTTTGTGAGCCCAGATGTTTTCTTAAGTCATGAAGTCAAATTGGCCCTATAACAATTGTAATTGATTTTTCATATTCCATCCCCGTATCCTGGGCCTTCCCAGTGGCAGCTGACTGACACTCTATGACATCATCCTGCTATGGTAGATAGAGGAAATCCCAATGATTCTTGGAGATTATTTTTTTTAAATAACGAGGGTAGTGTTTCCCTGTAATTTGCTCTGTGGGAATCTGTATCCCCTCCCTTTTTTTCAACTTTTTGTATCCAATCCCTTTTTTTTTAACTTTCTGTATCCCCTGTCTCTTTGTTCTACAAAATAAATTAAAGATAATACAAAACGAAACAAAAAATAAAGGACTCAATCTATGTACAGTATGGAAAGGAAGTCCATGAATGGATACTGGCAGGATACATGGCTAACAGGGCATTCAGGAGGCAGGGAGAAGGTGATGGTCTAAATTGCATTCATCCAGAATCTTATAGTTCTCGTCACAGGTGGAGACAGGATACTGGACCTAATGGACCATTTTGGTTTGACCCAGTTCTTAAGAGATTAGGGTAGTTTTAGGTTGCATCTTCTGTTGCATCGATATACCCCAAAGTTAGCAGCAATACAGGTTTCCTTCTTTTTTTTATTACAGGATTTAAGCAGGGGGTCTCCAGAGCTGAACTGTTTTAATTTTAGCTCCGAGGACACCCTGCTTCAAGAGATACATACCTCTGCAGGGGGAGCCGGTGTCTCTTTTCAGTTTAAATGTTTTCCATGTAAATGTCCCACGTCACACAGGCCATTAGGAAGACGCACCGGATGTCAGCTTGCTATTGGCCCACGTGATACGGGACATTTTAACACAGCCATTATGTTAGGCACACAGTTTTTATGACTACGGAGATACCGGCACCCCCTGCGGAGGTAAGTACCTCGGGAAGCAGGATGTTCCCAGAGCTGAAATGAACACAGTTGAGCTCCAAAGACACCCTGCTTCAATCCTGTAATAAAAAAAGTATGAAAAAAAACCTGAAACCCGTATTGCTGCTTTAAGTGGTGCAACAAAGTACAGTCAGATAAGGCTGCAGTCCCAGTCAGAACTGTGACACTCACGCCCGGCGGGGGGGGGAGCGGCGCGTGCACAGCGCTAACCGCGATCTGCGGTCTGAGGGGGAGCTTGCGACGGGAGGGGACGTGGTCGGGGATTTGCGGGGGCGTGGCCATCACGTCACACGGCTGGTTCGCCCTCATTGGGTGAACGGCCGGTGGGGGCGTGGACACGCCTCCGTCGCAAGGTTTAAACTCAATTTCATTGAGTTGTAAAAAACCTTGCAGTACTGCGCGGCTGCACCTTCAGCGGGAAGGTGACTACTGGGCCCTTCCCCATTGAGGGGTGGTGCTTACACGCAGAGGGCGCGTCATGCGCTGTGGCAGTGACTGGGACCGCAGCCTAAGAATAACTGGAAGATACATTCACTTAAATTTCTTTCCTACCACCAGCTTTGTGAAGTTTCCTCATATGTAAGAGCTGCCATGAAGCATGTACAAGAAACCAACATGATGTTATGTTGACAAGAGTAAATACATTCAAGGTATTTGAAATATTGATCCAAAATATACAGTATAATACTGTGGGAATTATTTTTAAAGAAAGTACGGTATTGGGATGCTGAAAGGAAGCCGTTATATTGCACGGGAACAGGCATAAAGGTTCACAATTGGGGGGGGGGAAAAGAGATTAATCCATTTTATCTTTCTCAGGTCAAACATATTGTGATCTTATGGCAAGATAGGTGGGTGGAGGGCGAGTGGATTGCTAAGTGCAAAAAGGACTCCATTCGTGGTAAGTCTCCATACAGTGCTGAAGCAATGTCGTATCAGGTATATCTACATTTAACATCTCTGTCTCAAGCTCGCTATGTGACTGGGATTAGGGACCGTTAAATAAATTCAGAGTCCAGCAATAAATCAGTGATTCCCAACAGAGGGTTTGCCAACCCCTAGGGGTTTGTGAGGTGTCTCCAAGGGGTTCGCCCCAAAAATGGTGTAATGGCAAATCCCAGGGAGTAATAGTGGCTTCTTGAGCCCATGTGGGGACTGTACACTTAGTAAGGCCCCAAACTGCACAGAGAACAAGATGTGGCAAAGTTTCTTGAGTTCACCAATGGAACATTCCCCTTTGCAACTGTAAATAACTTGATACTAAAGGAAGATAAAAGAAGTCCTGAAGAGTGAATGCCTCCGTTCATACAGAATATTTCTCTCCTCTCATTGTCCATTGAAAGGGATCCACACAAGCTTGTCTTGTGATGTTGAAGGTCCAGTCTTTTATCCTTCTTAAGTTATTATGCAATTGTGTGAAACTATTAGAGAAGCTACAGTTTAATTACATACTTAACTTATCATTCTGGATACTGCTCTATTGGGAACAACAAAAACGTGTACTTTTCATTCCCCCTTTTCTTTTACCAGGTATTTTATAGGGCAGGAATGAGAAAGAAGACAGGATTGTGCTGTAACAGAAAAAGCAGAACTCGCTTGGATTAGTAAAGGATTTTAAAATGTCTTCAGGAATTATACTAACATTTGAGTTTTACTAAATACATTGACATACCATTGAGTTTATAGGAGCATTATAATAGGAATGTTGAATCATTTTTCTTAAAACCCAGGAGGAGCTCAAATAATCCCTATGTATCCCAGTGAATGCAAGCAGGGACAACTCAGCCCATAGGTTGTGTCTCGGCAAGGTCCTTTCGGTCCAAATCCCAACAAGGACTACTGAGCGTGGTTATCACTTGACGCTAGACATTATTGGGCTATAATAACTGTATTGATATAATGATGTATAAATTGTGTGTGTAGTACGGCTAGTTAAAAACGAAGCATGAAAGGCACTATTTGAGTTTGGAGCTGTGATTGGCTCATTAGTAGGAACCTTTGGAAAAACAGCTTTTAACCACATGGATTGCTTCTGTGGAAAGGCATATAAAGGTGAATCACATCATTACGCTCACCATTTGCATTTTACATTGAAATAACACTGCTACATCAAAGATTTGAATACCAAGTATACACAACTGAGGATGCATGCAACCAGTGCTAATCTTCAGCACCACAAGCAAACAGGTAAATGTGAGACCTTTTCTGTTACTAGGATTATGTGCCTCTGCCATGGGAAACTAACCAACAATCTCTAGGATCCAAAGTCTCTGGAGCAATAATTTGGTATTTTCTTGAAAACTGAATTTGAGTAGAAAATGATAAAAGGCAACAAATGTAAGAGAAATATTGGGTGTAAAATATTATTGGGGAGAGCATTCTAACGGCCACTCACTAGCCCACTGCAGCAAGCAGCGGATATACTGTGATTTCTGTTGTATAGGCTACTTTGAGTTGCGCATTGTATAGTACTGTAAGTGCTCAACGGCTACCAAGTTTGCTTGTTTTTTCTTTCAATTTATTGCAGTTTTAAAGTATGTTAAGCTACACTGCATCTTTAAAGGTGCTGCTAAGCTAGCAAATTCCCAAACATTTTTTTTGTGTACTTTTACTTTTTCATATGACCTAAAATACATTATTTTGAAATCCTCGAAGAAAGTCGTTCTCATTGTACGTTCTGTTACTGTGCTTTTTGCAAACCACCTTGCATGCCATAACATTACACCGTTTTTGAAATATCACAAACAACTGAACAACTAATACAAATGGTAGGACAATGTGTTCAAAGTCTTTTTTGACTTTATTAAAGCAACCAGATATATTGCTAAATGAGAGTAAATCTTTAATTAGATACCTTAAATTGATATTAGAGCCTCTATTTGTTCTACTAACATAGAGATATTTGTCATACACTATGTTCTGTACCATTGGCCTCGGTGATATTACAGTACAGCATATTGCCGTATGACACAATAAAGAATAGATTTCCCAGTGAACTCAATGATAATCCCTCAAGAATATAGCACTGCACATCAACACGTGGTCTTTTTATCCAGCTCCACTTCTGGAGTTATATTTTGTGCCAGTCTCACCCAGTTGTCCTTTGGGAAATGTCAACAGGATTTAGGGAGGCATCTAGAGAAAGACACATCATAAAGGGATTGATCTCATTGCTGCTATGAAGATTAGTAAGTAAAGTCAGTCTCTGCTCATGTAAATAAGAGTGCGATATTTAAAGTGGCATTTGGAAACTTTGGCATTTGGACTTCCTAATTGCCCCCAAAACGTTTGGCATTTGGACTTCCTAATTGCCCCCAAAACATTTGGCATTTGGACTTCCTAATTGCCCCCAAAACGTTTGGCATTTGGACTTCCTAATTGCCCCCAAAACATCCCTTAGAAAACACAGAAAATCCAAGAACCTTGTATAAAGAGTTAACATTTTGATTTTAGTAGCTTCATACATTGGAAAAACAATGGTGTGAAAAAAATATCTTCTGTATTTTTTGGAAGTTACACACATTAGTCCTTAAACTTGATGACTCGGAGTAAATTCACAAATTCTTCCAGTTCCCATCTCCCTGTCACATAAGAGAATATACTCTCATCCTACTGTAACTAACTATCGTCTTTTCAGATACAGGGGCAATACAAGCAGCCAACAATATCCGGCTCTGGACACGCCCTACGCGTATGATGACCTACATCACTTCGTCATCCCCATTGAATTGCCTTAATGTACTAAAACTAAAATATGCAAATATAAGTATGATATGGATTCAAAGTAAATACAGATTTTTTTGATACCACAACAAAAATTGGTATTCCTCTGAGCTGTGTTTTTTTTTTTGTAGTATGGTGGCACAGAACAAAATAAGAATGGGAACTGCTGAAATAAACAGTGGTAGGTAGCCTAATGCAGGGGTGTGCTATCTTTGCCCCCTGAATTCCCTGCTCTCCCCCCCTGCTCGCGCCTTCCCCCCGCTCAGCTCTGGCGTCAAATGACGTTGCGGAGTCATGTGACGTCACGTTGGCCACACACATTGCAGCAATATGTTTCATCGCGGCCAGCAGGAACACGCCCGCCCAGCGCCAACCTGGCTGAGGCCTTAGTTACAGAGGCCTCGCACGATCCCCTGGCATTTAATTTAAATGCCTTGGGGGAGAGCGCAGAACCTCTGTAACTGGCGCGCCCCGCCCAGAAAATCTCGCGCCCCCCAGGATGCCTTGGGGGGAAATACGGGACCTCTGTAACTGCTACGTCCCCTCCTCCCCCCCAGAAAATCTCCTGCTCCGCCCCCCAGTTTGTGCACCACTGGCCAAATGCACAGATACAACACTACAAAAATACCATTTGTATTGTGATTGATAAAACACAACACAGTTCTGGTGCGCTGTAAATGTAACTGGCCAGACACAATACAAAAGTAAGAAAAAAGTCCCTATGCATTTTGTGACCTGCATCACTATCATCATCCCCATGAGGAAGTGATGTAGGTCACGAAACGAGTAAGCCAATGTCCAAGGACCCTTCTGGCTGGCTGCTTGGATTGCACCTATGTTTCAATAAAAGCTTTCTATTTTTGTATCCACTTCTCTGGTTTTATTGATCCTTCCCGAGGCCAGGATTAAATGCTCGTTGAGTCGAAGGGACTGAGACGGGAGGACACTACCTTTTTTCTGCTACGTGATTATTATTTTTCATTACTTTTCTACTGTTGTGTCTGGGTAGTTACATTTACAGAACAGCAGCACTACAGTATGTTCTGTTTTATCAATCAAAATACAAGGGATATTCTTTTCATGCTGTAAGTGTAGTAGGCATCAAGCTACTTACCACTGAATTGGTGAAACAGTGGTTGGTAACAACTGCTTTATTTGTTTTTGCTTGTTTCATTGGTTACGGCTTAAAAAAAAACTTTACTGGGTCTCTTATTTGCCAATCCTGCACCATGCCAGTGGTCTGTGGCTTCCTGCCAATGCTCTCTCTTGCTGATGTTGCAGCTTCTAGGTTAACATCACTGTTTTATAAGTGAACATCTCTTTGTAATAATATGTATTCTTCTTGTATACGGTTCATTATTCACTGCTATTACTTTTATCATAATACAATGTGTCATGTGTTCTGTCTCTGTATCTACTGTACTTCTCTTTACAGAAAATGATAATGACAAAAATAGAAATGGACAATGCTGTGGCTTTACTGAGAACTGCTTTAGAAGTCGGCTTTTGTCACTGCAACTTAAAGCATGCTAGAGAGCACGCTTTGCTTGGTTATGGTCCACATAAAGCCCTAAATACAGTACAATCAATATATTATGTATTCCATAATATGCATATCTTGCTGTTTGGAGTTAGGATTTTGGACCTAAATTTGAAACGTTTTGGAATATGTAGACTAGACTGACAACAAATACTATATCTTAGTTGCAATAAGGAGAAAGGAGAAAGCATTAAACCTTCAAACAGCAGTTCGATCCTCATTTATAATGCGTTACAACATTTTACAGTATGGGAAAGACTTACAGCCCTGAATACATACGGCTTTCATTAGGTGCTTGTTATGGACTCATACCTAACTGAGGAAAGAATCCTGCAGCCACTGGAGCCCACACAATTCAAGTTCATAGGATATTCCCAAAGTGTCCCAATATTTTAAAGTACTGTACCTCAAAATATTGTTCATCAATCATTATCCAAAACAGAAAACTATTGGGAAATTCAACAATTAATTATGTGATGAGGATCGAAACAAAAAGAAAGGTAGTTCCATTTATGCTGAATATAACCACTTATTTTTGTTTGCAAGCCTAGTACATGCAAATTCATGTTTAAACGATGTGTTAAGAAGCTAATCTTAGAAAATGTGTGCTTTATTGTAACTCCAGCAGATCTTGTTAAATGGGCCTAATGCCTAAAGCTAAAGGGCAATTTTACGTACAACTGCTACCCCATAAGATACCTTTTGTGCTGAAAGACCCCTGATAGCCCATTCCCTTGAATGGGCTCTAACGGGCCATATTTATACCTTCCATGCTGAAAGGTGATTCATAATGTAGCACTGCTTAGTAAATAAGGCCCAAAGCCCCTCCGAAAAATATACTCTCAAAAGAGAATATATTCTAATTGCTTATAACCAGTGGATATAATCCTGAGCTATTATCATATTTGTTTACATTTTCAAGTTTTAAACTGAATGCCTTCTCTGCCTCTTCTTTGATCCCAACCTCCTTCTCTTCGCCTCAGGTTGTATCACAAAGGCAGTGTGCAATCCTGGAGTTACAGCTCTTATATTGTCTCTCCTCCAATTGAACCACCCACTGATGATGTCATTAGCATTCCAATCACATCATCGGCGTGTAATTTTATGGAAAAAAAGACAACATGGAGCATTTGAAGGATGTAATCTGCAAGCGATTCAAATGGAGAAATGACAGCAGGGAGCCTTTGAGGGTGCAACAAACCCTGTATTTTAAATATTACATTAAACCTTCTTAACCACAAGCTGATGACATCAATGGATGCGTACGCTCTTCAATTGTCATCAGTTAGAACTAAAGTCAGCACTAGATCCAAGAGAAATGTCTGTAAAGTAAATACTATGATAGTAAATAAAAAACTGTGTACTGTACTTCATAAAAAAATGATGATTTGAAAAAGTAACATAAGACAACAGTCCTCATTGACATAAGATCAATATATATTTTACTGCATGTTTATACAAACATAAATGGGAATGTTTTAGTCCTCTAATGTGGGACTGTCCGCAGGGCTATAACCAGTATCAAATTAAACCAACAGAAACTCCTACTAATGCCATTACAGTGCTCGGAATAGCCACTCGCCCGGGTGGAAATTAGGGGTGACGTGTGACGACGAGAGACCGCGGCTACTACAGAACCTCTTCTGAAGCAGAACTGTCAACCACCGCTCTGCTTCCAGAAGTCGTGCAACACAAGGCATTGTGGGGTGTGGCTTTGGGAAACAGAGCGACTGATTTACTGCTCTGCTTCAGAAGACTGTCCTGCAGCCGCAGTAGGAGCCTTTTCTGGGACGGTCCGTGATGGAGAAGTGGCCTCCCCCGTAGTATACTAGTAGCCCCCACAGGTGGATCGGTGCAAGTAAAAAAAATTGCCCTCTGGATATGCATTGCCAGTTATCTAAATTAAGGCAAAGACGACGGGAATGCATTTTGTCCAGTTGGGCACAGATTAAAAAAAGAAACTGTAATATCAATATTGATGCATAAGAAAAGAAGATATGTCCTAAAGTAAGCGGCGTAAAATGAATAAGTGTATGATAAAAAGAGGTGGAACTGCACCTTTAAGCAGTTAGCTCAGTCCCCTTACTGCTCCCCCGCGTATGTGAGCGCAGACAGTACAGTACATTCCCAACTCCTTCTGCCAAGTGAAAATGAACACGCTTTTAGTCTAGAAATGATTGAGGTGGTTTTCCCTAATCAAATTAAACCAGCCAAATGTTCTTTTCAAAGGTAACTGTCTACTCTGCAGCTGTATGCAAACGACCACATCAAATGTGGACAGAAAAAAAATAACGATAGACTTCTGTCCCATCAAGTGCTTCGCTCCGTCTACGAGAAAACAAAAGCAGCAAAGCAGCTAATAATTACATTAGCAGAAAGAAGGAAATAGTCTCACTTAACCCCCTTACTGCCAGAGAGGTCTGCCATGCGGCACAGAGCTTGCAAACTGGAGACAATGGCATGAAATGTGCATTATGTGTTTATGGCAATAGTGTGTTAACACAAAGTACCTTCGAAGTACTCATATCATACGCAGGATGAATAGTCTTGTGGTTAAGTCTGAAGTCGCTGTGTCCGTTATGAGTTTACAAGACCGTGTCTTTGTGATCTGGTCAACTACCTGAAATTGTCTGATACTTATGTAGTAAGACCCCCATCTAACACTGTGATGAAGCCGTGTCCTCATTCTCTAGAAGATTTAAGCTCCCACAAAATGTGCTTATGAGGAAAGCAGTGTTTAGTGCAAAGACTGTCCGTTATGCTGTATGTCCAAGTGATTGTAACCACTCGGGTATGTATAATGTAGCCTTGCGTTAGACGCACCACATGGTAATCCTACGCGTTTCACAATCGCCGTCGCTTCGTCGGGGGCTTCGCCGGGTTCGTCCCATACCCCTGACGGAGCGAACACAGCTTTCCTCATAAGCAAATCGCGCGGGACTATCGGTGAGATGATGCCTAAGCAGCGAGACGAAAGTGGTCTGGGACGTGGCGTACTGTCCAGGACTCCTCTTGCCACAATCCCAGATGAGAGACGATCCTTCCTGATTTGATATACATATCTATATGCGCAAGTCCTACCTGCATCTTGTAAGTAGGGTTCCAATTTTGCGGATTGGAATGTATTTTATTTTGTTTGTTATATTGTTTTTAATATTTTTATTTAATGAACATTTTTTCACTTCTCTTTTCTATTGTTTCTTACCTCTGAGGCATTTCCATTCTTGCACGTATATATGCTGGATGGCTTATACCATACAGTATTACGCTATGCTTTTCTCATTTTTCTATTTTCATGTGCTGTGACCATCGTCTATTTCACGTAGTCACCGGAGGGGCCAGGACTATCTATATAGGACAATCTATGGTTGTATTTATCCTATTTGTCATATATTAACTCATGAGATTGAACCTACTAGGCGCCTTTACAGTATTTGTTTGTTGTATTGTTTTTGTGTCTGACTAGGGCAGTCAGATCCCCTGCAGCCACCAATCACGTACTGCACACATTGTTTTTTCCAAAGTAGTAATTAAGTTTATTCACATTAATTCACCTCGTTATAGTAGTAATAGCGCTTTGTTTTTCTCCCTTTTTACGTAGTAATATAAGGATACATTGTAACTGCTGATTTAGTGACCCTGGGAAACAGGATCTTTGCTTATCGATTATGGGAGAACTCATCGATTGGCAGCTTAGGTAATTAGTTATCAATAAAGGTAATCAAAGGAGGCATCTATTAAAACAAACAAAAAAATATTTTTTTTAAAGTGCTGCTTGGATTGCCAAAGAGGCAATCCAAGCGGCACATAAAAAACATAATATATATATATATATATATATATATATATATATATATATATATATGCAGCGTTTGATTACCTTATTAAAAACGAATTACCTAAGCTGCCGGTCTATTCGTTCTACCGTAATCGATGAGCAAAGATCCTGCTTCCCAGGGTTCACTAAATGGCTGCTTTTCAGTTTCAATCAATCCTTCCGTCAGTGTAACTCAGCAGCTACAATGTATTCTTATATTACTACGGTAATATCTACTGTTGCAGTTTGCAGCTCAAACTGCTGGGAACATTGGGAACAAATGATCACAAACAGGAAAGTGTTGCAAATATCTTGCACTGCTGGGGAAATCAAAGGATGCTCATTATATTAAAACTCATTAAGAGTTGAATATATATATAAAAAAAATATGTAGGAAGTATTATATAATACTATAGAACTGATTGATTTAAAAAAAACACATGTATGATATTGCTTGGATTGCTCCTTTAAAGGAATAGTTATACAGAGGAGGCAAAAAAAAACAATTAATTACCAACGTAAGTGGCTCCCTATGGAAGGTGCTATCTATAAAGTGACAAATTGTACTGGGAAAAAAAATAATTTCATTTTCAGTGGGACCTTTGACTTTTTTTCTGTTATTATAATATTATCTTCCTCTCCTCCTAGTTGTTTCTTCACTGAGGGTTTCATAATGACTTTCTAAAAGAAGCAATGTAAGTCCTATTGTTATGAGATTAAATACACACTGAGAAAAACACTCCAATGCATTTCAGTTCTTTTACAATATACATTTAAAAGTGATTACAAAACAAATATCTACACTTAATCCATTAAAACGTTGCTTTCTTTAATTAACACTACTCCTACTAAATGACACTGTGCACATGATTCTCCATATCAACATGATACAAACCACAACTGCTTTAAACAGGCCCTCCCCAAGCACATTAATTAAAAAGAAGGCACAATAAATCAAGTGCAAGTTACTATACTTGTTTGGATAGCCGGTTACCTTGCTTTTTTCTGAGGTAGGAGCTGTCAGTAAAAGTTCAATCTAATGCTCATTTTGCTTTTTAAGTGAGAATTAGCAAAAGTATTTAGATATCAGCTTGCCATGTGTTTTTGTCAGGTTCATTACTATACAAAACGTTTGCTAATATTAAAATACAACAATGTTAACCCGTTAATTTGGATAACAGAAACTCAATCTGGAAAAACAGATTGCATCAAGTCAGCCTCAATGAAACCATCATTCGTCTTTCTAATGCTCTGATCATCAGCGCGGGTCTTACGCAGGATCATCAGCGCGGGTCTTACGCGGGATCATCAGCGCGGGTCTTACGCGGGATCATCAGCGCGGGTCTTACGCGGGATCATCAGCGCGGGTCTTACGCGGGATCATCAGCGCGGGTCTTACGCGGGATCATCAGCGCGGGTCTTACGCGGGATCATCAGCGCGGGTCTTACGCGGGATCATCAGCGCGGGTCTTACGCAGGATCATCAGCGCGGGTCTTACGCAGGATCATCAGCGCGGGTCTTACACAGGATCATCAGCGCGGGTCTTACGCAGGATCATCAGCGCGGGTCTTACATCAGCGCGGGTCTTACGTCAGTGCGGGTCTTACGTCAGCGCGGGTCTTACGTCAGCGCGGGTCTTACGTCAGCGCGGGTCTTACGTCAGCGCGGGTCTTACGTCAGCGCGGGTCTTACGTCAGCGCGGGTCTTACGTCAGCGCGGGTCTTACGTCATCGCGGGTCTTACGTCATCGCGGGTCTTACGTCATCGCGGGTCTTACGTCAGTGCGGGTCTTACGTCATCGCGGGTCTTACGTCATCGCGGGTCTTACGTCAGTGCGGGTCTTACGTCAGTGCGAGTCTTACGTCAGTGCGGGTCTTACGTCAGTGCGGGTCTTACGTCAGT
The DNA here is from genome assembly GCF_040206685.1 of Ascaphus truei. NCBI lineage: Eukaryota > Metazoa > Chordata > Amphibia > Anura > Ascaphidae > Ascaphus > Ascaphus truei. The sequence continues at coordinate 403,412,021 of NC_134484.1, read as the reverse complement.
GCGGGTCTTACGTCAGTGCGGGTCTTACGTCAGCGCGGGTCTTACGTCAGTGCGAGTCTTACGTCAGCGCGAGTCTTACGTCAGCGCAGGTCTTACGTCAGCGCGAGTCTTACGTCAGCGCGGGTCTTACGTCAGCGCGGGTCTTACGTCAGCGCGGGTCTTACGTCAGCGCGGGTCTTACGTCAGCGCGGGTCTTACGTCAGCGCGGGTCTTACGTCAGCGCGGGTCTTACGTCAGCGCGGGTCTTACGTCAGTGCGAGTCTTACGTCAGTGCGAGTCTTACGTCATCGCGGGTCTTACGTCAGTGCGAGTCTTACGTCAGTGCGGGTCTTACGTCAGTGCGGGTCTTACGTTAGCGCAGGTCTTACGTCAGCGCGGGTCTTACGTCAGCGCGGGTCTTACGTCAGCGCGGGTCTTACGTCAGCGCGGGTCTTACGTCATCGCGGGTCTTACGTCAGTGCGGGTCTTACGTCAGTGCGGGTCTTACGTCATCGCGGGTCTTACGTCATCGCGGGTCTTACGTCAGTGCGGGTCTTACGTCATCGCGGGTCTTACGTCATCGCGGGTCTTACGTCAGTGCGAGTCTTACGTCAGTGCGGGTCTTACGTCAGTGCGGGTCTTACGTCAGTGCGAGTCTTACGTCAGTGCGGGTCTTACGTCAGTGCGGGTCTTACGTCAGCGCGGGTCTTACGTCAGCGCGGGTCTTACGTCAGCGCGGGTCTTACGTCAGTGCGGGTCTTACGTCATCGCGGGTCTTACGTCATCGCGGGTCTTACGTCAGTGCGGGTCTTACGTCATCGCGGGTCTTACGTCATCGCGGGTCTTACGTCAGTGCGGGTCTTACGTCAGTGCGGGTCTTACGTCAGCGCGGGTCTTACGTCAGTGCGGGTCTTACGTCAGTGCGGGTCTTACGTCAGTGCGAGTCTTACGTCATCGCGGGTCTTACGTCAGCGCGGGTCTTACGTCAGTGCGGGTCTTACGTCAGCGCGAGTCTTACGTCAGTGCGGGTCTTACGTCAGCGCGAGTCTTACGTCAGCGCGGGTCTTACGTCAGCGCGGGTCTTACGTCAGTGCGGGTCTTACGTCAGTGCGGGTCTTACGTCAGTGCGGGTCTTACGTCAGTGCGAGTCTTACGTCAGTGCGGGTCTTACGTCAGTGCGGGTCTTACGTCAGTGCGGGTCTTACGTCAGCGCGGGTCTTACATCAGTGCGGGTCTTACACAGGATCATCAGTGCGGGTCTTACGCAGGATCATCAGCGCGGGTCTTACATCAGCGCGGGTCTTACGTCAGCGCGGGTCTTACGTCAGCGCGGGTCTTACGTCAGCGCGGGTCTTACGTCAGCGCGGGTCTTACGTCAGCGCGGGTCTTACGTCAGTGCAGGACTTCCACAGGATCATCAGCACGGGTCTTGCAAAAATCACAAAAGCATTCTAGTCCATAGGCAAATCCAAATAGACGTACTGTAAATAGTTTTAGATCAGTAGTGGTGGTATTTTCAACAGAAAATGAATACAAAAGGAGCACTCACAGTAGTAGTCCAGTAGTATCTGCCACGGATGATGAGACTTCCCGGGGACGAGCTCAGATGAAAAAAGTATAGAGCTGGCGCTTCCGAGAACTTTTAGTGTAAAAGGTGAAAGTTTATTCAGAGATCAACATTTCAGTCCCTATTTGAACCCTGACCAAGTTCCAAATAGGGACCGAAACGTTTTAACCTCTTAATAAACTTTCCCCCTTTACACTAAAAGTCCTCGGGAGCGCCAGCTCCTAACTTCAGATTCAACAGATAAACGTGTCAAAGAAAATGTCATATTCTGGTCCTAAAGCAGCAATCCCCCTCAGAAGCCTACATGAGTTTACCTCAATAATGTAAGTATCTTGCACCCTGAGCATGTCCTGCTCTTTTGTTTAAAATAAAAATGTGTTGTTAAAAATTATGTATTTCTTAATCTCATGCTTCTTAGGCTACTTACCATGGTAACCTATAGACTGCAATGGGCTCCCTGGGGAGAATTCCGTATTATCCCACTAAATATTTGAAACGCTTACAGTTTTGCAAACAAATACAGTGTTGGAACAAATAAAGTGTTGGAAAGGGCAAGAAGAGATCTATTTAAAATACCAGCTGCTCATATATATATATATCTGTATATATATTTTAAGAAGGATTGCAACCAGGGGGTCTTTGGATTTGAACTGCACTGTTTTCAGCACCAGAAACCCCTTTGTTCATGAGATACTTGCCAGTAAATGTACCAATGGTTAGTTCCCTCCTTGGGAAACAAAATGGCAAACGGGAATATCCCGCGTCACTCGTTCCAAGAGGAAGCTGCATTTAAAAAGCATGCAATGCTGGTAACTTTGTCCGTGAGTATTTCAGGAACCAGGGAGTGTCCGGAGCTGAAAATATTAAGGTTCGGGCCTGGGGACCCACCTGTAAAAAAAGAAAAATGGGGGCAAAATGGCTGGATTGCTGCTTCAAGCCAATAAAAACTATGCTTGTTCACTGAAAGGATGACTTTGTTATTGGCCAAACATCCATTAGATTCAGTATACTACGCCTATATATGTGAAAAATGTAGCCATTAAAAACTTTCAGTATCTTCAGATTAATTACTAGTTTGAGGGTTCGGAAGTCTCTGGGTTTCTGGGACCCAGTAACAATTGCTAACTAACCTTGATTTCCATACATATAATGATTGTTATGCAAGATATTTAGATAGCTTACTGCGTCAGCTATGTAATGTTTTTTTCTTTGTACTTAAGTTTGAATTTTTGTTTATAAAAATGTAAAAAAAACAACAATTTTTTCATGTATTTTCATTTGATGTAGCCATAAATTTACATCAAAATAGAAATAAGAAGATGAAACAGAAGGGGGGAAAAAACACTTATAATTTTACTTTAATTCACCATCACATGAAGTTATCAGAGAGGAAAAGATTAAGAAGAAATAAGACAGGGGGAAAAAAGAATTGGCAGAAAAGTGGGTTTGTAAATGATCCCACTGCTAAAAACACATTTAATGCTGGTGTGAGTCAAATAACCTGCCTGTGAGTCAGACTCCCTCCAGATGAGTGAGACTGTGACAGTGCTGAGTATTACTGCTAATTCACGGAAGAAAGGAGCTGTAACTTATGACAGGATGGTTGGTGCATGAAAGGTTCACTAAATGCTTTGTGCCAGTATTTGCACTTAAAGAGGTGGCTAAAGAGGCTACAATGGTTTTTTCTTCTTTCTTTAGCATAGGTGAGAAGCTGGGGGTCTCCAGAGCAAACTAACCTCGTTAATTTCAGCTCTGGGGTCTTGTTGCTTCTCAAGATACTCATGCCCGATATCCCCTCCTAAGGAAACAAAATGGCGTTTTAAACCACCTGCGGCATGCAGGCCAATAGGAAGCTGTGACGTCATCCGTCGCAGCTTCCTTTTCGTCTGCGAGCCACAGGAGATTTAGAACCAGGTAGTACTGGTAGCACCTACAGCAGAGTCACAGGAAGCAGAGGGTCTCCGGAACTGAAATTAGCGCGGTTCACCTATGCTGGAAAAAAAGGGGCGCAGGCATTTCTCTTAGAATGTTCCTTTAACACTCAATGCAAATCTGGTCTAGGACGTTTGCCAATGTCCATTTGGCCACAACCAAATCACCTCCGGTGCTCCGCCGCCAGGAGGTCATTTTGGTGCTGGTCACCTCGCCGCCATCTTTAAATGTCCTCCCGCCCGTCAACTTTAAATGTCCTTCTGGCCAGCCGCAGGGCACCTCGCGTGCCTCCCCTCCCCCTCGGAAATTAAAAAATGTGTCCTGGCTGCTGGTGACAGCCGTGAGTGTTCTACTGGGCTCCTGCCTGGCGCGCTCGTAAATGGCGTCAGAGCAGCCGCCGAGCGATGCCCTGCAGCTGGGGAGGGCATGTAAAGATGGGGACGGAAAATCATTTAAAGATAGCATTATACTGCATCTCTTTTAGCTAACTCAGGTCAGAACGCCAGGGCTTGTTGTCGTGTCCATTTTGCCAGGGTCTGGAATCAAACTCTGCAATGTATGAATAACATGGGGGATCAAAGCTAGACAAATATGTCAATGCTCCACTAATTTCACCTGTAGGTTTATTGTAATGTAAGATCTGCATTGAATATGAAGTGAAGCCGCTTCCATGCGCTGGAGGAGTTACTTCCAAAGTACCAAGACTAAATAGCCAGGGGAGTGGCTTCACAGCATATTGAGAGGGCCTCAAACTATCCCACTAATAGCTACATTGATAATTGAAAGGGTGTGCATGTTACTGAACTAAACTCTAAACTCCTTAATGTAGTTTCAGACTCCTTAAACGGAGATGCAGATGTAGCTGACGTTGTTACTGCTGCTAACGCTAGCGCATTATTACCACAAGCGCCACTGAAAACAATGGTAATGCGAAAAAGGGAAAACAAGCAAGGCCTATGAAATACCTGTAACGTCATAAGCTTTTCACCTTACCTTTAGATTAGAGTTTTATTCATCTAATTGTGATGAGAGAGAGAGAAAGAGCGAGAGCGAGGTGTGTGTGAGGGTGTGTGTCAGGACACAAAAATAACAGTGATGATCCAAAAGAATGAAGAGGGCGTTACTGCTGAAGTGCTAAACTGTACTATCCAGAAAGGTTAAAAAAAAATTAAAAAAATAAAAGCACACAAAATGGTACAATAAATATGTCTTTACTAGCTCAACATTTTGGCTTCCCAATGGAGCTTTTTTCAAGAGCAACTGCAGACCACAAAGTGTGACCTAAAATACCCTACTAGCCACACCCACCAAGTGATAAAACCGCACACAGGTGAGAACAATATGCAAATGAGGGATGATATCATACCCATGACATCAGTATTTCCCTCTACTCAAACCTTACAGAAAACAGTTCAAATAAAAACACTTTCGCATGAATGAATAACGCATAGAAAACAGATAAGTGACAAAATTAGTACATTTATCCAAAAGGACAGGGGATAAATAAAATGGCCGACTTTCATAATGCTCACGGAAAAACAATAATTCCAATGGCGATCAAGAAAGGTCCAAGACAAACAGGAGAAAGTCAGTTGAACCTGCAACAAAGTCCAGATGCAGTTGAAACCTGTCAGATTATTGTCAGGTTCCGAGGAAGCAGCCGGATACCTTGGCACGCCGGCGAGATGAGCTGACGCTGAGACACGCTGGTTAATCTAATTGAGCAATGTCAAAAGCTGCACTGAGCGTTGGCACTGAAGGCTAAAGGAGTATGTATGGACGAAATGTGTGCAGAGCGATCGCAGCGCAGATATGGTTGCTAAGTAGGAAACCGCCAGAGTCAGAGTTCAAAAGACAGTGTGACAATGTAGCATAATTACAAATAATAAACTATATTTTAATGAATAGAAGAGGGTATTCGAGCGACATCCACTCACAGAACATAACCAGAGCCATATATACAGATGTCAGTGCCAGTGGGGACCAGCATATTGGATACTGGTGACACAGGGGCATTGGCGGCCAGCCAAAAAGCCATTATGTAATACTGTACATAAATGTGGAGTATATCCAACACAGTACAGTAATAAGGTCTTCAAAAACGGGAGAGATGGTTAGTGGGGTGAGAATCACCCACAAACGCATAACCAGTGGATAACATTGTAAATGTAACATGATGAAAAGTAATGAAATATACTTTGCTATAATGAGCAAAAAAGTTACTAGAACGACACCCACTCCCAGAACATGACCAGATCCCTATAAGGCATACCCCGGTTTAAGGACACTCACTTTAAGTACACTCGCGAGTAAGGACATGTCGCCCAATAGGCAAACGGCAGCTCACGCATGCCCCTGTCAGCAAGTCCTGAACAGGAATACCGGCTCCCTACCTGTACCACAGCTGTGCGCATGCGGGGAGACTATAGAGCCTGTTACAAATGCGTTATTTACATCAGTTATGCACATATAGGGCAATTGCTGTACAGTACATGCATCGATAAGTGGAAAAAAGGTAGTGCTTCACTTTAAGTACATTTTCGCTTTACATACATACTCTGGACCCATTGCGTACGTTAATGCGGGGTATGCCTGTATAGAGGTGTCGGGGCATGTGGAATAGTGGTGACAGAGGCAAAGAGAGGTCAGAGAGCCATCATACACTTACAAATAAAGGTGTATATATAAATGTGGAATATATCCAACACGGTACAATACTGTAGAGATGGTTACTGGGGTGACATACACAATCACCTAACCAGTGCAGGTGCGATCTGCCACGTGAAATGACACATATTAGCGTGTAAGTAAGAAGTATGATAGCACTAAGCTGGTGTTTAGACCCCTTAGGTGGATAGTTTCCAGCTAGTGGATTTTTTTAATCTGTTTTCTGTAAGGTTTGAGTAAAGTGAAATACGGATGTCATGGGTATGACATCATCCCTAATTTGCATATTTTTCTCACCTGTGTTCTGTTCTATCACTTGGTGGGTGTGGCTAGTAGGCTAATGAAGGTCTCTGTGTGGTTTGCAGCTGCTCTTGAAAAAGGCTCCATTGGGAAGCCGAAATGACAGGTCACAGTCATCACTGTGCACAGCTCAAGCGTCAGGGGGGAATTGTAGGTGCTCGGGATTTTTCCATCCCTGTTTATTTTATATTTATTTATATTTTATAAAAATGTTTTACCAAGAAGTAATACATTGAGTTACCTCTCGTTTTCAAGTATGCCCTGGGCACAGAGCTATAACAATACCTGGCTACATTAAATTAACAAGGGTATACAGTCAATTCATCGACATTTCATGGATAGATAGAGTTGGAAAATTGGGTACAGGGAATAAAAGGGCTGGTGAGTTTCAGATTGAAATAGAGAAGCTTTAACATCACCAAACATCAGTGAACGGCAGGAAACAGCACACACCCTGTAGCTGCCCTTTGACTGCGCCAAAGGCTGTCCGCCTTTGGGGCGACACAGATGTAGGGAGGAGCGGCTCAGTGAGTTAAGACACTGACTGGCACTGAGTTTGAAGCAGGGGAACCTGGTTCAATTCCCGATGTTGGCTCCTTGTTACCTTGGGTAAGTCACTTTATCTCCCAGTGCCTCAGGCACCAAAAACATTGATTGTAAATTCAACAGGCAGGGACTGTGTCTGCAAAATGTCTCTGTAAAGCACAATGTAAAATTAGCAGCACTATACAAGAACAAACAATTACTATTATTAATTATTATGTGCACTGAAGGGGTTCAGATTGATTGCAGCTGCAAATTCAAAGTTTGTCCTCTTGGCTCATTAACATTCCAGTGGGTGGGGTTGACGTTCCACAAAAATACAAGCAAATATTAACCCTTAGCATGCTGGTCCTGTGCAAAGGGGAGCAGCTCTTGGGCTGTCCCATAGAGGCGTCCTGTCTTTGGGGCGACACAGATGTACACTATACATTAAAAAAAACACAAGTGTTCTATTTGTGCAAGTAAGAAATGGATTTAAAAATGTGACAACGGATGATATCTTTTAGAAGTTAAGAAAAGCCAAGAAAACTTTTTCTCTTGCTTCTGGTTTCCTGCTTCTGTCAAAAAAAAAGCTGCACACCTCCAGCTCTGAGTAATCCAGAGTACATTTGCATCAAATATCAATTCAACTTTGAATCATTCCTGGGACTTTGAATCATTCCATTAAAGGGGAATTCCTGTAGAAAAACCCCAAATGGCCTGTCATTTGTTTTTCATAAATTATACGAAAATTAAAACAAATAGAGGATATTAATGGCTCAACGGGAAACTATGACTAAGTTAAACTTCAACCGTACTGTTTCTAGACTGTTTAAAAAAAAAAACTTTCCAAATTTGTATTTAGCTTATCAGACACTTTTCAGACACATACAGAAACCAGGAAGTGATACAACACACGTAATAATTAGGGAGTTTGAAAGACCGAGGCCGGATTCACTAAGCACCACTCTACCATAAGACACCTTCCGGAGCCAGAAGACACCCTGCTACGGATTAGCTCTTCTGATCTGCCATTAACTCCTATTCAAGTCAATATGAAGTCACGCTAGATTGGTTGCCCTAACCCGTATCAGAGCTTAAGGAAGCTGCCCCTATGTGACAAGATTTGCATTAGCATACAGTATTATCAACCACTAATTATTTTTTACACAATAATTCTAACATACAACTTCTGATTTCAACTGTATTCTCTCTGGAGCATTAATTTCTTTCTCAAATATTATTGAAGTATGCCTATATATTTTAAAATGCATGTTAAAGAAGCATTACATTTACATATATGGGAAAGGGAGGAGTCAAATGTCACTCATTGGCAACATGCTTTGGCAACAGGATAGATGGTAGCACTGTTTACTGTGATGGAAAAATAAGGGATATTAGGATGTATAACAGCTCTGGAAACCCCCTGCTTCCAGAAGTACTTACTTCTGTAGTGGGTGCCGGTTTCCACACCAATTTTCATGTTATGGCTGATTTTCAAAGCTCACAGGCCCTGTGGACCAATAGGAAGCCGTGACATCATCCGGTGCGGCTTCCTATTGGCCCACGTGTCAAAGGAGCTTTAAACTGCTGAAGGTACCGGCACCCCATTAGAAGAAGGTATCTCCGGAAGCAGGGGGTCCCCGGACATTAAATTAATGGGGTTCGGCTCCAGAGAGAGCCTGCTTCAAACCTCTATTAACGACATGTGTAATATATATGTATATATATATGTATATCGCCGCTCCAGTACCGTCTGATGTAGAGGAATACAGCAACACTGCAGTTCTGTTCCAAGTACCGGAGCAAGTTGAGGGTAACTCTCTGCTTCCAGCCCTTCGTCACCGCAATGAGTTCCTGGTGGTAATCTCGCGAGAGCTCGTGACGTCACTGGGTTATCCGGGTAAGCCGCAGAACTGCAGTGTTGCTGTATTCCTCTACATCAGACGGTACTGGAGCGGCTGTATCCTGCACCTGGGCTGGCGATTGAGTATAACTCATGAATGCTTTTATTCCCTTTATGTTTGTGAGTGTGCATTTTTATACATCCAACCCCATATAAATTTGTAAACCTTAATACGCTATGAGTGCGCCTGATTTTTGTTTGTTTTTCTGTAGATATCTTGGAGGGAGTGGTTACCCCCTGCATTCAGGCTGCAAACACTCAATTGGACAGCATGTGGAGTTGGACTTTGATTTGTATTTGGACACTATTCATTTATCTGTTTATATATTTTTTCACGTGTTTTTTTATTTTTTATCATTTAGTTTTTAATAGCAGTTTATTTCATCATATCTGCCTGTTTATATTGGATTTAGGTGGCGCCGTATCTTTTTTCTCTCTTTCTATATATATGTAATCAAAAAATAAATAGATGATACCGTTCTGTGGCTAACGAAATGCTTTTATTTGTGCGAGCTTTCGAGATACACTGATCTCTTCTTCCGGCGATGTTAAAATGCTCGCACAAATAAAAGCATTTCGTTAGCCACAGAACGGTATCATCTATTTATTTTTTGATTATTGAAGCTCGGCTAACACGGTACTGATACCTCTACATGTATATATATATGTATATATACATATATATACACACAGTACATATATATATATATATAAAAAAGGAGAAAGAAAAAAGATATGGCGCCACCTAAATCTAATTAACCATAAATATAGCAAATAATGATGAAAAATAATGCTATTGAAAACTAAATAATAAAAAATAAAAAATACATGTGAAACAATAAAAACAAATGAATGAATAGTGTCCAGACATGTAAAATGAAATACAAATCAAAATCCAGCTCCACACGCTGTCCAATTGAGTGTTTGCAGCCTGAATGCAGGGAGTAACCACTCCCTCAAAGATATCTACAGAAAAAACAAACAAAAATCAGGCGCACTCATAGCGTATTAAGGTTTACAAATTTATATGGGGTTGGATGTATAAAAATGCACACTCACAAACATAAAGGGAATAAAAGCATTCATGAGTAATACTCCATCGCCAGCCCAGGTGCAAGATACAGCCGCTCCAGTAACACCGTCCGATGTGAAGGAATACAGCAACACTGCAATTCTACTCCATGTACCGGAGCAAGTGGGGAGTGTCTCTCTACTTCCAGCCCTTCGTCACTGCAATGAGCCTCCGGTAGCAGTCTCGCGAGAGCTAGTGACGTCACTGGGCTTTCCGGATAGATTGCGGCAATCCCCGCAAGGATATCAGTGGTACAGCTGTACTCGGTATTGAGTGCCAGATAATAAAAGTCCCGTAAGTCAGAGTGGCAATCCCTACGCGTTTCGTCTCGAACAGAGAATTTCTATCCCTGAAGAAGTCTCTGTTAGAGACGAAACGCATAGGGATTGATTTATGATATATTGTCCAGTTTTATATCATTTATATGCCACTCTGATTTACGGGACTTTTATTATCTGGCACACAATACCAAGTACAGCCGTACCACTGATATCCTTGCGGGGATCGCCGCAGTCTATCCGGAAAGCCCAGTGACGTCACTAGCTCTCGCGAGACTACCGGAGGCTCATTGCAGTGACGAAGGGCTGGAAGTAGAGAGACACTCCCCACTTGCTCCGGTACATGGAGTAGAATTGCAGTGTTGCTGTATTCCTTCCAGTGTTACTGGAGCGGCTGTATCCTGCACCTGGGCTGGCGATTGAGTATTACTCATGAATGCTTTTATTCCCTTTATGTTTGTGAGTGTGCATTTTTATACATCCGACCCCATATAAATTTGTAAACCTTAATACGCTATGAGTGCGCCTGTTTTTTGTTGTTTTTTTCTGTAGATATATATATATATATGATATATATTTATATATATTTGCTAATTGCTTTTAATGTTCCTTTTTTTATATTGATCAAATACCTGATTGTGAAATACTCCACGAATGTTCTATTTAAGACTGGGCTGCAGTATTCTTGGTCCCTTTTTAATTAATAGGAAGACATTTACTATTTTAATAGGAGAGAGGCAGAAGTCTAGCTTAAGCTGTGAGATGATTGCATCTGAAGCTTTTTCAACATAACTCAAACTGTGGTCCCCAGAACATTTTAGTAGTGGTTCCTGACACCTTTCAAATATCCCCTCACACAGCTCTTTCCTGCAGTTTGTGCTTTTTCTATCATTACTAAGGGCTGGTTTTTAGATACAAGTCCAGTATTTAAAAAAATATATTGTAACCCTCCCTGGCTTCTAGGGAGATGACATCGGTGTGTTATGTATGGCTACTCCGCATGGGTTTCCTTAAAGCAGCAGTTCAAGCAATATCCTACATGTGTGTGGTTTTTTTGTTTTTTTATAAATCAGTTCTGTACTATGAGAAAATACTTGTACCATTTAAAAAATTGTAAAAAAAAATTTTAAAGACATTTTTTAATGTTTCTAATGTAGGAAGTATTTCCAAAGTGACAGCCCCTTCCCCCTCTGATAGGCTCTGGCTCTTGAGATCCGCCCTCTCTCTAGAAGTGCACCAATTGTATCATTGGAATCCTAGCTGGTCTCTGTAGTACAAGTGACCCCAATACCTTTGGTCTTTGTGGGAACTGCCACTTCCCTCCAGCCAGAGGACTGTTAATGCAGATCCATGTCTCTTCTGACATGTCACATGTCTCTCTCCTATTCCCCTACAGCATGGGTCATCAAACTCTTAGTCCAAAAGAGCCAAATATGAGTAGCACGGCGATTTAGAATTTTTCAAAGAGCCATAAATATATTTTTACAAATACGGTTGATTAACCGTCATCACATCAGGCTGTCCCCCCATCATTATTCCCCCCCATCACATCAGGCTGTCCCCCCATCATTATTCCCCCCATCACATCAGGCTGTCCCCCCATCATTATTCCCCCCCATCACATCAGGCTGTCCCCACATCATTATTCCCCCCCATCACATCAGGCTGTCACCCCATTATTATTCCCCCCCATCACATCAGGGTGTACCCCCATCATTATTCCCCCCCCATCACATCAGGCTGTCCCCCCATCATTATTCCCCCCCATCATATCAGGCTGTCCCCCCATCATTATTCCCCCCCATCGCATCAGGCTGTCCCCCCATCATTATTCCCCCCCATCACATCAGGCTGTACCCCCATCATTATTCCCCCCATCACATCAGGCTGTCCCCCCATCATTATTCCCCCCCATCACATCAGGCTGTCCCCACATCATTATTCCCCCCCATCACATCAGGCTGTCACCCCATCATTATTCCCCCCCATCACATCAGGGTGTACCCCCATCATTATTCCCCCCCCATCACATCAGGCTGTCCCCCCATCATTATTCCCCCCCATCATATCAGGCTGTCCCCCCATCATTATTCCCCCCCATCGCATCAGGCTGTCCCCCCATCATTATTCCCCCCCATCACATCAGGCTGTACCCCCATCATTATTCCCCCCCCCATCACATCAGGCTGTCCCCCCATCATTATTCCCCCCCATCACATCAGGCTGCCCCCCCATCATTATTCCCCCCATCACATCAGGCTGCCCCCCCATCATTATTCCCCCCCATCACATCAGGCTGTCCCCCCATCACATCAGGCTGTCCCCCCATCATTATTCCCCCCATCACATCAGGCTGTCCCCCCATCATTATCCCCCCTCATCACATTAGGCTGCCCCCCCCCCCCCACATCATTATTCCCCCTCATCACATCAGGCTGTCCCCCCATCATTATTCCCCCCCATCACATCAGGCTGTCCCCCCATCATTATTCCCCCCCATCACATCAGGCTGTCCCCCCATCATTATTCCCCCCCATCACATCAGGCTGTCCCCCCATCATTATTACCCCCCCATCACATCAGGCTGTCCCCCCATCATTATTCCCCCCCATCACATCAGGCTGCCCCCCCATCATTATTCCCCATCACATCAGGCTGCCCCCCCCCCGATCATTATTCCCCCTCATCACATCAGGCTGCCCCCGCCCCCCCGGGCCGCCAACAGAAATCATGGGGCCCGGGACAAATGAAAGGAGCAGCCCCCCCCCTGAACCCATAGCGTACCCACCCCCCGAACCCATAGCGCACCTACCACGAAAAAATATCTTTTAGCGCGCAACTTTTACTGTTTTCTTATTGTGATACAGAAAAAAACATTACAATGCAACCTATTTATTTTTATATTTTCAACAAAAGAAATGTGACTGCCTGCCTGGGTGGCTGAGTGGGTTGGGTGGATGACAGTAGAATGACAGTTGGGTGAATGACGGTGGGTGGGTGAATGATGGTTGTTTGACAGTGGGTGGGTGAATGACAGTGACAGGGTGGGAGACAGTGACTGGGTGGGTGGGAGACAGTGACTGGGTGGGAGACAGTGACTGGGTGGGAAACAGTGACTGGGTGGGAAACAGTGACTGGGTGGGAGACAGTGACTGGGTGGGAGACAGTGACTGGGTGGGAGACAGTGACTGGGTGGGAGACAGTGACTTGGGAGACAGTGACTGGGTGGGTGGGTGGTCGACAGTGACTGGGTGGGTGGAAGACAGTGACTTTGGGAGACAGTGACTGGGTGGGAGACAGTGACTTGGGAGACAGTGACTGGGTGGGAGACAGTGACTGGGTGGGAGACAGTGACTTGGGAGACAGTGACCGGGTAAGTGGGTGGGAGACAGTGACTTGGGAGACAGTGACTTTGGGAGACAGGGACGGGGTGGGTGGTAGACAGTGACTGGGTGTACAGTGACTGGGTGGGTGGGTGGTAGACAGTGACTTAGACAGTGACTGGGTGGGTGTTAGACAGTGACTGGGTGGACTAGACAGTGACCTTGGGTGGGAGACAGTGACTGGGTTTGGGAGACAGTGACTTTGTTAGACAGTGACTGGGTGGGTGGGAGACAGTGACTGGGTTGGGATACAGTAAATGGGTGGGTGTTAGACAGTGACTTGGGCTTGGGAGACAGTGACTTTGACAGTGACTGGGTGGGAGACAGTGACTTGACAGTGACTGGGTGGGTGGGAGACAGTGACTGGGTGGGTGGGAGACAGTGACTTTGGGAGACAGTGAATGGATGGGTTAGACAGTGGGTGGGTGGGAGACAGTGACTGGGTGGGTGGGAGACAGTGACTGGGTGGGTGGGAGACAGTGACTGGGTGGGTGACAGTGACTGACAGTGACTTGGTGGGTGACAGTGACTGACAGTGACTGGGTGGGTGGGTGACTGACAGTGACTGACAGTGACTGGGTGACAGTGAGTGACAGTGACTGGGTGAGTGACAGTGACTGGGTGGGTGGGTGACAGTGAGTGACAGTGACTGGGTGGGTGACAGTGAGTGACAGTGACTGGGTGGGTGATAGTGAGTGACAGTGACTGGGTGGGTGGGTGACAGCGAGTGACAGTGACTGGGTGGGTGGGTGACAGTGAGTGACAGTGACTGGGTTGGTGGGTGACAGTGAGTGACAGTGAGTGACAGTGACTGGGTGGGTGGGAGACAGTGACTGGGTGGGTGGGAGACAGTGACTTGGGAGACAGTGACCGGGTAAGTGGGTGGGAGACAGTGACTTGGGAGACAGTGACTTTGGGAGACAGGGACTGGGTGGGTGGTAGACAGTGACTGGGTGTACAGTGACTGGGTGGGTGGGTGGTAGACAGTGACTTAGACAGTGACTGGGTGGGTGTTAGACAGTGACTGGGTGGACTAGACAGTGACCTTGGGTGGGAGACAGTGACTGGGTTTGGGAGACAGTGACTTTGTTAGACAGTGACTGGGTGGGTGGGTGGGAGACAGTGACTGGGTTGGGATACAGTAAATGGGTGGGTGTTAGACAGTGACTTGGGCTTGGGAGACAGTGACTTTGACAGTGACTGGGTGGGAGACAGTGACTTGACAGTGACTGGGTGGGTGGGAGACTGACTGGGTGACAGTGACTAGGTGGGTGACAGTGACTGGGTGGGTGGGTGACTGGGTGGGTGACAGTGACTGGGTGGGTGACAGTGACTTACCTTGACCGGGTGGGTGCAGGTTGCCGCCGGACCCTTTCCCCTCCTGCCCCCGATATCCCTGCGGCAGCTGCCCGGGAGGGGAGGTGGGCTTGGGGGTGCGGGAGGTGGGCTCGGGGGGCACGGGATGGGGAAGCAGGCCGCAGGATTAGCTGGTACTTCCCCCTCCGTCCCACGTTGGGAGCGGGAGCGGGGGGGGAGGGGCCGCCGCAGGAAGAGCTTGTACTTCCCCCTCCGTCCCACGTTGGGGGACCTGCGCATGCGCATGCGCGCACCGGGACCGCTGGGGAATCGCTACCATTTTGCTCCCGCATAGCGCCTGCCCCTCAATTTCAAATACTGAGGGGAGAGCCGCATGGACGTGCCCAAAGGGCCGCAAGTGGCTCGCGAGCCGCGGTTTCACAACCCCTGCCCTCCAGCATTCTCCTCTCCTATCCCCCTCCAGCATTCTCCTCTCCTATCCCTCTCCAGCATTCTCCTATCCCCCCTCAAGCATGTCTCTATCCTATCCCCCCTCCAGCATGTCTCTATCCTATCCCCCTCCAGCATTCTCCTCTCCTATCCCCCCTCCAGCATTCTCCTCTCCTATCCCCCCTCCAGCATGTCTCTATCCTATCCCCCCTCCAGCATGTCTCTCTATCCCCCTCCAGCATTCTCCTCTCCTATCCCCCCTCCAGCATGTCTCTCTCCTATCCCCCTCCAGCATGTCTCTATCCTATCCCCCTCCAGCATTCTCCTCTCCTATCCCCCTCCAGCATTCTCCTCTCCTATCCCCCCTCCAGCATGTCTCTCTCCTATCCCCCTCCAGCATGTCTCTATCCTATCCCCCCTCCAGCATTCTCCTCTCCTATTCCCCCTACAGCATTCTCCTCTCCTATCCCCCCTCCAGCATGTTTCTCTCCTATCCCCCCTCCAGCATGTCTCTCTCCTATCCCCTTTCCAGCATGTCTCTATCCTATTCCCCTCCAGCATGTCTCTCCTATCCCTCCTCCAGCATGTCTCTCCTATCCCCCTTCCAGCATGTCTCTATCCTATCCCCCCTCCAGCATGCCTCTCCTATCTCCCCTCCAACATGTCTCTCTCCAATCCCCCTCCAGCATCTCTCTCCTATCCCCCCTCCAGCATGTCTCTCTCCTACCCCCCTCCAGCATGTCTCTCCTATAACCCCTCCAGCATCTCTCTTCTATCCCCCCTCCAGCATGTCTCTCTCCAACCCCCCTTCCAGCATGTCTCTATCCTATCCCCCTCCAGCATTTCTCTCTCCTATCCCCCTCCAGCATTTCTCTCTCCTATCCCCCTCCAGCATTCTCCTCTCCCCCCTCCAGCATGTCTCTCTCCTATCCCCCTTCCAGCGTGTCTCTATCCTATCCCCCTCCAGCATTCTCCTCTCCTATCCCCCCTCCAGCATGTCTCTATCCTATCCCCCCTCCAGCATGTCTCTCTCCTAGCCCCCTCCAGCATTCTCCTCTCCTATCCCCCTCCAGCATTCTCCTCTCCTATCCCCCTCCAGCATTCTCCTCTCCTATCACCCCTCCAGCATGTCTCTCTCCTATCCCCCTTCCAGCATGTCTCTCTCCTACCCCCCTCCAGCATTCTCCTCTCCTATCCCTCCTCCAGCATTCTCCTCTCATATCCCCCCTCCAGCATGTCTCTATCCTATCCCCCTGCAGCATTCTCCTCTCCTATCCCCCCTCCAGCATTCTCCTCTCCTATCCCCCCTACAGCATTCTCCTCTCCTATCCCCCCTCCAGCATTCTCCTGTCCTGTCCCCCCTCCAGCATGTCTCTATCCTATCCCCCCTCCAGCATGTCTCTCTCCTATCCCCCTCCAGCATTCTCCTCTCCTATCCCCCCTCCAGCATTCTCCTCTCCTATCCCCCCTCCAGCATTCTCCTCTCTTATCCCCCCTCCAGCATTCTCCTCTCCTATCCCCCCTCCAGCATTCTCCTCTCCTATCCCCCTCCAGCATTCTCCTCTCCTATCCCCCCTCCAGCATTCTCCTCTCCTATCCCCCCTCCAGCATGTCTCTATCCTATCCCCCCTCCAGCATGTCTCTCTCCTATCCCCCTCCAGCATTCTCCTCTCCTATCCCCCCTCCAGCATTCTCCTCTCCTATCCCCCCTCCAGCATGTTTCTCTCCTATCCCCCCTCCAGCATGTCTCTCTCCTATCCCCCTTTCAGCATGTCTCTATCCTATCCCCCTCCAGCATGTCTCTCCTATCCCCCCTCCAGCATGTCTCTATCCTATCCCCCCTCCAGCATGCCTCTCCTATTTCCCCTCCAACATGTCTCTCTCCTATCCCCCTCCAGCATCTCTCTCCTATCCCCCCTCCAGCATGTCTCTCTCTTATCCCCCTCCAGCATGTCTCTCCTATCCCCCCTCCAGCATCTCTCTCCTATCCCCCCTCCAGCATGTCTCTCTCCTACCCCCCTTCCAGCATGTCTCTATCCTATCCCCCTCCAGCATGTCTCTCCTATCTCCCCATCAGCATGTCTCTATCCTATCCCCCTTCCAGCATGTCTCTCTCCTATCTCCTTCCAGCATTCTCCTCTCCTATACCCCCTCCAGCATGTCTCTCTCCTATCCCCCTTCCAGCATGTCTCTACCCTATCCCCCTCCAGCATGTCTCTCCTATCTCCCCATCAGCATGTCTCTATCCTATCCCCCTTCCAGCATGTCTCTCTCCTATCTCCTTCCAGCATTCTCCTCTCCTATACCCCCTCCAGCATGTCTCTCTCCTATCCCCCTTCCAGCATGTCTCTATCCTATCCCCCTCCAGCATGTCTCTCCTATCCCCCCTCCAGCATGTCTCTATGCTATCCTCCCTCCAGCATGCCTCTCTCCAATCTCCCTCCAGCATTCTCCTCTCCTATCCCCCATCCAACATGTCTCTCTCCTATCCCCCCTCCAGCATCTCTCTCCTATTCCCCCTCCAGCGTCTCTCCTATCCCCCCTCCAGCATGTCTCTATCCTATCCCCCTCCAGCATTTCTCTCCTATCCCCCCTCCAGCATGTCTCTATCCTATCCCCCTCCAGCATGTCTCTCTCTTATCTCCCTCCAGCATCTCTCTCCTATCCCCCCTCCAGCATGTCTCTCCTATCCCCCCTCCAGCATCTCTCTCCTATCCCCCCTCCAGCATCTCTCTCCTATCCCCTCCAGCATTTCTCTCCTATCCCCCCTCCAGCATCTCTCTCCTATCCCCCCTCCAGCATGTCTCTCTCCTATCCCCCTTCTAGCATGTCTCAATCCTATCCCCCTCGCGCATGTCTCTCCTACCCCCCTCCAGCATCTCTCTCCTATCCCCCTTCCAGCATGTCTCTATCCTATCCCCTCTACAGCATTCTCCTCTCCTATCCCCCCTCCAGTATGTTTCTCTCCTATCCCCCCTCCAGCATGTCTCTCTCCTATCTCCCCTCCAACATGTCTCTATCCTATCCCCTCTCCAGCATGCCTCTCTCCTATCTCCCCTCCAGCATGTCTCTCTCCTATCCCCCTCCAGCATGTCTCTCCTATCTCCACCTCCAGCATGTCTCTCCTATCCCCCCTCCAGCATGTCTCTCTCCTATCCCCCTTCCAGCATGTCTCTATCCTATCCCCCTCCAGCATGTCTATCCTATCCCCCCTCCAGCATGTCTCTATCCTATCCCCCCATCCAGCATGTCTCTCCTATCTCCCTCCAGCATTCTCCTCTCCTATCCCCCCTCCAGCATCTCTCTCCTATCCCCCTCCAGCATCTCTCTCCTATCCCCCCTCCAGCATCTCTCTCCTATCCCCCCTCCAGCATGTCTCCCTCCTATCCCCCTCCAGCATCTCTCTCCTATCCACCCTCCAGCATCTCTCTCCTATCCCCCCTCCAGCATGTCTCTCTCCTATCCCCCTCCAGCATTCTCCTCTCCTATCCCCCCTCCAGCATATCTTATATCTCTCATACCCTCTCCAGCATGACTCTCTCCTATCCTCCCCTCCAGCATGTCTCTCTCCTATCCCCTTCCAGCATATCTTATATCTCTCATATCCCCTCTCCAGCATGTCTCTCTCCTATCCTCCCCTCCAGCATGTCTCTCTCCTATCCCCCCTCTAGCATGTGTCTCTCCTATCTCCCCTCCAGGATATCTCTATCCTGTTCCTCCCAGCATGTCTCTCCCCTATCCCCCTCCAGCATGTCTCTCTCTCTTCTCTCTCCCCCTCCCAGCATGTCTTTCTCTCTCCTCCCCCTCTCAGCAAGTCTTTCTCTCTCCTCCCCCTCCCAGCAAGTCTTTCTCTCTCCTCCCCCTCCCAGCATGTCTTTTCCTACTTTCCTTCCCAGAAGTGGTTCTCGATTTCGTTTAACCCTTATCTGTTTCTTTTCTCCAATGTCTTTCTCTTCCTCCCTTGACTCTTATTTTACCCCTTCATGTAATTCTCTTTAACCTTCAAGTTTATCTTTCTCTCCTCTCCCCACAGCATGTTTTTCTCTCCTCTCCCAGCAGCATGTCACTCTCTCTCCTCTGCCCCACTCCAGCATGTCTTTCACTCTCTTCCCCATCTCTATCCTCTTCCCCCAGCATCCCTCTCTCATCTCCCACCCCCAGCATGTCTTTCTCTCTCCCTTCCCCCACCATGTATTTTTATCTCCCCTCTCACCAGCATTTCTTCTCTTCCCTCCCCCAGCGTGTCTTTTCCCCCTCCCCCACCCCAGCATGCCTTTCTCCCCATCTCACCCCCCAGCATGTCCTTCTCCCCAACGCCACCATGCCTTTCTCCCCCCCAACATATCTTCTCCTCTCCCCTAGCATGTCATCTACCCCTCTCACCCCCCAGCATGTCCTCCTCCCCAACCCTACCATGCCTTTCTCCCCCGCATATCTTTATCCCCTCCCCCACCCCCAAAATGCCTTCCCCCCCAGCATGTCTTTCTCCTGCCCCTCTCAGCCCCCCAGCATGTTTTCTCCTCCCCACTCCAGCATGTCTATTCCCCTCTCACCCCCAGCATGTCTTTCTCCCCTACCCCAAACCCCAGCATGTCTTTCATTCTCCCCCCATCCTGCCTAACTCCCCCAAGCTGGTATTTCGCTCCTCTCCCCCCATCATGTATCTCTCTCCCACCCCCCTCCCATGTCTTGTATCTCTCTTACCCCCTCCTCTTCATGTCTCCCTCCTCCCCCACAACCTGTCTTTCTCCTCTCACTCCCAAACTTGTCTCTTTCCCATCCTGGCTCTTTCTCCCTCTCCTCCCCCACACCCCCAACGCCTGTCTCTCTCCTCTTCCCCCAAGCCTGCCTCTCTCTCCTCTCCTCCCCATAGCCTGTCTCTCTTCTCTCCCCCCAAGCCTGCTTCTCTCTCTCCTCCCCACAGCCTGTCTCTCTCCTCTCCCCTTCCTCCAGCCTCTCGCCCCCCCCTCCAGCCTGTCTCTGTCCTCCCCCCAGCATGTCTTTCTCTTCTTACACTGTTCATCTCATTCATTCTGTTCTACTTCACACATTTATATTAGTTCCACTTTTCTTTCTCACACATGCCATTCCCTTTATTTAATCCCTGATGTGCCTCCTCCCCCGTCTTTTCCTTATTTTCCCCTCATTGTCATCCTCCCTAAATGTTCTTTTCCCAGCATCTTTTTCTCTTTTCCTTCCCCCTTTCCCCTCTCATGTCCCTCTCTCTTCTCCCCTCATGTCATTCTTCTCACACTCATGTCTCTGTTCTCCCTCTTATGTATTTCTCATTGTACTTTATTTTCTCTTTGTGTATCTATCTTCCTTTCTGTATATTTCCCTTTCATGTCTGTTTGCATGCCGTTCATTTAACCCTTCCCCCACCTTTTCATAGCCTGTCTCTCAGGCTGCAGCTTCTTCCCAGTGCCGCTGTCTCTGAGGCCCCGCCCCTTGCTATTGACCCCGCCCACTTACAGAGGCTCTGCAGAGGACGGGATTTCCCCTCTGTACGTCCTGCATCTCCGGGCCCCTCCCCCTGCTCTTGACCCCGCCCACTTACAGAGGCTCTGCAGAGGACGGGATTTCCCCTCTGTACGTCCTGCATCTCAGGGCCCCGCCCCCTGCTCTTGACCCCGCCCACTTACAGAGGCTCTGCAGAGGACGGGATTTCCCCTCTGTACGTCCTGCATCTCAGGGCCCCGCCCCCTGCTCTTGACGCCGCCCACTTACAGAGGTTCTGCAGAGGATGGGATTTCCCCTCTGTACGTCCTGCATCTCAGGGCCCCTCCCCCTGCTCTTGACCCCGCCCACTTACAGAGGCTCTGCAGAGGATGGAATTTCCCCTCTGTACGTCCTGCATCTCAGGGCCCCGCCCCCTGCTCTTGACCCCGCCCACTTACAGAGGCTCTGCAGAGGACGGGATTTCCCCTCTGTACGTCCTGCATCTCAGGGCCCCTCCCCCTGCTCTTGACCCCGCCCACTTACAGAGGCCCTGCAGAGGATGGAATTTCCCCTCTGTACGTCCTGCATCTCAGGGCCCCGCCCCCTGCTCTTGACCCCGCCCACTTACAGAGGCTCTGCAGAGGACGGGATTTCCCCTCTGTACGTCCTGCATCTCAGGGCCCGCCCCCTGCTCTTGACCCCGCCCACTTACAGAGGCTCTGCAGAGGACGGGATTTCCCCTCTGTACGTCCTGCATCTCAGGGCCCCGCCCCCTGCTCTTGACCCCGCCCACTTACAGAGGCTCTGCAGAGGACGGGATTTCCCCTCTGTACGTCCTGCATCTCAGGGCCCGCCCCCTGCTCTTGACCCCGCCCACTTACAGAGGCTCTGCAGAGGACGGGATTTCCCCTCTGTACGTCCTGCATCTCAGGGCCCGCTGCGGGGAATTCAAAATGCTAATATTATTGTTAACTTATTATGTAAACAAAATAAAATTTTACTTTTCAAAAAGGTAATTTAAAGAACTATGACATAACTGCAATTCTAAACACAAACATACAGCTCAACCCCGTTATAACGCGATCCTTACAACGCGAATCCGCTTATAAAGCGATGCAAGCGCTGCTCCCAATTTTCTTATTTATGAATACTTTACATCACGATTATTGGTATCTTAAATACTTTATTGTACAACGCATACAATTGTACATTATTTCTAACGCGATGCGCTTATAGCGCGATATGATTCTTTGGACCCCAAGCACAGCGTTATAAGGGGGTTGAGCTGTAGCAAGTTGGATACCTAATGAGATCCCTGTATGTGAAATTAAAGACACATATGTGTGTATTGAAGGGGGTGGTAATATAGTTGGGTGGGTATTGTATTCTATTGTGAGGGGTATTGTGTGTATTATGGGGGGTAATTAATTATTGTGGGGGAGTATTGTGTGTGTGTGTGTGTGTGTGTGAGAGAGAGAGCGAGAGAGGGGTGAGAAATAGAGAGTGGGGGAGGTGAGAGTGAGGGGAGAGGTGAGAGTGAGGGGGGAAGTGAGAGTGAGGAATAGTGAGTGAGGGGGGAAGTGAGAGAGAAGAATAGTGAGTGAGGGGAAAGTGAATGAGAAAGAGAGGGGGGAAGTGAGTGAGGAAGAGAGGGGGAAGAGTAAGAAACAGAGGGGGGAGAGGGGGACGAGAGCGAGGAGGTGTGAAAGGTTGGGGGGGAAGCTCGCAAGGCCACTGACAAGGAGAGGGGTGTCAGTGGAAACCCCAGTGTTTTAAATGCCTTGGTGAGTACCTGTAAAAATAAAAATCTACTTTCACCACTGCTTGTGACTATTAGGAAACTCATCATGTTGCCCCCTATACGTCTTTCAATTGAAAGCTGATAAGCAGGACAGGGTAGGAACTAATACATGCACGCTAATATTTTCAATGCCTCTCAGCATCACTTTGACTTCAAAATCAAGTTTTCCCCAGAAGATAGCTTCCCAAGCTTGAGGTCATTCCCTTAAACACCCAATGGAATTTGCCGCTGCTAATAACATTTGCTGTCTGTAAGAATTGTAAGAAAAAACTTAAATCTGCAAAAATAATTCATGCAACCCAGTTAAATGATGCAATATCTCTTCCACTAGTTTTCCAAAAGGGCCGGACTAGAACAAAATGAGCAGTAGGAGGGACACACATTTATTGTAATTATATTTTTGATGCATTAAAAGACTAAACAAAAATTCAATTTTGCAAGCACTTATAATATCTGTGCTACATAAATTATCATTACCGTAAGTTACAAGTGAGTTTTAGTGTGAATATCTGCATCTAACTACTTAAGCATCTAGTATGACATTAGCAGAGGCTGAGTCCAAGGAGCAGAAAACCGAGAAGGATCAGCAGTTTCATACTGTATGTACAAAACAATTTTTTTTTAATTAAATCAACACTGTTAAGATCTGTCAAAATGGCTTAAGGATCATGCACACACCCAAAGCATTTTCATAATGTAACATTGATAACATTTATAAAGCATTATCAACATACTCCCACTACAAAAAAAATGATCAGGCCAAAACAGAGTAATGCAATGCATGATGGGAATCTGGGAGCAAGACTGGTGCATTTCCATCTTGTTTAAATGTACCAGTGAGGTGAGCATTGCATTTTTACAGCACACACACACTAACTATCAATAGGAGTTAGGGTGGAATTACATGATGGGATGTAACAAATATGCATCCTTGTGCATAATTTTTCGACTTAAGTGAAGCTGGACAAGCAAAACGTGTAGAGTCTGTGGCAGCAGTGATTCTTGGAGACAATCCTATTCCCCTTTCCTTGCTCTGCTGATACCAGAAGAGGTGGAGATCTATCACGGGGGACATCAGAACGGAAGGCGATGAGAGCACTCACACACTGCACCACCAGCACTGCTACTTTTACTTATACGCACATTTGTAATGGTTTTATTGTAAGTGTACATTTGTTGTCCTTTACTTTTATAGATAAATATGTTTTACTGTCTGCACTATGTGTATTTCTCTTTTCTATTGAGACATACTGCAACATACCTCTCATAAGATATCTTGGAGAGATCCCCAGAAGAGACACCTTTCCTATGAGCTGATCCCTAAATCCCATGCACCACTTCATGTGATTTGCCAGTTTTGGAAATGCCTTTTTATTATTAAAGAAATGTGAGTGCACCGGTCTCAGACTCCTTTTATACCATTACCAACCAAGCAAAAAAATATTGCACTATATTATGTTTTCTAATTCTCGATAATGAAATCTGCGCTCCCCAACGTCTGAAAATCCATAGTAACTAAAATTCTGCACCAGAAGTAAGACTCACATTTGACACAACAGTAAGACATATATGGTGCGGTGCGTCAAAGCACACTTTTCTTTGCATATTATGCCTGACACAATGTTTTATACTGGCAGAATCGAAAAAACTAAACTTGACAACTATATTAGTAAACCCCTAAAATAATAGTAGTCATGTATATGTCATGAATACTGATTGGTCAGATACTGTCATAACATTGCAACAGTAGGATAAGAAGACATAACAGTGAACTTTAGGCAGCTATTTGCCCAGCTCCAAATAACAGAGCCTTGACAAGACAAGTTTAGCCCCTCTTATTTGCCTCAGACCAACACCTGATGCTGAGGTGGGGGCCCGAGTCCTCCTCTGTGTGATAGACCAGCGGTGCGCAATCTGTGGGGCGCGACCCCCAGGGGGGGCGCGAGACTGCCGACGGGGGGCGCGGGGTTTACAGAGGCCCCCGCGCGCTTCCCGAAGGCACTTAAATTAAGTGCCGGGGGAGCTGCAGGGCCTCTGTAAACCATACTTACCTGTGGCTCCGGCGGCTTCTTCCCGGCGTCGCCATGGCAACGCGGCGTCAAAATGACGCTGCGAGGTCATGTGACGTCACGTTGCTATGGCAACGTGACGTCATTACGCCGGTGCGAGGGTAAGTTGGGGTTGGGGGGGGGGCGCGGGAGTGAGGGGACAGCCGGCAGGGGGGCGCAGGGAAAAAAGTTTGCGCCCCCCTGTGATAGACCACGCGTAGCTTTAGGTCAGACTAAGGAGACAAACTACAGTAGTGTTTATGGTACAACGGTATTTATAAAGAAAAGTAGCAATGGACACTATGGTACCTTATGATCCTTAACAGAAGGATCACTCTATACATTCACATAACAATGGTAGCATAACACTACTCAATAAACGCTGCGCCGGTGTATGTATGTATGTCTTTATTTATATAGCGCCATTAATGTACATAGCGCTTCACAGCAGTAATACACGTGACAATCATATAAATAACAAATAGCACAAATAACAGATCATGGGAATAAGAGCTTCAGACATAAAAGTAACTTTGTTAGAGTCCCTGCTCTGAAAAGCTTACAATCGAATTGGTGGGGAGAACGTACAAAGACAGTAGGAGGGTTAGTGTATGTCAGTGTCTGTTGCTGTGGACACCCCATCCTGGGTATCAAGGCCCATGTGTTTGTGCCGGAACAATGTTGGAGCTCTTACTAACTGTGGGCAGGCCTGTTCTTCGCAAAGCTTTCAGTACCCTTGTCTGTAATGAAGATCCCCTCCAGTATTACTTAAAACCTTGGAACCCGGTTGGTTGCCGCCTGTCCAATCAACTGTCTCAGTTCTCTCTCCCATTGCTCAGGGGCTGCTAACACTTGAGTCTCTGTAGTCCACTTTGCTTACAAACGCTCCGCTGGGCCTCCTTGCAGGATTGACTGACCCTGAGTCCCACCCAGTTCGTCCGAGAGATCATTCAGGCTCTCCCCCGGACTAACTTCACGTGTGCTCCCAACCCCTCTTATAGGCTCCTCTTTCCTTTGTCCCGCCTCTTTCACAGCATTTACTACTGGCTACTTCTCTGTCCATCAAGAGTCATATCCCCCTATCTCGGAAGTGGCTCCCTGCTGCAGCTCAGCAAGCTGGGAGTTGTAGTTTCCTATTGCAACCAGGGAGCAGTGTGTGTGTAAGCTGCCTGCACTTGCAAGGAATTGCACATTCAAATAGTTACATACTGTACAGAGGTTTACTCGAGCTGTGGACAGGCAGTGGTTTTTCAAACACTTAGAAAAGGGAGAAAAAAAAAAAGAAAATGATTGAAAGCTTTTCCTAACATAAATTAGATAACAAAAAAAATGCTTTACCTTTATTCGTGTTAGGAATCTGTATCTTTTAACCAACAATAGAAGAGTAGAGCAAAGGTGCACTGCTACTGGAAAAAATCCTGAAGAGGCAAATATCACGGGCAAACTCTTTTAACCAAGAAAAGTGTAGCAACCAGAAACGTTACACTGACGGTTGTGGAATGTTGTCTTAGACTATCTTTTACACCAGGACTGGCCAACGCCTGTCCTCAAGGGTCACTAACAGGTCAGTGACTGAGCCACTGATTGAGCTGAAGCGGGGTTATCCTGGACCTTGAGGACTGGAGTTTTACACAATAGGGGGCCTCACCCAGGAAGCTGCGATAACAGCTTAGCAAATTGTATCTCAATTTAGGCGAGTGGTCTTACAGCCGGTTAAAACAGCAGGCGTGAGTGAGGTCTTACGTTTTCTCTTTGACAAGATTTTAGTTTTCATTACACTAAAAAATAAATAAAGTGAGTTAAAAAAAAAACTGCCAACTTTCAGACAGACCCATAAATGAATGAAACTAGGGATTTAACATATGTTAAGAGTTAATGTGAACTTTCCTTCCATTATTATGAGCCCATTTTTACAGCACTATTGACAGGGTCTCAGAATTCTGCCAAAATCTACATTCTTAACCTTGTTAACTACTGAGCAATGAGGGAGAGCAGCTTGGTAAGTTTTAATCAGCTATACAGAAATGCATGTTTCTCATCACCTCGCAGAACATCTAAGGAACCAGGTGCCTGTATGTTCCAAATGCTCCAAAATACAAAATGCTTACCAGAGACAGGGCAACACTGCACACAGTGATAACAAGTGATGTACTGTAAACGTATTACCAAATATTTGGGGTCAATCAGAACCGAACACTAGTGATCATAATATTGTAAAATTCTATTTGATTGTGCAAAAAAGATATTTAGGGACAACGAAGAATCCCAG
This sequence comes from Ascaphus truei, assembly GCF_040206685.1. Taxonomy (NCBI): domain Eukaryota; kingdom Metazoa; phylum Chordata; class Amphibia; order Anura; family Ascaphidae; genus Ascaphus; species Ascaphus truei. Next base: position 403,385,112 of record NC_134484.1, on the reverse strand, counting down.
TTTTAGAAAGGCGGAATTTAATTAGCAGAAATTTAGAGCGAATAAACTGGGATGCATAACTTTGAGGGGAAAAAATAGCTAAATACAGAATTTATCTATGATCTGTACATACCATAGGGGCATATAATTTGATAGGTATGAAAGAAGCAGACATAAGCTAGTGAAGCATAAATAATATGTGGCTAATACTCAAGGACATTAAGGGCAGGAGAGATAGTCCTAATGGAGTACAGGGTTCATTCATTTATACTCCTCCCTACTCTTCCTGGCCCACGTGATGCAAGGGATTTAAACATCCATGTAGTACCTGCGGCACGTTCTCGGGTAAGTATCTAAGGAAGCAGGATGTCCCGTAGCTAAAATTAACGGGGTTCAGATCTGTTTCCTATACATGTAAAAAAAAAAGTGGGGGGAGGGGGTGTTGGTAGGGACGGGCCCAGAGGGAACTGCTGCTTTAAATTAGCAGTCAACACTGCTTGTTTTTCTCTTATGAAACTTGAAGCGACCCGATCCAAGTTTTCCCAAGTTCTGTGAATTCTCCTTATTGGGGGTATAACCACTGGGCAAGAACACTTAGTGCTGCTACCCCCGCGTACTAAATAATGTCTGACATTAAATGGAGCTCATTTTAATGTAAGACTCTGGGACCCGTCTCCTTCCCACGATTCTTCCTGCGCTGGACCACTTCTACCAGCACCCGCAAGATGCCTTCCAGACACCTAGTAAATACAACAGTAGCTTGAAGGTGTCTTGTGGCGCTGGGAGGTGTGCATTCTGAGCCACTGCTAAAAGATCTCCCCGTTATGTCGAATTGCAACAGCTACTAATATGCATATGTTCCAAGTTTAAAAAAAAAAAAAAAGAGACTGGGTGACTGACATGGCACAAAAGGGGATGTACAGTAGATGAGGGAGCAGATGATAAGAACTCAAATGTGCAGCAGATACACTCAGCTGATAAAAGGGATGGAAGGTGTAACTGTGTAACCTACTTAAGCACTCCTCAAATTACAAATGTTCAATTTAGGAATATGGTGGCCAGCAGTGACTATTTGCCCCAAAGGCTACAAAGTATATGAGAATGTAACAGCCTTTGGTATAAAACGATGCATTTTTAAATGACTTTATGCATGGGTTTATACACGGTGATGGACATGAACATTAAAAATGTACCTCCTAAAATGGAAGGATGTCAGTGAACTTGCAAAACAGGTTAAAACACAGAAAGGTGTTTGTTCTACTAAGTGATCTGATTGCTGTTTAATAAAGTCAGGTAAGAATTTGTTTATTCTTCCCTGTGATTAGTAGAAATTAAATGCAATGTTTTTACCCTGCTTGCCTTTCTCAAAACAATGTAAATAGCAGTATTTCACAGCATTACACAAATGGATAATCTCTGTTTAATAACCTTAATAACTGCATATACAGGCATACCCCGCATTAACGTACGCAATGGGAGCATGTATGTAAAGCGAAAATGTACTTAAAGTGAAGCACTACCTTTTTCCCACTTATTGATGCATGTACTGTACTGCAATCGTCATATCCGTGCATAACTGATGTAAATAACACATTTGTAACAGGCTCTATAGTCTCCCTGCTTGCGCACAGCTTTGGTACAGGTAGGTAGACGGTATTGCTGTTCAGGACGTGCTGACAGGCGCATGCGTGAGCTGTCGTTTGCCTATTAGGCGATATGTCCTTACTCGCGAGTGTACTTAAAGTGAGTGTCCTTAAACCGGGGTATACCTTTATACAGGCATACCCCGCATTAACGTACGCAATGGGAGCATGTATGTAAAGTGAAACTGTACTTAAAGTGAAGCGCTACCTTTTCCCCACTTATTGATGCATGTACTGTACTGCAATCATCATATACGTGCATAACTGATATAAATAACGCATTTGTAACAGGCTCTATAGTCTCCCTGCTTGCACACAGCTTCGGTACAGGTAGGGAGCCGGTATTGCTGTTCAGGACTTGCTGACAGGCCTATTGGGCGATATGTCCTTACTCGCGAGTGTACTTAAAGTGAGTGTCCTTAAACCGGGGTATGCCTGTACAGCGATTGCTAAAGAAAAGTAAACACAATTGGAAGATTTTTTTCAATTAAACGGATGTTGCAATATAAGAAAATTGTTAAATAAACAAAATAGCAATCAACACAAAACACTGCATTTTTATGTATTATACCACAATGCAAACATGTAAACAATATTAAAAACTTGCTAAAAAAATAAAAACACTTGCTCTAATATCCAAGATCTAAAGACAATTTATCTCATGATATACACTGTTGACAGTTAAATATGCTCTGTATACAAGATATCGGGGCAACTACACAGCTATGCCCAACAGACCTAGGAAATAAAAACCCATCTGTTTTTGACTTAAAACACATGTTGCCATTTAAATAGAAAATGTGTTGCAGGCCACCCCAATGCTAAAAGGGTTAATGAAAACCACTCTAGCTGTTCTTCTGGGCAATTAAAGCAATTGTCATTTGCGTGTTGATTGCATGGTCACAAATAAAGGCTAGAATGTAGACTTTTGTATAATCATGTTAAAGACTATAATTTGTAGGTTTCCTTCCCAAGGACAACTTTATAATGATATATAAATGATGTACTACAAATGTGGGTACCTCAGCACCCGAGGGGTTGGAAAGGCATAGCTATACGTTCTATGTTTCAGGGAGACACTATGGGATACATGCACAGTGGCGGTGACCAGTTTTGCACTCAATGTAAAAAGAGAACAGTTTTTCATTTTTGTTACATTAAAACAGCAGTCCGTGCTGGTCGCCTTTAATTAGATTGACTTTAAACGATCTTGTCTTGCTCTTTCTAATGTTTTTAAAAAAAAAAATAATCCTCCGTTTAAGAGATGTAAGCAAAGGAAATATGAAGTGCCCGACATGGTAAAATTGTGCTCTCCCCACAGCCTAGTGCAATCCATAGCAGGGGTAGCTAACTCCAGTCCTCAAGGGCTACCAACAGGTCAGGTTTTCAGGATATATACCTGCTTCAGCACAGGTTGGTCAAAGAGTGGCTCAGTTGAAGGCTGCACCACCTGTGCTTAAGCATGGATATGCTGAAAACCTGACCTAATGGTAGCCCTTGAGGACTGCAGTTTTCTATCCCTAGTCTATCCTGATTTGTAATACTAAAAAAGAGCAACACATGCTGAGGAGGCAAAATATTAACATTATACGTGTTAAACTCATAAAGGCTCCTGGGGGAAATCCCATTTTAACCCTACGGTGTACGTCACGAAAAGTGCCACAACAGGGGCCTTTATGACGTACAACGTGCCCTTTGCTCGTCTTGTCGGGGCTGCACACAATCAGCTTGCCGCCCCCTACCCATCGCATCCTGCCTGGAGTCTGGAACGGAGAACTGATGCGCACCGTCTAGCACTGAAACGGTTATTGAACTTCTTAGGTCAGCTCAGACTAGATAGCTGGAATCACGTATGCAGAGCGGAGTAAAACACGCTCACATTGGGAAGTACGACACCCTTTGCTGAGTAATTGCTTCTGTTGCTTCATTTCATATCCCGTAAAGATTTAATTGGAAAGCAACTGACGCAAAGAATCTCAGCATTATCACAATAAGGGAAAACATATTTTAAAAGATGTGGTTTAAGTCTAATTTTAACATAAAAAGAGTAACCCGTCAGAAACTACAGTGCGGGTCGTCACAAGGATGTTTTTTTTATTTTTAAGTATACCTTCAGTGAGATCAGGGTTGGCCAACTCCAGTCCTCAAGGCAACCAACAGGTCAGGTTTTCAGGATATCCCTGCTTCACCACAGGTGGCTCAATCAGTCGAAGACTGGGCCACTGATTGAGCCACCCGTGCTGAAGCAGGGATATCCTGAAAGCCTGACCTGTTGGTGGCCCTTGAGGACTGGAGTTGCCCACCCCTGAGTTAGATCAATCCTACATGATAGTTCTAAAATGAAGCTTGCAGTCACTCAAATTCCCACAATCTTACCAAGTAATGAACATGTTTCCACACACAGCATAAAATATTGGTCAACTTTTAAATACCTATTGTGTTTTTTTTTTTTTTATGGTAATGTTTAACACAGATTATGAACGTTGAGAATTCGGAGACTCAGTGACTGGAGCACATGCATATATAGCCCCATTTACGGTGCCCCGGAGCACAGGCAAAGCGATGCGTTTCCTGGGACAGTAAAAGCCGAGCCTGCCTGCGGAGCGTCCGTTCTTCCGAATGGAACCCCTCACAGAGAGATGTTTTCCTATGGCAGCAAAGACTCTCCCGGTTCCCCACCCCCCACCCCCCACCACCACTACCCCCCCCCCCCCCGGCAGCGGGAACATTGTCTGGCTACATCTGCAGTTTTAATGTAAACATAGGTGCATAGCTGGCTTCAGGTGGGCACATTAAACTGCAGAATGGGAACATTTGGGATGAGATTTTAACTACTCTTTTCTCAGTAAAAGTGGAGACCGGCTGTAAGCTCAAGAAAAAACTGTGAGGGTATATACACCAATTCCAAAATATGAAATGAAAAACGGGGCACATATTGGGTTATATTGGTACTGTATATGAGGTAATGGAGGAGTAGAGACCGGGTGCAGATCTGCATGTACCTGACTAGTAAGCCGATAATAGGAGATGTGTCCTCCACGGTGGGTCAGCTGCAGCTGCAAGGAACAGCCCGTATCTTTGTGTGTCTGTCCGGTGTGGAGTAATACAACTACTCACGATCAATCACCGCTCCCCACTCCTCGTAGCAATGCGGTGCACCTAGGAGAGGTGATCCGTGTCCCCCTGTGGCGTCTCTCCGATCAGAAGGAATGAAGTAGGAACAGATGATCAGAAGCACAGCCACCTCAAAGATGCACAACTCACCAGCAATAAAGTATGGTTAAAAACACTTTATTGGGCTACATAAAAAGATACAACATCCACGAACAAAAAGGATCCTCCTCCCACGCGTTTCACGCCCCCTCTGGCGCTTTCTCAATGTGTGTGGTGAAGGAGGAGAGCAGATACTCTCCCCTATAATTATAACAGAGACAAAACATCTGATGACAATTAATACATAAAAGAAGAACACTAGGACGCAATGGTTAGTGAAGATTGTTGAAATCTGTGGAACAGGTGAATAAAGTAATAATATATCTGGCTGAAAAGGAGATATAATATTATATATTGTATAGAAATATTAATATATCCACTTTCAGAATAGTAAGTGATCACTTGATCACAAAATAAGTACTATCCGCAATATATAATGGTGGTCACAGCCAGATGCAATAAATACACCTACATTTTCACACAATTTCATTTCATAGAAAAGTAAATAACACCAACAGATTTTATGTGACGTATTTAGATACTATAAAGATTATTAGACATATGGCCCATGATAACCATCCGGAAAAAATAACTTAAATATCTAAAATATTAGTGTACCGAGGTGCCAACGACCCCAGATAATAATCAATATATGAAAAATCTGAAAAAGAACCATCTGCATATATGGACAAGGATATTCATTGTCAGTAATAAATACAGACATGATAATGAATCTCTCAGTTAATACATATAAACATATATATATCTATATATATATATATACAAACGGAACTAATATATGCAATAGGATATACTTAGCATAGTAAATACCCAAAAGGCTTCTCTTCTATATAGAGAATTGGATTTATCTTCCCCTCGCATGTGAGGTTTGATGTGTTCAATGGCCAAACATCTAAAATTGATTAAACTGCCCTGTTGACACTGACTAAAGTGTTTAGACACAGGATGTGTAAGGTCTCTTTTTGTAATAGATCTCATGTGTTCTTATTTTAAATGCCCTGGTTGTTAATCCAATGTATCTTTTGTTGCAACCACAGGAAAGCATATACATGACATGGTCTGTGTTACATGTAATAAAAGATAATATAGTGTACTTTTTCGTCTCTTCCTTTTTTGTAAAATATTTCGTTTTTTGAACATGTTTACAAACCTTACATTTGCCACAAGGAAAGCAGCCAAGCAAATCAGGGAATAAATCTCTTTTATTTAGATCTTTGATACTTTTTGGTACACATGGTGAGACAATGTTTCTTAATGTGTGTGATTTTTTAAAGCACAAATTTAGGATCAAATGCAACCATATCCTTTAACAATGGATCGGTGGTAAGGATGTTCCAGTATGCGAGGGGGAGATAAGTCCCATTCTCTATATAGAAGAGAAGCCTTTTGGATATTTACTATGGACACGCTTATGCCCAAAGGCTTAAATACCGAATGGGATCTAAGGTATTTCTTGTAAAAGCATTACATTTGATCCCATAGTCTTTCTATTTCTATTTGATCCATTTAACTAGTTGTATACTTTGTTGCACCTTGATATATATGCACAATACAAACGTGCCTCCTTAGGATTGGTTACTATTATGTCCAACAAACCTTTGTAAATTATATTTTCTATTCTATGTATATCCTATTGCATATATTAGTTCCGTTGCGTTTTTTGTATGAATATATATATATATATAAAAACAACAAGACAAACTGGCTGCAACAGACTACGCAAATAATGAGTACTTAAATTAGTAATATAATAACCACTAACGGTGCTAGGGACTAGAAGTAATATAACAATGAAAAGAAAAGCGTCCCAACTCAGCACTCAAGTATACTCAGAACAAATATCAAAGAAAATTATGATTTATTTAACAGCACAAATAATCAAACATAAAATACAAAAATTATTAAAACAAACCCTGACATCCTCCTGTGAAAGAATATTTATCTGATACATAATTTTCTATGATATTTATTCGGAGTATACTTGAGTGCTGAGTTGGGACGCTTTTCTTTTTCTTTTCATTGTTATTTTTATATATATATATATATATCAACTGAGAGATTCATTATCATGTCTGTATTTATTACTGACAATGAATATCCTTGTCCATATATGCAGATGGTTCTTTTTCAGATTTTTCATATATTGATTATTATCTGGGGTCGTTGGCACCTCGGTACACTAATATTTTAGATAGGTTATTTTTTCCGGATGGTTATAATGGGCCATATGTCTAATAATCTTTATAGTTCTAAATACGTCACATAAAATCTGTTGGTGTTATTTACTTTTCTATGAAATTGTGCGAAAATGTAGGTGTATTTATTGAATCTGGCTGTGACCACCATTATATATTGCGGATAGTACTTATTTTGTGATCAAGTGATCACTTACTATTCTGAAAGTGGATATATTAATATTTCTATACAATATATACTATTATATCTACTTTTCAGCCAAATATATTTTGACTTTATTCACCTGTTCCACAGATTTCAACAATCTTCACTAACCATTGCGTCCTAGTGTTCTTCTTTTATGTATTAATTGTCATCAGATATTTTGTCTCTGTTATAATTACAAAGGAGAGGCTTAAATAGTACCTGCTCTCCTCCTTCACCACACGCCTTGAGAAAGCGCCAGAGAGGGCGTGAAACGCGTGGGAGGATCCATTTTGTTTGAGTATGTTGTATCTTTTTATGTAGATACTTTATTGCTGGTGAGTTCTGCATCTTTAAGGGGCGGCTGTATTACTGATCATCTGTTCCTACTCTTTTCTCAACATGGATTTATGAGTTCACAGTAAGTAAACTGTTTATGTGTGAAACAGTTAAGTTAGAGGTTTGGAAACTGAGGTCTGACTGTATTATTTAAAATATCTATACTCTCTGAACAGAAGCCAGGGTAGTAACAGTTGGAACGTCCAACTGTCTACATTTCATGTTGTAATAAGATTTTGTACACTTTATTTCCAGTGTGATTTTATATATATGTGTATGTATATATATGTATATATATATATATATACATGAGAGAAAACATTTTTTTATTTTGGAGTGCACCAGGCATATATATATATATATATATATATATATATATATATATATATATATATATATATATATATATATTTATTTAAGTTATGGTGGGTAAAAAAAGTGGCTATGCAAAAATGAAGCAATGAGTCTGGGTTTTACCATACTTAGTTAAGTTATGGTGGGTAAAAAAAATGACAAAAACCCTCCACAGCAAAGCATATAGCAAATGGAAATATTACTGTCTTAGATAGGTCTTAGATAGCCAGTATAACCAACCCCACACTGATGAGACCCATTAAGGTCGAAACGGCTGTCTGTGGGTGGGTTTACTGGCTATGCATTGTAACCCTGGCTGTGCTCAAAGCTGTGACCATGCAGCAAGCTTAAGCCTATAGGGAACCATGTTAAAAATGGTTTTGAAGCAAAAGGTGGCACTTTGTGCTCATTTGCATGCAATTTCCCAGAATCCCTTGCTGCAGTGGAAGTGCTGTGTGCTGGGTGATAATGGTGAAAAGCGGGGTTGCAGACCTGTCTAAGACATGCAAATGAGCATACAGTAATATTTCTATTTGCTATATATATATATATATATATATACACACAAAAATGCAATGATATCTATATATATACACACACACACAGTATATATGGCATCTGGGGGATACAAACAATAATAATTTACCAACTTTTTTTTTTATCGTTTTCCCTTCATTTGTTGCATAACAACTGATTTTAAGTATGAAGATTAAAAACCGTGTAAGATCCCTGAAATATGTTTTGTACTAAGTTCATACAAGTTTGGAAATGTCATTAATGATCTCACTTATTTTACTTTGAGCTCTGGGACACAAACAGGATACTATAATACAAAAGTTAAGAGTCAAACGATTTTATTTCCTACTCTCTAAATCACTATCTTCCTGTATTGGCCATAAGACAAGAGTTATTTCGCTTGTCTGCACATGTCAAAGGCTGGATCATGATGAGTATTTGCATGCGTTAAATGGCAATATTTTGATGATGTAAAATATAAGGGCGAGACAAAATCCAAAGTGGGATGTACAGTAACAGCACAAAAATATGGTTTGTACAGCGAAAATTCCCATCTTTGTGTTAGCATCCAAACTATAAGGGATTTCTGTGTAACCTTGTCCCTGCCTTCACGTCATTCTGAGAATGGTACACCAATCCGAGCACAATTACATCCACACACGCTGCTCTGGAAAAACATTGCCGTAAAAACAACCGTATGTAAACAACGCCAAAATGAAGGATCAGATCTGTGAAGCTGAATGGCTCCAGGACTCACATCAATGTAATAATATATGTATTTATTAGATAGCACTGGCAGTGTACACGCTACACGGAATGACTACAAACCCAGGACCTTGCTTTGCAGATCTTATGGTCTCATTGAATTCCAGGTGATTCCATGTGGACAAAGCCACAGATAAAGTGCAGAGGTACCGTAGGGAAAAACATCACTGGTGGGCTATAGCTAACATAGCTTGAAGAAACAACCAGGACACTTGTAGGATAAGGTTTCCATAGCAGCTGCCTATTACACTTGCAATGTAAACTATTGGCTTTAAATAACACTGGGCTAAAGACAAGTAGTCTTTTATTGAACTTACTAATTGCACTTACACTGCAATTAATTGTACACTAATTGCACTTACACTTCACTTCATTTAGAAACCTGCCAAATTATCATAATACTCTCACGATTTTTACTTTGAGATGATTCTTTTCTTTGTAAATTTTAAGTCCACTTTCCTTTTGCATCACTACATGCAGTACATGTTTTGTCTGTGGTTTGTTTATTTAGGTATGAGTTGTTTTTATTATTTTGTAAATTCCAGACATGTAAACTTAAGATATCATTGAAAAATTACAAAGATAAGAAAGTTAATCAACAAATTAAAGATCATACGTCTGGAATTTGTTCTCGTTATGCCCCTGCTTTCTCCTGCGCTCTGCTCATAACGGTTTCCTTTCCACCCCTTTCACATGTACTGCTCTCTCATCTTAAACCCTTTCCCCTCACTGTCCCTTCCTTACCTGTTGAACCTTCTCACACTCAGTATACCCCAAGTGCCTTCTCTCCCCACATTTAAGTCAAACCCAAAAGCACGCCTATTAAATGAAGCGTTTCAATAGCAAAAAAACAAGGAAGTGGAGGAGCAAAGTGCACAATGTCAATGAAGTGCTGGACACTGATCGATGCAATAAAAGTGGATTTATTAACACAAAACAAACATAAAGGTAAAGGCTCTCTAATGCGTTTCACGCCTCTCCTGGCACTTGGTCAACGAGGAGGAGAGGCGCGTAACGCATTAAGAGAACCATTACCCTTATGTTTGTTTTGTGCTAATAACTCCACTTTTATTGCATCAATCTGCATCCAGCCCTTCAATTTCTACGACCCAGCAGGAGCACGCCAACAGAACTTCCAGGGTCAGTTATCTTGGGAGTATTTAGATACACCCACTTTTTAGGCTGCAACTTGCTTATTACTTTGACAGAGAGCATTGGTTCGTGGGTGTTGCTCTAGGGCTGGCTTCTAGGGGAGCAGGGGCTTTTCACATTTCAGATCGTTCCCTTTTGTGACTATCATTTTTTATCCCCTTTAGCTCCGGTATATGCCTTATCTTTGAGTGACATCACATTTATCTGAGCCTTTGTTGTGTCATCCAAAAAGCAACATTATTGATCACATGCTCCGCATAGAAAATAGTTCCAAATGATAATTAAACCATATGAACAGTCAACAATGATATAGACATTGCCACTACCACAGAGGTTTTTGAGGCACTGATTTTGGATTTGTTTCCACCAAGTTTTCTCTTTGAAGCATTTAAATTGCCTGGACTTGAGGCAATTAAGACTATTCCACACCCAGTCGCTCCTACCAACCATTGTGGCCAATCACTGCCATCTACTGCAATTATTCCCTCACCTGCTGTCTTTGTAAGTCTCCCATCATATCACCTAGATTGTAAGCTCTCCAGGGCAGGGATTTCCTTTCCTATTGTCTGACTTTGTTTGTTGCATTTATTGTATTATAATTCCCTGTATTGTATTTTTTCTTTTGTAAAGTGCTGAGTACACCGTTAGCGCTATATAACGATATATACAGTAATAATACGTACATATATTGAAGCACACTAAATGCTATCTTTTGATTGGAATGTTAAATACATTTGTGAGACATATTTTGAATTTGTATAATACTTGCATGAAAATGCTTAATATCACTATGCGAATTTGCCTAAAAAACCAGTGAACAGATTGTAAACATAATGACGCTCTTGTGTATTGATTCTTGCACTGCTTGGATTTATCTTTGTAAGGACTCTGTAACCTATATCAACTGTCGATCTATATATATGTAAAGGCTAAGGATGTCTGCAGTAATCTATATACGCAAAACAAATACTGGTCCCAAGCGGTCACCCATTCAAGTACTAACCACGCCCGGTGTTGCTTAACTCTTTGGTGATCAGACAAGAACCGGTGTGTTCAACATGGTATGGCCGTTGCCAACAAAAGTATTAATATTTTGTAATATAAAGCAAAGCGTTAGATAAGGGTTATCAATAAACTGACAAGTTGGGTACATAGTTACAATACTTTTATTATATTATCATCAAACTGATCGCTACAGCAAAGCGTGGATACTATTGTGAGTGATGATCCTGCATATCAACTTGCATTCCCAGAAGAATTGCCTCCTTATTAACTGAAACTTAAAGTACGTAGGAGGTGTTACCATTCCCCTTAGAAACCTAATGCGATTGAGAGGACTATGTAATGGTACAAGCCTTACTGTTACTCGAATACAAACACATAATCGCAGCAAAAGTGACTGGTGCGGCAAACTTAAGACACGGTACTTATTCCAGGAATCCCACTCATTCCATCAGACACAAATCTACCATTCAGTCTCAAACGAAAACAATTTCCCATACGATTGGCTTTTCAATGACAATCAATAAGTCACAAGGCCAAACGTTTGATAAAATATGCCTTTACCTACCTAAGTCAGTTTTATGTCATGGACAATTATATATTCCTTTATCAAGAGTCAGCTCATTTGATTCACTGAGTGTAGTGTCGGAAAAGAACCCAGAAATTGACAATTGTGTCTTTAGAGAAATCATTGATTAAAAAATAAAAGTAAAAAAATAAATAAATGCGTGAGTGTTTCGTTAATAACCTTCAAGATCTGCTAGATCGGCGTATGTAACGCAGAGTACAGCTAGTATTTTATATGTCTATTGTCTATTGTAATGTGTTGCTTTCCCTTAAGGCAGTGTACGGGTTAATAAAATATTCAGAGACCACAATAGTAGCCAATCTCTCTAACCTCACCTTTGATCTTTGTAATATATGAATCCATCCTTAAAGCCAAAGGGGTTGAAGCTTCTTTGAAAGTAAAGTTTTTCTTTTTAGTTAGACTCTGATGATGCACCTGAACTGTACACACCGCAGTCTCCCAGGACCTCACGGCACAGAGAAGAGAGGGCACTTCTCCAGAGGAATTTGGGTATGTCCTGCTAATCAAACAAATTGTAGTATGCTCCTGGTTACAGTGACTCCAAATTAACATTGAAAACTATGTAAAGGATATGTTCGCTTAATAAAAATAACAGTACCGAAATCAGAATTTGTATGACACATTTAATAAAGAGATGCGAGATTCAGATAAAAAGCTGTCATTCATTTTATAAAGATAAGATTGTTGACCAAAAACTTCCTGAACCATGAAGAAAGCTTTCTAATTAGAGTATAATGAACATTGGGATAGTTTTTAAAAAAAATATTATAAATGTTTATTTTTCTCATGTTGATTTTATTCCAAAGAGTTTAGGTGTAATATTTTTTCCCAAAGCAAACACCTGTACTTGAAAACGTTCAAAAAGGGCCCACGCAAGATGTACAGTTACAAAAAGGTATCGCACAACCCCTGGTGTACCACAAAACACAATGGCAATGCAACAACAGACGCTCTTAAAAATGACAAACATTAATATCATTTCTTTTCTTGTAACTGTTTTATGTGATGTGTATCTCACTTTATCATCACATCTATATATTGCTCTGTATACAGTATGTATAGCAGGAGTGGCCAACTCTACACTTCAAGGGCCACCATCAGGTCAGGTTTTCAGGATATCCCTGCTTCAGCACAGCTGGCTCAATTAGTGGCCCAGTCTTTGACTGAGCCACTAATTGAGCCAGCTGTGCTGAAGCAGGGATATCCTGAAAACCTGACCTGATGATGGCCCTTGAGATGTGGAGTTGGCCACCCACGATGTATAGTATAGGGCAATTATATGCCAGAAAGGGTATTGCAATGAGCAGATTAAAAAGCTTCATGTAATGTGGTGTTCACACGCTGCATTAAAGCATCTCCCCTCTCCAAACCAAGTGTGGGAACTAAGAACTAAAAGCAATGACACTTAAGAGAAGCCTTTTGGGTAAAGGTTCAATCCACTTATGATTTTGTTTGTACACATTTTGGTAAAGGATTATTTTGGATGGCCACAATTCGTGCTGGTGAAAATAAATAGTGGGGTCCCTGTAAATAAATAGGTGGGGTCTGTGCTGGCCTGTACTCTTTAATACACTGATTTTAAATAATCTATCCGAAAAGTTAAATAGCAACGTAGCAATACTTGTCGATGATACAAAGTTGTGTAAAACACTTATTTGAAATCAGAGAAGAGCCGCCAAAGGGTCTCTCCAGATGGGAAAGGAAGGGGCAGTTGAATAGTAAATAACGTTCAACATAAGTACATGTAAAGTAATGCACTGATAGCATCTGATTTATCTGTGACAATCCAAGGAAGGTATCTTGGAATTATTGTGGACAGCTCAGTAAAAATATCAGCTCAGTAAGTAGCAGCAGTAAAAAGGCCATATAACCTGTTTTAAATATTCAACAAAGTTTTTGTAAATATAACGTTTAATAATACCACTGTATAACAATAAGGTGAGTCTACATCTGGAATAAGGTGTACAGTTCTGATCACCGCGGTCAAAAAACAACATAGTGGGAGAACGTGCAGGTAAAGAAAACCAGAACGATTGATTATATAAGGCCATATTTACTAACTGGTGCTATTCCTTATGGCACTGGAAGAGACCTTATAACCTATAATAATAGTGTTTGTTCTTGTATAGCGCTGCTAGTTTACGTAGCGCTTTACAGATACATGTTTGCAGACACAGTCCCTGCCCCGTAGAGCTTACAATCTATGTTTGTTTACCTATTAAACCTATTAACCTATTACAGTGAATAGGCTGAAAGGTGTCTTCCAGCACCAGAAAGTGTCTTATGGAATAGCACTGCTTAGCAAATTGTCTTATGGAATAGCACTGCTTAGCAAATATGGCCCCCTGTCTCTTTTGCCAGGAAAAATATGACAGAGGGGAAATATCATATATTAAATGGTGTAGAGAGAATAAATAGGGAACTGATACACACTACCTCAGACCACTCAATGGCCACCTGCTAAAACTATCAGCTAGCATATAAACAGTCAGTACACAATCAGACTATGGAACTCATTACAGCTGGATGCTGTGACACCAAATAGCATTATGAGCTGGAAAATACGAACAGATCTATGAATTGATAGAAGGACCAGAAAAGCCAGATGGATACAAATGCAACTTAACTTCTGTCTTTTAAGCTTAAATACACTTCCTACTGCTGGAGGCAAGGGGTGGGTGATGCCCTGTACTGCTTCTAGCTCCTTTTACAGACAGGATGCTGGGCTTGATGGACACTTTGGTCAGACCGGGAATTGGCTGTTCTATGTTATCTTACAGTACTTTTTTGGGGGAGCAGATCCATGAATCAAGCAATAACAACAGATAGGAGGCAGTGTCCAGGGGCTTTTATGGGTCCTAAGAGACCATTCTAAGTAATCTCAAGTGCCCGCTGTTTCCCGAGGGAAAATAATCCATGTCTGTTGATAAATTCATTTTTTACAAATAGGCACATTTTTTAAATGTTATATTATAAATGGAAAGCTTTGTTGTTTACATAAAGGATACAACTCAGGGCGATCTGATTGGTGAAAACATGTTACATTGATAAATAAATAAAAACCTGAATATATGGGACTGCCACCTACAGTATATGGCATTGGGATCATGTTTGGGGCCCTGTGCCAGCTCCCTTTGACCTTAGGCAAGTCCCTTTATTTCACGAAGCCTCAGCTACACATAGAGAGTGTAAGTTCCTTGTGGCAGAGCTTCCTTTTGCCTGTACGACTCTATTGTGCACCTGGCAATAACATCTAACAAAAAAGAGCGTATGGACTGGAAAATTCCAAGCGGCATATGAAGAAAAGCCAGGTAGTACTAATGTGGACTATTGCAAATGGTGATTTAATAAAGCACGGTAGGTGTTTCAGTCCGGACCGTCGTCCATGCTTTATTAAATCACCATTTGCCAACGTCCATGTGACTGCTTTCTCTCTTTCCTTCAACATCATCTAACAATGCATGAAGGGCTATTTCCCAGGCTAGAACAGATTGGCAAACAAAATCTACAACAGCAGCAATTCACAGGAACTAAAATCAGCGGAGGACAGACGTTTGTACATGTTTTATTTTCCTCTTAATAGTTTTGTTGATAAGATCTGGTGTTATTTTTCGACCATAAACTCTACAAGTTCTGTCAGCATGATGTATGTTTCAAAGTTCCACTTGTGCCATTACTTTCAACCACACTTAAACATTACTGAGATGGCAGGCACCAAAATTGTAGATTGTAAGCTCACCTGGGCAGGGACTGTGTGTGTACAAATTCCCATGTGCTGCGTCCCGCGCGCTACACTGTCATTGTGACGCGCTTTGAGTCACATTGGGAGAAAAGCGCTATATGAAATAAAGTTAATATTTATTATTAACATTTATGTTAAATCACAGTTATGTTTAACCCTTTCTGTTGATGTCACATGATTTCCCCATTTTGTGTATCTTTTTATTCAAAGGTAATTTTTCGCTTATGTGAAGAAAATATGTAATACAAAACATAACATTTTTTGATTTTTTTTTAGCAAAAGATCAATACTGAAGGCATATTATATGCTGATACCTAATCCAATAACATAGGAAAAGGTTTACAAAATAAAGATTTACTCAACAAAATTAAAAATACGTTTCGATTAACTCAACAATAAAGAAAAAAAATGAAGACGGTAATCGCCAAAACAAGTTCCCCTCTTCCACCCACCATGCTGCCATTTATTCTCTAATATCTCTCTTAAAGGGGCAATCCAAGCAATATCCTACATGTGTTTTTTAAAATAAATCAGTTCTGTAGTATAAGATAATACTTGCTACATTTTTTTTATTCAACTCTTAATGCCATTTTTAATGAGCTGTAATATACTGAGCATCCTGTGATTTCTATAGCAGGCTTTAGCCCACCTCCCCAGCAGTGCAACATTTTTGCAACACTTTCCTGTTTGAGATAATTTGTTGCCAATATTCCCTGCAGTTTGAGCTGCAAATTGTAACAATAGATAATGTTACCTATAAGGATACATTGTAGCTGCTGAGTTACACTAACTGAAGGATTGATTGAAACAGAAAGGCAGCCGTTTAGTGAACCCTGGAATGCAGGATCTATGCTCATCGATTACAGGAGAACGAATCAATCGACAGCTTAGGTAATTAGTTTTCAATAAAAGGTAACCAAAGGCTGCATATATTAAAACCAAAAAAAGATTATTTTTTTTACGTGTCGCTTGGATTGCCTCTGTAATCTCTTTCACACTTTTAGGATCACCCATTCTGTACCCTCCAAAATCTTCATAAGAAATTCCCTTTGACGATTAGGAATTGAAAATGTTGCCAATTAAAAATAAAAAAAAATCTTTGAGTCCCCTTTTCTAGATCATTCAATGTTTCTCATTTCCAGTTTCCAATATGTCATGATTTGCGGAGTATTATCTATCTATTGTTTTAGGATTCGTTTATTTTTTTGCAAATGTTACAAATATAAAATATAACCTATTTAATAGTACTGTTTATTGCTTTTCCCATGAATCAACATTTCCAAATAATAAGGCTTTATAGCTTTTAACAATATCTAAATAAAATTTAAAAAAAATCTAAATTGGGCTGCTTTATCCCAAAATATAGCTATTTGCAGAGGCTAATGAAACAAGTCGGCTATGTCAAATTAACATTTTGGGCGGGGTCCCTTTTCCCGTTTCATTGCACAGGCTTTGTCATGGAGATATATAAGCTCTATTTATCATTTTTATATGTGTTTCTAGTAAAGAGGCTGGAAATAGTAGTCTTAGATTTCTATCACATTTCCAAAGAATTATAGTCGAAAAATCTATTTTCGTATCTATCTACAATCTATGTAATGAGACACAAAGCAAGGAAAGTAACCTGGTTCGGGCACTCTTGCATCACCTGGGTGATTTGTGAATGAATTAAAACAAATAACTTTATTAATATCCAAATAAAATAATGGTTGTTAAAATAATGATTAAACACAAACTGATCCTGTGGAAAACACACTTGTTCTGTGTCCAGGATACAAATGGTTAAAGTGAAAGATGCGTATAGGGTCAATCACCAGCCGCTCTGTGGATCAGATAATTCACAAGGCGCATGATTGACCCTATATGCATCTTTCACTTTAACCATTTGTATCCTGGACACAGAACAAGTGTGTTTTCCACAGGATCAGTTTGTGTTTAATCATTATTTTAACAACCATTATTTTATTTGGATATTAATAAAGTTATTTGTAATATTAATAATTATTTATTAGTTATTTATACATGTATATTTAGGCACTGTACCGTATATAAGTTTTTCTGGATGTGCACTGAGCTTTGTCTGTGTTTTATGTTATGTCTCTGGTTTTAAATGTCTCATTAACTAACCTACCTAGGGAGCACCACCATCACATATCATACATTGAGCTGTTGCAGGGGTCACCTTTCTAGTCCTTACAATCTATGTAATCAAGGGTGTATATAAAAGGTTAGTCTTTCATTTAACGGATTTGGGCAAGTTTAATGAAGAGTTCAATATGTTTTGCTCCCAAAACTGCAGATATTTGTTCAGAAGGAAATGTATATAATGTTTGACCTGAAAGAACACGAACAGGTGAGGCCGTTTATACTTAGTTTTCAGCTGTTCAGAAGATGTAACTAATTAAAAAATGTCCTCTAGCGCAGGGGTGGGCAACTCAATAATCATCAACAGGTCACGTTTTCAGGATATCCCTGCTTCAGCACAGGTGGTGTAGTCTTTGACTGAGCCACTTATTCAGGCACCTGTGCTGAAGCAGTGAGACCCTGAAAACCTGTCCTATTGGTGGCCCTTGAGGACTGGAGTTGGCCACCCTTGCTCTAACGGGTCTTTAATTTGCATTAATCAATTTGAATCCCAAATTCTACATTGCAATACAGCCACGACAGTGGAATGCCAATGGTTTTTTAGATAGCCAGGAGCTTGGATGTGCATATTTCAGCACCGGGTCAGCCTGTGTGAGCATGTCCCCAATGGACCAGCTATCCCTGGTTTACATTTGTGTGCTGTCTCATTCTTCCTGCCTTGCTGCTGTGAGGAACACCCCCCTCTCTCTATATATATATATATAGATATATAATTCCTATTTACTTCTCAATACAAAATATATGAAATATAAAACATTACCTAAAATGTTTCCCGAGTGGGAAGACGCTGCCCAAGGTGACCTGCCCCTGTTTGAGTCGAATTGTTTCCCATACAGCTAGGAAATAAAGGAGTTTATATTATTTTTTAATCTGGTAAAAAAGTACAGATAGATTTATTTCGATAATCTTTACATTTCCTTTATGTTTTAGAATTCTGCATTTGGTTAGAAAAGTGACAGCTTTCCTCTCAATGAGATTTTTTTGTTTCTTTTTAGTGGGTAAATGGAAAGTATAATGTTGATGGCAAACTGCTTTGCTATGCCCACAGTTTTTTGTTGTTGAAGGATTGCTATTTATTAAGTAATAAAAAATGTATAAAGGTAACAGTCGCTTGTACCATTTCACAGAATATTCTATGGATTTGTTGTATTTTCAGACTAGGAGAAAAGCAACTTCAATTGAGACGTTTACTTCTGTTATAGTACTTTGAAATAGCCAACCATGTACTGCTGCGGCCACTTTAATTCTAACAATTGCCCGTAATTTCCCGGGGCTTAGTTCGGCTGGCGCCGAACTTGGCCGCGCGCCAGCCGCATCTCTTCCGTGCGCTCCCCTCCCCTCGCGCGCATCTTCCCCTCCCCTCCCGACACAATGGCTGCTCCTGCTCTGCCCCTTGTGCCCCTGCATCTTCGCCGTAACCCCGCTTACCCCGCTCCAACCTTCAGGGGATGTCGGGGAAGCCGGCGCGCCACGTGACACCGGCATCACAGTGACGCGCGGCACAAGCCGCGTCTGCCCGCGAATTGAACGCACATTGCGGTGGCGGCCGCATTAGAATAAAGGCGGCCGCCAGTGTATTTTTGTAGGACAATGTTGCTAGCGTAGAGATAAAAGTCTATCCTAACACCGTGCTATTCAATTAGCTGTCTACAAGCACTCCTAAATCCTTCTTCATCAAGGATTCTCCTAATTTATCCTCATTTAATTCCTAAATTGCCTGTTTATTCTTGTTTCCCAAATTCGTAACCTTACATTTATCTTTATTAAATCTCATCTGCCATTTACCTGCCCAAGTTTCCAGTCTATTCAAGTCTTTCTGGAGAGAAATTACATCCTGCTCTGATTCTACTAGTTTACACAATTTTGTGTCATCTGCAAAGATGGAGACTTTGCCAACCTCAACGTCATTAATAAACAGGTTAAAAGCAGGGGTCCCAGTACTGATCCCTGAGGTACTCCCCTCACAACTTTAGCCCAACCTGCAAAAGTTCAATTTATTACAACTCTGTTGTCTGTCCTTCAACCAGTTTTCAATCCAGGTGCAAATATTTTTACTGAGTCCAATTTGCTTTATTATGTACACTAACCTCTTGTGTGGAACCGTATCAAAAACCTTGGCAAAATCTAAGTAGACCACATCAACTGCATTACCCTGCTCTAAATTCCTACTTACCTCCTCAAAGAAACTAATAAGGTTAGTTTGGCATGTTCTATCCTTCATAAATCTATACTGAATATTACTGAATAGTTCTGTAAATGAAACTTGCAAATGGACACAAATACTGTGTTAGACAATGGAAAAAATGCTTTTTTGAAAACAAATTGACAAATCCAATAAAAGTATGCTTTATGTGGTACCAAATTGTTTAGAAATGTTACGAAATGTTGAAAAAGTGTTCAGCAGCACCAAGATACCTACATTTGAAGAAAAAAAAAAGTTGACCTCTAAAATGTATGCTTTAAACATATTTAACAATAAAAGAAAACATTTCTATATAACCCTTTTCCTGTCATAGCTTTCTTTAGAAATAATATTAATATCCCAGATGTAAAGAGCTTGACGGCAGTTAAAGACCAAATGGCCCACCTTGCCCCCCCCTTGTTATTATAGCAAAACCACCAACCCAGCTTCATTCCTCTTTATTCAATACTCGTAAACCCGAGTACTTTCCCATATCTCTTGCGTGCAAAAATAGCATTACTATTCTAACTTAATCAATGCTTGAAATGCTCTAAAAAGTTAAATCCCTCAAATGGGAAACCAAACTGACCACAAGCATGAAAAGGGGTGTTAAGCGCGCTTTGTTAGTGCAGTGGCTAGGTTTTTGCATGGTAAGCTCTCAAGCTGTCAGCTACTGTGCATGGCCATCAGTTGTGTGACCCACCAACATGGGGGGTCATAATGCTGGTGGAATCAATGTCACCCTGTCTGGAATGCAAGAACCATTACTGAGGCCGTTTTATACACGTTCTATGAAAAAGTCACCCTGCATTTCTCTTTTTAATTAGCAGAATAGTGGTATGTATATTTGTATTTATATAGCGCCAACAATGTATTAAGTGCCTTTCTAGAGACAATACAATACAGGGAATTATAGTACAAACAGTGTGACAACATAAAATCAGACAATAGGAAAGGAAATATTTGCCCCAAAGAGCTTACAATGATGTAATGTATATTACTGTTTGTTATGTTTTTAAAATGCATTATAATAAAGAGACATGGAGCACACTCAATAACATAAAGAAATATCCTGTTAACCTGCATTTTTTTTTACAGGTGATATATGGAACAAGAATTGTAAAACATACTGGACACCTAACAAGCTCCTATTGAACCCCCAAAATAACCACAACATATATATAAGCATATGAGTGTCACAGAGGAGTGCTACTGAGCATGGCAATATATATTTAAAACCAAAGACAGAACATAAAACACAGACAGAGCTCAGTGCACATCCAGTGAAACCCATACATGGTACAGTGCCTAAATATATATGTATAAATATCTATTAAATAAAATGGTCTTTTAGTTTAACATTTTTGGCCAAAATTGTTGTAAGCCCCTGAGCCACTGCACGGCAGACCACATTTCCAGGGGTCCCTAACACTAATATAAATTCTTAATAACCTGTGCAATACCAGGAAGAATGATTTATAATAAATCTGTCAATATTAGTTGCAAAGTTCTAAGTTTGATTGAAGCTTTTAATAACCTATACATTACCAGGAAAAGCACTCTGTATTAGATTTGTCACAACCATACTGCAAGCAAGCAAGTTCCCCTGAGAGTGGGAGATGCTATGGAGTGAGCTTTTAACCACCCTTAAAGGAGTTAGACCAAGGGTGGGCAACTCCAGTCCTCAAGGGCCACCAACAGGTCATGCTTTCAGGATATCCCTGCTTCAGCACAGGTGGGTCAGTCTTCGATTTGCAACTGATTGAGCCACCTGTACTGACGCAGATATCCGGAAAACCTGACCTGTTGGTGGCCCTTGAGGACTGAAGTTACCCACCCGAGTTAGACACTTTGTTGTTTACTTTTATTTAATATTAGCAATTGAATAGAAATATTTTATTTTGCAATATATATATATATGTAGAAATGAGAAAGGGAAAAAAAGCGCATCCCCTAGTTCAATAACTTCAATGATGTAGAAAGGTGTATATTTAATAAAATAAATGTCTGTTAAACCATGCACACTTACAAGATAGAAAATGAACAATTCATGTAAAGGTATCTTTGAATGTCTGTGTTATGAAGTAACCAGGAAGTGTGCATTGTTTACCACGCATTTATTTTATTAAATATACACCTTTCTACATCATTGAAGTTATTGCACTAGGGGGTGCGCTTTCGTTTTCCTTTCTCCTTTCTGCATAGTTACCTTGGGGAGTGATTCTCCCTTGGATGCAGCAGCCCCACTTATCACCAATATATATCTGGATTTTTGGTTTTACCATATATATGAGTGAAGATTGACTCCATCTGTTTAATGCCTTCTGGACTGGACTTTATTCGTTACTGGTATTTTAGTCCCTTTTGAGAGTATTATTTTTGCACGTAGGTTTATGTGTTAGCGCTGTTTGTTTTTTCTGTGATACATATATATATACAGTACTGTTAAATAGTTGATTGAGATTGTTAGAAGGCATTTCCAGGGATAAGGTGTGACTTTGTTATCAATGGAAAACAAAAGCAAGAAGCCATAGGGGGAGATTAACACTGGATCGCGGGTGTCACCCCGCAATGGACCTTAGTGAATCTACCCTATAGAGTTAGCTCTATAAATAGGGGTAAAGCCTTTGAATACAACAATAATGTGACTGAATCCTCTGAAGATAGGGTACAAAGACAGTTACATAGTAGGTGAGGTTGAAAAGAAGACATGTCCTTCAAGTTCAACCTATATTAAACGTAGATGACCGATACTTGTCCTATATATATATATTGTGCTTTTACATGGGAAACAATGAGTAGTTGCTGCTGTGTGCATAATGTATGTATTGGAGCACGCAAGGTGATAACATTAAAGGGCCAGTGGGCACTGACGGAAATAAGAGGGGAGAACGTCATATTACGTAAGTTAAACAACATTTAAAGAGAGGAATATTATGGGGCAAATGTGATAAAAGTATAGGAATGTGCAGCTAAGAGTAATATCCATAACTGACCCCCGTTCACAAATCATATTCAAAACAAGGAGTACTTTGCTAGAAAATATCTGCCCCATTGAACTGTCTAAGTCAAACCTATAAATTCTACATAATATTAGAGGTTGCATCAGTGTTATATGATTATAAAGATCAAAGGGTTAGAGTTATGGTTCAAAGATCAATAATTCTTCCTTTCCAAACATTTATTGTATTAATGTACAACCCAATGTATTCCCCCTTTTTAAAAATACATTTCCTGATTTATGCAGTGTCATGTACTATATAATAGTCAAATCGTTTTAAAATAGTAAGTATTACCACTCCTGTATGTGCATAAAAACACTGATTTCAATTAAAACCTGTAACTCAAGTTAATTTTTCAACTGAAATATAACACTTTATTTAAAAAAAAATCATAAAACAACTATATCCAATGAATTGCTCATTATCAAATAAATAATTATATTTAAGTCATTCTTTCTACTCAAGTAAAAAACATGATTTCCAAGAAAACCTGTTTACTCTATTTTATTACTGTAAGTCCTTCTAATGAAATCACATTTTAGATTAAATACTTTTGTTCAAGCAAACCATCCTATTCACATAAAATAATACATTTAGATAAAACAGTAAAAATAATTATTTGTGCCTCTTTCAATTGTCTGTGAAAAATGCTGGAGAATGGAGCTAAACCCTTCTCCACCACGAGGCATATTTATGGAGACTCCATTGATATCTATGGCAGGACTGATGCTAAATATCAGTGAAACTGACTCCAAATCAGGGAGATTCTCAGATAATCAGCGAGAGCTGACAGGTTTGCAAATGTGCTTAATATTCATCAACTCCAAAAACAATAGCTATAGAAAAAAAAAAAATTCACACTGAAAAATGTATTTCTTAAATAGGATTACTGATACTGTACCTTTATACTTATTCAACAAGAAACGCAAGTGTGTGCTTTTGGTTTCATTACATTTCTATAGCTACAGGTGTCTGACCAAGGAATCCTGCCCCTTTGTGCTTTATCATTAACTCATAAATAGTTATTCCACCATTGAAAATAAAAGCTTTAACCTACATTTATTACAATATTGTATGCAACATTGAACACTTTAACACATTTGGCATATGTGTTTAAATATATTGTCGTTCTAAAGGTAACGTCATTAACTACATTCTTTGAGTACTGAGGAAAAGGCGATTAAATGTTCTTTTTGACATTATTTCAAAACAAAGAGTTTTATGTTTTGGTCACTCTGAACTATGACTAAATAGGCACTTAAGTAGTTTTTCAATAGAAATATCAAGAAATTCCAAGTCAGGAAGTGTATTTAGTGAATTTTTGCCAAACATGCACCTAATGAGTTTTACCTCTACAACGATCTGAGTGGTAAAAAGAGTTCACACACAGTTATGTGTTAAAAACATTGTAAAATGAACTTTAAAAGGGCATTACACAGTGTGTAAGACAATTATCACTCTTCTGTGTATACCAGTGTTTTTCAACAGGGGTTCCTATGAGTCCTTGAGTTTCCCGGGCATCCCTAAGGGGTTCCCTGCAATTTTCATATTATTTGAAAATTGTATCAAATACAGAAGAATTTACGATGCATTTGATCTCAAACGCGCTGTTAGAGAGGGTTGGGATTCCTTACAATGCATCTGATCTCAGACGCGCTATTAGAGAGGGTTGGGATTCCTTACAATGCATCTGATCTCAGAAGCGCTATTAGCGAGGGTTGGGGTTCCACAATAGTTCAAAATATAATTACAAGGTTCCTTAACTAAAAAAAGGTTGAAAACCACTGATCCATATTGTTGTTTTATAACAATATATGTTTCCTAATGATATTCCATATATAAAAATGCACCAGAACTGAATATATGTGCTCAGATCAATGTATATTTCTGAGTGCATACATTATATACATCAGATTTATCCTTACGTTATGCTTATATTGGATCATCTGAATGACTATCAGAAGAACAAATGGTTTTTGAGATACATTTTTAAAGGTCCAGTCACACCGATTTCACATTTATTCGCCTTTCATAAAGGCGAAAGATGCCTGCTTAGTCCCAGGGTGATTTAACTTATCAAAACGATTCCTGTTAGCTATGGGCTCCCAAAATTGGAGGGAACACCTGATACAGTAGAACAAAATGGCTGCTGGAGATTTAAATGTTTCTGGATTGCAATTCGGGAACTGTTCTCATAAACCCCTTACAAGATACCAGTAGGAAGCAGGTCGCCTTAAAACAGTGTAATGTATATGGAGCAAGCAAACAAACCAGTACATAAGTAAATACAACAGAGTATACTTGATTGCACCTTCTGAAAAGAAACACATAGCAAAAACAGCAAAAGTTTGCAAAAACAAGAAAATTAATCAAATAAATCAACAGTACAATAATAGGACAGAACTATTGCTGCATTGCAGATTGGTCCACATAAAAACACCTTCAAATCGTAAAACAACAATGACTCCAATTACTCCGTGACGGCAGAAACAACACTGACAAGCGCCCATGAATTCCACCGGCCAACACCACGTGGCCGCTCGCATCAACCAATCACAAACAGGTTTCCCAAACAACTCCAGCCAATCAAGAATGAGAACTCCGCCAACGACACAATGCAACTGAAGAGTTGTGAAGAAGCATGGCGAGGCAGCTGGGAATAGTGCCATTCATACCTTTGAGGTAACATAAAACAAACTAGTCAACACTTACAAGAGAAACACACTACTACAACTGAATATGTGATGGGTGCATATTGATTCAATTGCTTAGTTTTCTTTTATAACTCTTCAATTTGTCACTTGTAATTGTGCCCAAGTCAACCAGGGACACGTAATAATAATGGCTGCACATATTGTATGCCTTCAAGTAATATGTTACCCTAAGAAGAGAGGAAGCAGTGGCAGGGAAACTAAAGGAGCATAGTGTAGAGCAGTCGTAGACTGAGCCACTGATTGGGCCACCTATGCTGAAGCAGGGATATCCTTGAAACCTGACCTGTTGGTGGCCCTTGAGAACTGGAGTTGGCCACCCCTGCTGTCGAGCTACCACACCTACTCACAAGATAACCTCTGTGCACAAGCAAAACACATGTTTGTTTAAATCTATCACAATGGCAACTTTGCTTTAAGTGACAAGACATTACAGGGAATATGACAGACTGGTCATTCGAGGAATACATTTTTTTTTCTGAGCAAATGCATTGTTTTTAATCTTTTTGTCCTCAAAAAGTACTAACCATATTGATTGAACCCCCCCCCCCCCCCCCCCAAAATAGGACAATACATAAACCTGGGGCCAGAAATAAACATTGACATGTGCTCTCACCAAATATGTCAGGTCTTAGTCCACTCAGATTTGTAATTGAAACGTTTACGTTAACATGGAGGTTTCTAACAGCAGTGCTGGCCGGCCCAAAGTAACGTCTTGTGTGAACATTCACCCACAATACCAGCAATTCAATCATCACCTGCCCCTGCGGACCTTGGATTAGCCTCCCATGAACCAGTGCTGCCAACCTGACCCCAGGTCATCATGAGACATCGCCCAGCCCGTTTTCATTGTGATACCTTTTAAAGCATCAACATTAGGTTTCTTTATAGTTTTAATTAGAGTCTACAGAGCTTTGGAAACGTCATATGTTAATTCTTCCCATGTGCTGTGTCTTGAAGAGGAAACCTATGAGGTTTTGAAAGCTCTTAACACTAGAATTGTATCTATTACAAACTCTGATGTTGTTCCGCTAAAAGGTAACGTAACCTACAACAGATCTACAGTTCTCCACCGCCAAATGCCAGAGGGAACTCTGAATCCCAGTCCTTGTTTTGTAGCTGTAATCCCGGTGTACTCTGGTCTATGATAGACCTGTGTCTAACTCTATATGGAAAAGGGTAACATGAAAAAACACAACTTAGTTTATATTTTATGATGACAATAGAACAAGGATGGCAATACAGGCCATCACTCCACCACTCATGCTTAATCCAAAACCAGCATGAAACCCAAGAAAAAAAGGGAGGGGGGGGGGTACATAAGACAATGCTGACATTACAGTAACATTGAGAGGACAGTTTATCTTGGGTCTCTCGCTAACAAGTTACTCTGCATCCAGCCACACGTTTGACAGCTGGTGATTTGGGGGCTTATTATATATAAGAAGAGTTATGGTGCAGATGTCTGATTTTTGTAATGAGAATCATATCCAATTGAGCTGTGCATGTTTGTCGCTCATTTCCTTTGGGTCAAAGACCTTGGCCAGGTCTTCTCCCACAATCTGCCTCAACCACCCTGGCAGTGAAGGGTTTAAAGCGTACAAGAGCTATGCTTTCATTGCCTTCATAGAGACCCCAAGTGTTCACCTCAATGACTCAAGTGTTTATTCAGACTGAATAAAATGAGATCTCACAAACACAAATGACAGCTGCAGAGAAGTACACATGCACTGCAATGCTCTGGCACAGCTGAGGCACCCAAAAGGTTAACAGTTGACAGTTGCCTGTGTGTCACGTGGGGGTAACTTTGACAGTTACACCAACTGACATCCTAACACGAGGCCATTCTGGAGAGTTCCACGGTGACGCAACACGGCGCGGATCTCGCGGGCAGCCAGGGCGCAGTGGAGCCGCGTGCTCGCACCCTCAAGTCACGTGACGCGCCCCGCCCCGCCCCCCCTCCTTTAAAAGTGCGTCGTTCTCACCTGACCACGTTGGGATGCTCGAAGGTCTCCAGGTGCCGGAGAACGGCCACCTCCCTGATGGTGGAGAGCGGCATCCCTTCCTCCCCGGTCTGCACCCTCACCCGCTTCAGGGCCACGAAACGGCCTCCGTTCTTCAGATCTCGGGCCTTGAACACTTTGCCGTACGCTCCTTCGCCGATCTCCGCCACGCACTCGTATTGTTGATCGGCTAGACTGTCCTTTTCCATCATCATCATCATCATGATAGTGATTAATAAAACACCGGCCGCTGCGCACCGTCTGCCTGGGAGGGGTGCGGGGTTAGGGAGAGTGCGCGTGTCCGTCTGGTAGTTAGGGGGAGCTTGTCGGGGTCGCGCTGGCGGAATCCTCCTCCCAGGAATCTAGGTGTTCGCGGAACCGCTGGGATTCTAGAGCTCAGGCGGCCGCGGGATTCTAGAACGCCCGGGAACCGCTGCAGCAGCTGCGCACAGCTGGACCGGGAGCGCTTCCAACGCGCTGCAGAAGCGGAGCAGGAAGCGCATAGATAGCAACAGATCGCTTCCCAGCAACGTGGGATCCACCGCTTGCAATCACATCTAGGG